>NC_092709.1:214144920-214455492 GCF_047496885.1 Scyliorhinus torazame | reverse complement strand
GAACAGATACTGGACTATTGAAGAAAGAAGCGAGACGGAAAGCAGGAAACTATTGGCAAGTTAGACTAACATCTGTCACAGGCAAAATGCTAGAATCCATTATTAAGGTGTTAATAGCAGAACATTTAGAAAATCATAATGCAATCAGGTAGAGTCAACGTGGTTTTGTGAAAGGAAAATCATGTTTGACTAATTTATTGGAGTTATTTGAGGATGCAACAAACAATGTGGATTAAGGGGAATGTGTACATGTGGTGAACTTGGATTTCTATAAGGCATTCAATAAGGTGCCACATCAAAGGTCACTGCACATAAAAGAGCTCATGGTGCAGCAAGTAATATTTTAGCATTAATAGGGGATGGTTAGCTAACAGGAAGCAGAAAGAATAGATAAATGGTCATCTTTGGGTTGGCAAACTGTTACTATTGAGTATCACAGGGATCAGCACTGGGGTCTCAACTATTTACCATTTATATCAATGACTTGGATTAAGAGACTGAATGTATGGGAGCTAAGTTTCGATGATGACACAAAGATAGGTAGGGAAGTAAGTTGTTAAGAAGACAGAAAGAGTCTTCAAGGGGATTGGATAGCTTAAGCGATGGGAACAAACTTGGCAATGGAGTTTTTAAAAAATCATTTGGGTGGGATCACTGACTAGGCCAGCATTTATTGCCCAACCTAATTGTCGTTGAGCAGGTGGAGGTGAGCTGTCTTGAACCACTGCAGACCATGTGTTGTAGATCCACCCATTGTACTATTCGAGAAGGAGTTCCAGGATTTTGTCCCATTGACCGTGAAGGAACAGCGATATATTTCCAAGTCAGGATGGTGAGTGACTTGGAGGGGAACCTCCAGGTGGTTGTGTTCCCATGTGTCTGCTGTCCTTGTCTTTCTAGGTGGTAGCGGCTGTGGGTTTGGATAGTGCTGCCTAAGGAGCCCTGGTAAGTTCCTGCAGTGCATCTTGTAGATGATACATCAAAAGTGAAAACGCTGGAAAATGTCAGCAGGTCTGGCAGCATCTGTAAGGAGAGAAAAGAGCTAACGTTTCGAGTCCAGATGACCCTTTGTCAAAACTAGAAAGCATAGAAAGTGGGAGATATTTATACTGTAGGGTGAGGGAATGAAAGAAGAGTCATAGCTACAGAAACCAAGGGAAAAGAGTCATTGAGCTTCACTGGAACATTGTAGCAGGCCAAGGACAGACATGTGGGCACGGGAGCAGGGTCTTGTGTTAA
Organism: Scyliorhinus torazame; assembly: GCF_047496885.1. Lineage (NCBI taxonomy): Eukaryota > Metazoa > Chordata > Chondrichthyes > Carcharhiniformes > Scyliorhinidae > Scyliorhinus > Scyliorhinus torazame. Next base: position 214,454,253 of record NC_092709.1, on the reverse strand, counting down.
AATGACAAGCAATGGGAAGGTCAGGATCCTGGATGCTTACAGATCGAAGGTGCTCAGCAAAGCGATCACCCAGTCTACGTTTGGTCCCTCTAATATAGAGTGAAGCTCAATGCAAACTGGAGGAACAGCATCTCATCTTCCGGTTAGGCATGCTTCAGCCTTCCGGTCTCAACATCGAATTCAACAACTTCAGATGAGTAGCTCTACCTACCTTGACCCCTTTGTTTTCACTCCATTTTATTTTAACTGTCTTTTATATTTTATTTCTTTCTTGTCTTTCTTTATATATATATATATTCTCCCTCCACTCTTTCCCACTATATTATCCCCCCTTTCCTTATCCTTTCTCCTCTTTGCTTCCCTCTTCCCCCCCTTTTCTTATTTTACCTCTCTCCCACCCTTGTCTGCCTTCCCCCCACATCTACATCTGTCACAGTTTACCCTCTGATTTTAGTTTCTCTATTGTTTGGCCTTTCACACCTTTTATTCTCTCTGGGGGCTGCCATTGACACTTTTTTCCCTTGGTTTCTGTGGCTATGACTCATCTTTCATTCCCTCACCCTACAGTATAAATATCTCCCACTTTCTATGCCTTTTGTCTTTGACAAAGGGTCATCGGGACTCAAAATGTTAACTCTTTACAGATGCTGCCAGAACTGCTGAGATTTTCCATGATTTTCTCTTTTGATTTCAGATTCCAGCATCCACAGTAATTTGCTTTTGTTTTTGTAGATGGTAAACATGGTTGTCATTGTTTGTTGGTGGTGGAGGGGTGGAGATTTGTGGAGACAGAGCTGAGCAATTCCACAATCAACGGATCAGATCTAAGCTCTGCAGTCCTGTCACATCCAGGTGCGAATGGTCGTTGTCATGATAATAATTGATTGTGGTTGTTGTCACCAGTGTTAGATACAGTGAAGTACACTCTACTGATGGGGGTCACCTGACCTCAGAGTCCGCTTGATTGCTACCCTTTCCACAAATCTACAACCTTGTGACAACTTTCTCTCACATGTATTATCTAACCTTTGACTCTGAGGACACAAATGTGACCAGTAACAGGGCGAAGGTAAGGAATGTAGGGCTGTTGCTGAATGAGGATTTGAGCTTCAGATTTCTGCTATCCCTGTTAAAGTACCATATAGCACGAAAGAAGAAGCTGTGAGGAAATGCAAAGAAATATAGAATAATAGAATTACTACAGTGCTGACGGAGGTCATTTGTCCCATCAAGCCTGCACTGACCCTCTGAAAGAACACCGTCCCCAGGCTCACTCCTCCACCCTATCCCCATAACCCATGGACACACTAAGGGGCAATTTAGCATGGCCAATCCACCTACCCTGCAAATTTTGGACTGTGGGAGGAAACTGAAGTATCCGAAGGAAACCCACACAGACACAGGGAGGACGTACACACGCCACACATTCACCCAAGGTTGGAATCAAACCTGGATCCCTGGTGCTGTGAGGCAGCAGTGCTAACCATTGCTAACCAGTGTGCCACAATGCCGCCTAGTAGAAGCACCTCCAAAAAGAAACCATTCTATGGCACTGAAGAATCTGAAAAAATTCTAAATCTGGAAAATTGACACCAAAGAAGTAGTGGAGCCCAAAGAACTGCTGCTAAGTGATAATTTATTTTATAATGGGATCAATTTAATTTAACATTGATTGATATAATTTAACATACAATTAAGTTTAATCCAGTGTGGGTGAGGGGAAGGTTTGCAGCGTGGGCAAGCAAATTGACCATGGTACCTTGATGCAGGAGGATATTCAAGTGGAGGGTGTGAAATGGAAAATGATATTGATAGGTAACTGTACATTCAGGAGGATAGATTTTCTTTTCAACTGTAGCCAGGAGTTCCAAAGGTTGTCTGTGCGATGCACATGTTAACATCATCTGCAACCAGTTGGAGTAGAACTTGGAGAGAGATGGCAAGGACCCAATTGTTGCAGTCCATGTAGGAGAGAATGACAAAGGTAGAACTAAAAATGAGGCTCTGCTGGGAGAATTTGAGGAAAGAGAACTGAAATTAAAATGAAGAACCTCACAGGTAATAAACTTTGACTACTAACCAGATCTATGTGGAAATTGAAACAGGGACCACCATTTTAGATGGCTTAAACCATGGCTGAAAGATGGGAATGGAACAGAAAAACACAAGAGACATGGTCAAGGTAGGCCATAAGGCACATTGAACCCGCTGTGCTGTTCAATACAATCATGGATACAACTTTAACCCCACTATCCTGCTCCTTCCCCATGACATTTGATTCCCCAACAGACCAAAAGTTCTGTCTATCCCAGCCTTAAGTTTTGTTAATGTTGGAGCATCCACAACCCTCTGGGATAGAGAATTAAAAAGATTCACGACTCTTTGAGTGAAGAAATTTCTCCGCAATCTCAGTTCTAAATGTTGAAGCCGTTGTTCTAAATTCCCCAGCAAACGGAAAAAAACTCTCAATGTACCCCCTATCAAGCCCCTCAGAATTGTAGGTTTCAATGCGATCACTTCTCTTTCTTCTCAATTCCAAAGAATATAAACCCAATTTACTCGGCCTCTCATCACACCCCTCATATTCTAATGAAACTTCACCACACTGTCTCCAAGCCAGTACAACCTTCCTTAAATATGGAGACCAAAACTGCACACAATATTCCGGTTGTGGTCTCACCAGACCTCCATATAATTATAGGAAAATGTCTTTATAGCTGTGCTTGAATCACATTGCAAGAAAGGCCAACATGTCATTTGCTTTCCGAAGTGCTTGCTATACCTACTGTTTTGTTATACTCTTGACGTAGCATAAGCTGTTTCCTTGATGTGCACTCTGACAAAGGAAGGTTCAGACTTGGAGATAACTTTAACACGTTTATTAAACTATTAACAATTCTCCAACTTGGATTCAACGCTACTCAGACTGACGAACCAGTCTGCTACAATCCACGTGGTGGGAGTGATGTTCAATCAACCCTGTGTCTGTACTCACTGAGTGTCTCCACTGGAAAGAGACTGAGCATGTGTGATGTGTCCTTTTATATGGGTTGGTGTAATGCCCTCCTTGGTAGTGTCACCTCTGTGTGTATCGTGACTGCCCATTGGTTGTGTCCTATCTTACTGACCTATTGGTTGACTGCCTGTGTGTCATGTCTCTGGTGTTCCCTCTAGTGTCTAGCTAGGTGTAGTGTATATACATTAACCCTTTGTGTACTTACAGTGATGTATATCACCACACGTACATGCTATCTTTCTGAGTATAAGGACATCGGGGGTGCGGTTAGGTACGTTTAGCAGGGTGTTTGGCCAACCCAATCTTGGGACGGCCCCCAGGAATACCCATTCATCCCCCCCATGGCCTAGTAAGGACTTCCAGGCCACGATCCCTGGCAGTGCCAACCTGACACCTGGGCACTTTGGCACTGCTAGCCTGTCACCCAGACGGTGCCCCTTCCAGCCTGGCAGTGCCACCCTGGCACACTGATACCACTGTCAGGGTGCCCAGGTAGGATTGCTAGGTTGACAGGCTGGCAATGCAGAGGTACTAGTACCAGAGGGAGTGCCAAGGTGCCACACTGCCTTGCCCCTGACCACATTACAATTGGATAACATTTGTGGAATCCACTACTAAACAGCACCCTGGCGAAGTCTCGCAGACGCAGCTGTTAACTCCCGGAAGCTGGGAGAATCCTGAGACCGCATATTTAAATGAACTTAATGGATCATTTAAATATTCACATCTGGTCACGCCCAGTGAGGGCGAGATCCAGATAGCAACGTCTCGCAAGATTTCATTAAATTTCACGAGGCACTTTGAGGATCACAAATCCTGCAAGAAGCCTCTCACAGGATTCAACGGCCGTGTCCCGGCACCAAGTTGGGCTCAATGAGGCCACTAAATCGTGGCTTACTAGTCTTTGCAACATTATAAGTCTCTTCTTTTAATCTACTACTGTCCTTAACTTCCTTAGTAAGCCTTGGCTTGATGTTTTGCTGAGGTTATTCTTCAATGGAATCTATTTTTGTTGAACATTTTGAATTCTTTCTTTAAGTGTTCCCCACCGTTTAGTATGTAGTCATACCTTTTAATCTATTGTCTCAATCAACCTTAGCCAGCTCTCCCCTCATATCTATGTATTTGGCTTTGTTTAAGTTTAAGGTTTGTGTTTGTGATTGGAATATGTTGCTTTCAAACTTAAAATAGAATTCAACATTATCATCAGTAGTTCCTAGTGGATCTTTTGCTATGAAATTACTAAGTACTCTACCTCATTACTAGATCTAAAATAGATTTATCCTTCGTCAGTTCCGCAATGTATTGCTGCAGGATACTGTCATAAAAATATTCTACAAACCCATATACAAGATCATCCTTGGAAATGTGATTGTCCAAATCTATATGAAGATGAAAGTCCCCCAGAATTACGCAATGCTTATAGTACTTGCTCCAATCATTTCTTGTTTAATGCTCTGTCCAACAGTATAACTACAGGAAGATAGTGATTTTGCTTTATGGCGTCTGGAACGCACTGCCGATGGACCAAATGGCCTCCTTCTGTGCCAGAACAGTTCAGTCATTCTGGGTATTGCTACTGGAGAATGAGAAATTGTTCCTTTGGGACAGGCTCCACTTAAAGCAGACTGGGACTAGCATGCTCCTCATGTCAACTCTGCCATTTACCTGAACCAAAAGGAATTCCACTCCCTCAACGTGCAGCTGATGTGTAACTCAGATTGTATGTCATGCAGGTCAATGCCCAATATCCTGGAAGCCATGACACATTCATTCTGCAACAGTCTCTTGTGTCTGCTGCCTTCTAAACAGCAAATCAAAGATTGTCTACTGAGTAACAAGGGCTGTCTGCTGCTGACAGTTCCTGTTTGCAACACACACACACACACACACACACACACACATGCACAGCAGGCATATAACAAGAGCCATGCTGCAATAGGATGTCTGATAGAATAGATCACTGACATCCTGAGCGATGATTCCTCTGCATGGGCTGCTCTGGAGGAGACCTGTAGCACCTGACTGTGCGGGTATCAAAACGTATTGTGGCAATGATGTATACTTCACAGCGTCTTCATGAGTGAACAGCCCTTGCCATTGTGTACCAGGCAAAGGCCTGTGAAGCAGAAGCATAAGAACTAGGAGCAGGAGTAGGCCATCTGGCTCCTCGAGCCTGCTCCGCCATTCATTCAAACATGGCTGATCTTTTGTGGACTCAGCTCCACTTTCCGGCCCGAGCACCATAACCCTTAATCCCTTTATTCTTCAAAAAACTATCTATCTCTATCTTAGAAACATTTAATGAAGGAGCCTCAACTGCTTCACTTGGCAAGGAATTCCATAGATTCACAACCCTTTGGGTGAAGAAGTTCCTCCTAAGCTCAGTCCTAAGTCTACTTCCCCTTATTTTGAGGCCACACCCCCTAGTTCTGCTTTCACCCGCCAGCGGAAACAACCTGCCCGCATCTATCCTATCTATTCCCTTTCATAATTTCATATGTTTCTATAAGATCCCCCCTCATCTTTCTAAATTCCAATGAGTACAGTCCCAGTCTGCTCAACCTCTCCTCGTAATCCAACCCCTTCAGCTCTGGGATTAACCTAGTGAATCTCCTCTGCACACCCTCCAGCGCCTGTAATTCCTTTCTCAGGTAAGGAGACCAAAACTGAACACAATACTCCAGGTGTGGCCTCATTAACACCTTATACAATTGCAGCATAACCTCCCTAGTCTTAAACTCCATCCCTCTAGCAGTGAAGGACAAAATTCCATTCGCCTTCTTAATCACCTGTTGCACCTGTAAACCAACTTTTTGCGACTCATGCACTAGCACACCCAGGTCTCTCTGCACAGCAGCATATTTTAATATTTTATCATTTAAAATATAGGAGGAGACAGCGGAGCAGTTGGTAGAAGTGGAGGAAGAGCAAGGGAGGCTGCAAGGAGATAGTCTCTTTTTGCCTGGGTTACATGAGAGCACTACTTAAGAACATAACAACAAAAGAAATAAGGGCAGAAATAAGCCCTCTGAGCCTATTCTGCCACTCAACTAATTATCGTCTACCTCAACTCCATCTTCCTGCAGTATACCAATGGGCTGGTTGAGCTCAGTGGGCTAGACAGCTGGTTTGTGATGCAGGACAAGGCCAGCAGTGTGGGTTCAATTCCTATACCAGCTGAGAATTCTGAATTCCCCCTCTGTGTAACCGAACAGGCACCGGAATGTGGCGACAAGGGGCTTTTCACAGTAAATTCATTGCAGTGTTAATGTAAGCCTACATGTGACAATAAAGATTATTTATTTTTTATTTATTTATATCCCTCAATTCTGTGGGGTCGGGTGGACGGGCACAAAACACCATTGCCGCAGCCTGCAAGGTAGCCATGCAGCTGCGCACACTGCAGACTGCCCACTGTGAACTTAAGGACACGAGTCGTATGGGTGTACTCCCAGACCACCCCACGAGATGTCCTCTGGTCTCAGCTGACCCATCAGCCATATGGGCGCGCTCCAACACAACCAGTGCCATATTGTTGGTTGGGATGGTGTGTGTGGGGAGTGAAGTGTGAATATGCGGCTGCAGCTTGTCGGTCTCCTGAGTGTCAATCGTGAATCAGGCACCGTTTCTTGATTTTGTTCCACATGGCGCCGGTGCTAGCCCCTTAACAATCCCTGAATCGGTCCAGGTGCAGTGCCGGTTTTGCTGTTCTGGAAGTCCACGAATCCTACCCCAGCTGAAGATCCTTTCTGTTCTGCTGCATGATCTAATTGTTTTAGGAAGTAGAATACATGAAAAAGAACATCATACCTGGACCTTCTGTTCTTTCAGGGAGGCTAATGAGATGTAGGTTATTGCTTTTTAAATTATCCTCCAAACTAATATCTTTCCTTCATTTTTAAAAATCTGTCTGCTGAACTGGAATCTCCATTTGCTGTTTGGTCATTTGTTCTATGACTTCCAGTTTTCTTCTGACTAATTCTATTCATACCTTACCTCAAGGCAAGTACATTATTTTATTCTTTCATAGGATGTGGATGTTGCTGGCTCAGCCAGCATTTATTGTCAATCCCTAATAGCCCTTGAGAAACTGTAGTGTGTAAAACCTTGTTGAATTTTTGCAGTCCTTGTGGTGTTGGTTCATCCACAGTGCTGTTAAGGGAGTTCCACAATTTTGACCCAGCCACAGTGAAGAAATGCTGTTATGTTTCCAAGTCAGGATGCAGTATGATTTGAGAGGAAATTGCAAGTGGTGGTGTTCCCATGCATCTGCTGCTCTTGTCCTTGTGGGTAGTATAGGTCTCAGCTTTGTATGGTGTTGTCAAAGGAGCCTTGGTGAGTTGCTGAAGTGCACCTTGTACATGGTACACATTGCTGTGTCGGTGGTGGAGGGAGCGAATGTGTGTGGATGGGATGCCAATCAAGCAGGTTGCTTTGTCCTGGATGGTATCAAGCTTCTTGATGTTGCTGGAACTGCACTCATCCATCACACTCCTGACTTATGCCTTGTGGATGGTCAACAGCATTTAGGGAGTCAGGGGCTGAATTCTTTACAGCAGAATTCTCAGCATCTGCAAGCCCTTGTGGCCACATATTTATATAGCTGGTTCAGTTTAGTTCCTGGTGAATTAAATAAAGATGATCTAGCAAATAGTAACAGGATAATGAACAGAAAATCTGTTTTCGCAATGATGTTGGCTGAGTGATACATTTTGTCCAGCATAGCATGGTGAATTCCCCTTCTTTGAATAGTGCATCTCAGAAGGAACATGAGGCCTTGGTTCAATTACTCATCCAAAAGATTGTGGCCTGAATTTTCACTGAGACAGAATGACTTGGAAGCCCTTTCAAAATATAAGGTGGGTCGCAATTCCAGGATTCCCAACCCCATTTCCAGGCTGTCTCTGATTTTCAGGATAGGGGTTGTTTCCTTTGACAAGCCCGCATCCGGCATTCCCAACCCGGCTGGCTCCATTGTGGAGATTGGGATGTCATACTGCTTCACAATGTTCATGAAGTTGGTCAGGTTTTTAAAAAGTCATGGATTATATCTATCACAGGAGTCATAAATCCTAATGTGTATGAGGGGACTGTTTGAAAGATAAGTATAAAAGGTCCACCTCATGCCCACACGACTCGCTGGAGTGCACATGTTTCAACAAGAGTAATGGCTATGTGGGCTTTCAGCCTAGCCTCATTATCTGTGCTTAGCTGACAGCCCAAAGAGCCATAAGAGAACAGAACATTTGAACCTCAAAGAAAAAGTTGCTTCATTGCCAACTCTCTGATTTCTGCTGTCAATTTCACAAAGTTTGTTTACATAATATTAAGTGTTTTCAGCTGTTTATAATTTTTGTTATTGATCCTTTAAAGCATTTGGATGATTGAAACTTTTAGTAGCTCGTAGTGGAATGACGTTTTCAACACAGGAGGAAGTTATAAATTAATACTTTTATACAAAACTTTTTGTACACATTCTAATATAGGATTCATTGGTATAGTGGGTCAATGGGCATGGAAGTGCTACAGTTTGGCATCGGGGCATGATAAGCCATAAGGGATGGGTGGAAGGGCAGAGCTTGGTATGGGGGGCATGAAGGGCCATATGGGGTGATGGGGGAATGAGTGGCATTGATAGGGCATGAGGAGTGTTTGGAGACTGAATGGATTTGAGGCATGAGGGAACCTCACCCTATTATAACTGGGGGATGAAGCCTTACTGAACAGAGGTGGGCCCTTTAAACAGCCTGCCTTAACATCAACCAGCCCCGGTGGCTGCCTCTTAACTTCTTCCCTGGTCAGCTTGCATGATTCCAGTCCACACCTACCCTCCATCAGAGGGTAGATCCCATCTTTTTGGGCACTTTTTCCTCCATCTACCCACCTCAAGGATGTAAATCCAGAACAACATCTTCAACAATGCAGTGCTGCCTCATCACTGCATTAAACCGTCATTCTACATCAAGCTTATTCAACATGCAACACAAAGGCTGAATGCGGCCCTCAAAGCCACTCTTTGTGGCCTCAGGAGCCATCAAAGAGGTATGTTTGGATGGAAGAATCTGCATGGAGCTCCTCCAATCACAGATCCTGTCTTTTCCATATTTTCTGCTGATAGGTTCATGTCAGAGAGAAACAATAAAAAACAATCTGTGATTGGAGGAGCAGCGAACACCAGCGGTGGTGAGCTTGGGGCCTGGGGAGTCGAGGGTCAAGGAGCAGGGCCCAGGGATCCAAGGGCTGGGTCAGCCAGGGAGTGGGGCCCTGGGAACCACAGGATGGGGAGCTAAGGAGTGTGGAGGGCTGGAGAACAAAGCCCAGGGAGCAAAGGCACGAAGGAGCAGGGTCCAGGGAACAGAGGTGGGGGAGAGCACAGGTACATGGGAGAACAGGTGATGAGAAGTGGGCCCTGGCTATGTGGAGCAGTCCAGGGCAGGGCCTAAGTGGGTGGTTGAGGAACCCAGGCGGTCTAGAGTAGGGCCCAGGCGGTGCAGAGCATGGCCCAAGCAGCATGGAGCAGGGCCCAAGCGGTGCAAAGCGGGGCCCAGGCATTGCAGAGCGGGGCCCAGGTGGTGCAGAGCAGGGCCCAAGAGATGTGGAGCGGGGTCTAGTCAGTGTCGAACAGGGTCTAGGTAGGTGAGATCAGAGACCAAATGGTGCAGAGGCGGGTCTAGGCTGGCGGGGGTGTAGCTCAAGCGGTGCAAAGTGGGGACCGGGCAGTCTAGAGTGGGGCCCAGGTGCTGTGGAGCAGGATCTACACAGGCTGGAGCAGGGCTCATGCACACCGCAGCAGAGCACAGAGAGCCAAGCCACAGAAGAAGGGCTTCCTGGCATCTGAGAGATTGAATTACCGGAGACTGTGAGAGAGAGAGTAAGAAATCTTACAACCCGAGTTTAAGTCTTACAACACCAGGTTAAAGTCCAACAGGTTCGTTTCGAATCACTAGCTTTCGGAGCGCAGCTCCTTCCTTAGCTGCGCTCCAAAAGCTAGTGATTCGAAACAAACCTGTTGGACTTTAACCTGGTGTTGTAAGACTTCTTACTGTGCCCACCCCAGTCCAACGCCGGCATCGTGAGAGAGAGAGTGTGGGGGAGGAGTGAGAGAGAGAGAGGAAGGGATGAGTGAGGGAAGGGAGAGAGTTTACGTGTGTGTGAAAGGGGATGGAGAGGCTGCATGATTGCAGTGGGAGTGAGAGAGTGTGGAGGTGCTAAGAGAGTGTGGGGGTGTTAAGAGAGTGTGGGCGTGGGTGGGAGGGGAGAGTGTGTGGGGGGTGTGAGTAAGTGTCAGAATGCAGGGCCAGAATGTTTCCATAAGTCTGGCTCACTCTTAGCATCAGGGATTTCACTCACCCTCACGCACATGCACCATTATGCCCTCTCACAATGGCTGAGGGTGACTTAGTCAGTACTCTGAGCCTGGGAGTGGGTCAGAAACACACGCTCGCACACTATTACACTCTAAAACTCAGCTTTTAGCACAGGGCTAAATCGCTGGCTTTTAAAGCAGACCAAGGCAGGCCAGCAGCGTGGGTTCAATTCCCGTACCAGCCTCCCCGAACAGGCGCCGGAATGTCGCAACTAGGGGCTTTTCACAGTAACTTCATTGAAGCCTATTTGTGACAATAAGCGATTTTCATTTCATTTCATTTCTTGTTTTTTGCCGAGCAATCTGTTTCTTTGCATACGTCAGTTTTGTTTTTGAAATTCATGTTTACTGTTGTGCCCAACTGTTCTGAAATTTGCTCATCGGCCCCTTGAGCGAGAAAAATTTAGAAAAGTGCACCCGCCAGCCACCGCAAGAAGGTTGGACAGGCCTGTTTGAGATTATGTATTCAAGACTCCCCACAAGCTTCTGACCCTGAGGCAAGAGAACTGAGTCAATACCTTGCTAATTTTTATTTAAACTTCAGAATGTTTTCTTGGCACACTTCCATGAATTAAATTAAATCTCATTATTCACCATGTTAAAAGAAGATGGGTTATATTGTGATGTGGGAAATAACAGAAATGAAATTTAAAACTATAACTGCTGAGTCTCGGCCTAATGTCGGGATTTCCATGAAGCCTCCAGTTGTCCCTTATAAGGTTAGTGACATCGGAGGCAGTGTGAGCAGGGTCAGGGTTGTCTGTGCCAGAAGTTCCCATGTCTCAGAATCTACAAAGGACTTGCAAATCCTTCTGCTATCCATGCGCCTTGCAAGACCATTAGGTGACCAAATGGCAAAAGTGAGTCTTATGAGCGAGCAGGTCCAGATCGGGCATGATCCAAAGACCATGCTGCACCTGAAAAGCAGCTTACTGTGGCGCAACATGGCTGATAAAATCCGGCAGACCCCGCTCCTGGGATCTACCCGGCTTGCAACATCTTGCGAGATCCAATGCGATCTCGCGAAACGTGATTTAAATCCCGTCAACAATCCCTTTTTGGCAAATCTGCATAGTAGTGCGAGACAGCTAGCCCCACTCTAATGTGCAGATTCCTGAGGTTCCTGAGGCTTTGGGATTCATCTCTTTTTGTCGGACTCCTCGGGTGAGTGCTGTTCAGCACTGGTCTCCACAAACGGATGGAATGACACTTGTGGGGTTCTCGCAGGGGATTGGAGGCCCCCAGCTTCATACACTTTGAGCAGGGTGGTGCCCTGCACTGCTTGTGCCACCTGAGCACCTTGGTAGTGCCACCTGTGTGCTAGCCCGGCACTGCCAATGTGCCCAGGTAATGCTGCCATTGCCAAGGTGCCAAGCTGGTATTTTTTGTGCAATTGTGATTTGGCCATAGGTGTTGGGGAGTAGATGGGAGTCTCTTCAGGGGCCTTGGAGATCAGGACGGCATCAAAAAATGGCTTCCCAATCTCTCGCTACACTGGGGTGTTCCAGCGAGCGGAGTTCCCCAGTGTACAAAATGGGGCTATGTGCGGCCTGGGTTGAGCATTCCCTGGTGAGGCCCCTTATACAACTCGGTTCGCATTGAATAGCCATGTGTTTCTCAGCACTGGGAGTGCCGGGGACCACACAGCTAAAAACGCTCGCTTTGGGATTTTGTTCCTAATTAGTTGAATCGAGTCCATAGAATCATCCAGCACAGAAAAGGCCTTTTTGCCCATCGCGTCTGTGGCAGCCAGAAATAACCACCTATCCATTCTAATCAAATTTTCCAGCACTTGGCTCATAGCCTTGTATGACCTGGGATCTCAAGTGCACATCTAGATACTTCTTAAATGTTATGAGTGGGGTGCTCTTCCCAAGAGCCGGTACAGACTCGATGGGCCAAATGGCCTCCTTCTGCACTGTAAATTCTATGAACTATGAACTATGAGGGACTCTGCCTCCACCATCCTTTCAGGCAGTAAGTTTCAGACTCCCACCACACTCTGTAAAAAAAGCTTTTCCTCACATTCACTTTAAACCTTGTGCCCTTAAATCTATGCACCCTGGTCAGTGACCCATCCACCAAGGGGAAAAGCTTCTTCCTATCTATGGCCCTCAGAATATTAAACATCTCAATCATGTCCCCCCTCAGTCTCCTCTGCTCCAAAGAAAACAATCCCAATCTCTCTTCATGACTAAGACTCTCCAGCCCAGGCAACATACTGGTAGATCTCCTTTGTGCTCTTTCTAGTGCTGTCACATCTCTCCGATAGTGTGGATTCCAGAACTGCACACAACACTCTAGCTGTGGTCTAACCGACATTTTATACAGTTCCAGCATAGCCTCCCTGCTCTTAAACTCTACGCCTTGGCTAATAAAGACAAGTATACCATATGCCTTCTTAACCACTGTATCTACCTGCACTGATACTTTAAGGTAGTAGTGTATGCATACCAAGATCCCTCTGACCCTCGGTGTTTACCAGGATCATGCTGTTCATCCTGTATTCCCTTGCTTTGTTTGTCCTGCCCAAGTGCATCGCCTCACACTTATCCACATTGAATTCCATTTACCATTGATCAGCCCATCTGACCAGTCTGTTCATATCCTCCTGTAATTGAATGCTATCCTCCTCACTATTTACCACCCCACCAATTTTTGTATCATCCGCAAACTTACTGATCAACCCTCCTACTAACGCATTTAATTATGCACCCCAAACTGAATGGATTTGAGGCATGAGGGAACCTCACCCTATTATAACTGGGGGATGAAGCCTCACTGAACAGAGGTGGGCCCTTTAAACAGCCTGCCCTTCGGTGTCAGTCTCCCATGCGGGACCTTATAAAAAGCTTTGCTGAAGTCCCAGTTGACTACTTCAAATGCATTTCTCTCATCCGCACATCTGGTCACCTCTTCAAAAAATTGGATCAAGTCGGTCAGACATGACCTCCCCTTAACAAAACCATGCTGGCTGTAGATGGTGAATTTATTTTTGTTTTCTAATGGTAAAGCAATACAACTATCTATTTTCTGGGGGAGTTAGGGCAGAAGCTTTTTTCAACCCCTGCGACCTTACAAGCAGCCAGGATGCACCCCTTGTGGCATAATTGCCTTATCACTGGCAGTCAAAATAGGAAACGTCACCTTGATCCCAGATTACCTGTAACCCAGTGATTAAGGATGGGATTGTTCAGTCCTTCTGCTGACGGGATCTTTCGGTCCTGCCAAAGGTGGCCCTCGGGCAGGTTCGCCAGCAGGGCAGGCAAGCTCTGAAAACTTACATAGACCTCGGCCGGACCGGAAGATCCCACCGGCAGCCAATGGCGAGCCTTCTCCGCTATCGGAAAGCACACTGGGAAGGGAAGGGCCGGAAAATCCCACCTTAAGACTTATCGTAGCATTTTTTCTCAGATGCATTTATCCTCACAGATATTCACCTCTGTTATCTTCATACACATCTCAATGATACAGCAATAACTAAATTTGTACAAAGTAGAACATAGGAAACCATTGCATTAGTGGTCTAGAGGTTAAATTATTGGCGATTCATCTCCAATTAAAAGGTCAGGATTATTGATGGGCTATGAATATTCCATCAATGTGAACAAACTTTGCTCTTAAACTGAAAATGGATCCCCATTGTTTTTGATTGAGTCTGTAGGGCAGGCAAGATCAAATGCTGGATGGGACACTGACAATTCCATTCAGGTTGGGTAATTGGCAGTGCATCAAGACTAGGAATTTAGATATTAGCATAAGAAAAGTCAGAGGGGAGTTAAGTTAATTAGAGTCAATAAAGGTCATCCCTCCATATATTAACTCTCCTAAAGTAATGTCAAATTATACTTTCAATCGCTCAAATCTATTTGGCTTTATTAAATTGTTTGGTCAAATATTACAAACATTTATCATTCTGAATTGTAAAGGAGAGTTTATATTTTGGTTTTCGGCAGCTCTTCATAATATCAGTTCCATATTATTCAAACCTCATGATCCACAGCATCAGGCCTATCAACCCTACATATATATATATATTAAAATATATTAATTTCTGACCGTGCTTATTTGTGTAAATGGGAAGACAAGTAGAAACACCCCAAATTGTGGTCTATTACAGTGTTCTTCAAAGTCGGGGGCACGACCCGCGGGTGGGTCGCGGGCGGGTGTCGGGAGGGTCGCGGAGCCGTTGTCCGTGGCGCACCCGATCGCACAAATCCCCGCGCAGCAGCCGGCTTTTCATAACGCTGGCTGCAAGCGGCCGCAAACATGTTAAAAAGAAAATTTGGCCGCATTGTGCATGCGTGCCTGGTGATCGGGCACGCATGCGCAGTGCGGCCGCTATTTTTTTAACCGGTTGCAGCTTTTTGTTTTACAAATTCTGTAGTGGTTTTTATTCATTTATTTTATTCATTTAATTTTTATTTTTTTCATTTATTTTATTCATTTTATTTTTTTTACAAGTTTGGGGGGGGTTTTATTCATTTTTTCATTGACTTTATTCATTTTTTTTTTTACGAGTTCGGGGGGGTTTTATTCATTTTTTTCATTTATTTTACTCATTTTATTTTTTATTTTTTTACAAGTTCGGGGGGAGGGGGGGGTTTATTTGATAACATTTTACAGGAAAAAAATTCAGAACTTTGGACAGATGGAGACTCCATACTTTCCGACACCAGAAGGCTTCACCTTCATCCAACAGGTTCCATTGGAGGAGCGTGTACGAGGGCCAAAGGGACCCAAAACCATTTCCTCCATTTTTGTCAGCAGCAAACAAGGTAAGAGCAAATGGTGGGTTGCGCAGGTCGGCCGGCGTGGGTCACGAAGGTCGGCCAGCGTGGGTCCCGAAGGTCGGCCGGCGTGGGTCCCGAAGGTCGGCTGGCATGGGTCCTGAAGGTTGGCCGGTTGGTAAAAATGGGTCCCCGGAAAAAAAGTTTGAAGAACACTGATCTATTATGTTCTTTTTTATTCGATGAAAACATACTAATTAGATGACAAGGATTGGTGAAACAATAATGCAGGTTCTTAATTTGAAGATCCGACTATATGCAGATAGACCTAACTGGAACCTAACTGGGTGGCCAAGTATATGCATTTGACCTTCACCACTACTGCTTGTGGACTGAATACAAGTTGTGGGAATAATACATCACATCCTGCCAAAATGGTAATAACTTATAGCAGTTAAGAAACGATCCTTAAAGTTATATGCACCTCATATTACAACATGCCCTTTTATCCCAAAAGACTCAAACTATTTACACAATGGCAAAGGAAAATAACGGTTGTGTCTGAATAAACCTAATAGAAAGCAATACATTTAAAACTCTCTGAAACACATTTGCTATTTGTTTATCCATCCACACTTAATTATGATGATGTTTGTTGGAGGTTGCTGTATATTTTCTGAATGCTTAAGGAAGCTTTGTTTGTGTTTCATCTCAGAGCATGTTTCTTCACAATAGGACTACTCACTGTTTCGGGTTGTGGTATTGCTCTGATTTGACATCTGTTTCACTGTCATGTCATTTGATGTTCATACTTGATACAGTCTTAGTTCTGGGCATCTGCTGATAATTTCTGCTGGAGTTCATGTGCCATCAGTTGGGTATGGTATTCAAATTTACTTGATAATAATAATCTTTATTGGTGTTACTAGTAGGCTTACATTAATACTGCAATCCCCTAGTCACCACACTCCAGCGCCTGTTCAGGTACACAGAGTGAGAATTCAGAACGTCCAATTCACCGAACAAGCACGTCTTTCGGAATTATGGGAGGAAACCGGAGCACCTGGAGGAAACCCAAGCAGACACAGGGAGAATGTGAAGACTCCTCACAGACAGTGACCCAAGTGGGAAACGAACCCGGGACCTTGGCGCTATGAAGCAACAGTGAGAACCACTGTGCTGCCGTGCCACCTAGGTTGGGTTAGATGTTCAGGTTGGGCAAATCATGACTAGCATGCCAGTCATGGGCATCTTTCAACCTCACCTGTTGCATCACGTACTCTCAGGAGTATCAAGGAGTGATGACTGGACAAGCTTTTCCACATTTGTTTGCAGAATAATAATACCGTTTGGAAAGGGTATACTTATGGACCGGGGTTCGATCCCGGCCCCGGGTCACTGTCCGTGTAGAGTTTGCACATTCTCCCGCATCTGTGTGGGTCTAACCCTCACGACCCAAAGATGTGTAGATAAGGTGGATTTGCCATGCTAAATTGCCCCCTAATTAAAAAACAAAAAAAAGTTTTTCCATACACAGCATGAGGTTCCCAACACATCTCAGTGAATTACCAGCTCCCGTCCCTGATTGGACTAGTGGGTCACATGACCCTTCCCACAGAGACAGGTGCTAGCGGGGGCTAGCTACTACATCACTCCCTCTTTAAGTCCCTTTTTGCACATGGGAATAACTAAATTACACAATTGCCAAAACAATAATGATCATGAACACTTTTACACTGCTCTGTAACTCAGTAAATCAGTCTGTCCAGTGACAACATCTTTCTTGTAGAGCAACGTATCTCCAGTGTCTGAGTTTCTTCTATTGAGGTAGTTACTGTTCGTCCTATTTCACAAAGACTCGCTCCTTGTACTGACATTTCACCTTGCTCTGTTTCCACTGTTTCCTGGGGATAATATTCTGGCTTGTTACTCGCAAATTACTCCTCAGGCAACCCACAATGCTTCTAATGGCACAATTGGATCAGATCGTAGCACTGGCTCTTGGCCCACACAAGTGGGCTTCATGCTTCTTTAAAATCATGTCGTGTACTTTAACCTCAATGACCCTGGGCTGGATTCTCTCAAAATGGGGCTATGTCCCCACGCCGGCGTAACAATGCTGGCGTTGCACTCCCGAGTTCCCTCAATAAAAGATAAACCGATTCACCTACCTTCAGGGGGCTGGCAGGGACCCGGAGTAATTCACACAGCTTTAGCTACGGATACGGACCCCCGCACTCCGTTTTGAGTCTGCGCATGCGCAAGGCGGAGGTCTCTAGTGGCCGCGCCAAGCGCCATGGCAGATCTGGGGCGAGATTCTCCGACCCCCCGCTGGGTCGGAGAATCGCTGGGGGCTGGCGTGAATCCCGCCCCCGCCAGTTGCCGAAGTCTCCGGCACCAGAGATTCGGCGGGGGCGGGAATCGTGCCTAGCCGGCTGGCGGGCCCCCCACGCTCGATTCTCCGGCCCGGATGGGCTGAAGTCCCGCCGCTAAAACGCCTGTCCACCGGCGTAAATTAAACCACCTTCCTTACCGGCGGGACAAGGCGACGCGGGCGGGCTCCGGGGTCCTGGGGGGGGCGCGGAGCGATCTGGCCCCGGGGGGTGCCCCCACGGTGGCCTGGCCCGCGATCGGGGCCCACCGATCCGCGGGAGGGCCTGTGCCGTGGGGGCACTCTTTCCCTTCCGCCTCCGCCACGGTCTCCACCATGGCGGAGGCAGAAGAGACTCCCTCCACTGCGCATGCGTGGGAATGCTGTCAGCGGCCGCTGGTGCTCCCGCGCATGCGCCGCCCGGAGATGTAATTTCCGCGCCAGCTGGCGGGGCACCAAAGGCCTTTTCCGCCAGCTGGCGGGGCGGAAATTCATCCGGCGCCGACCTAGCCCCTTAAGGTTGGGGCTCGGCCCCCAAAGATGCGGAGCATTCCACACTTTTGGGGCGGCGCGATGCCCGTCTGATTTGCGCCGTTTTGGGCGCCAGTCGGCGGACATCGCGCCGTTTCCGGAGAATTTCGCCCCGGACCGTGGAGGCAGCTCCAAGATGTAGGCCCCCCGATTGGCCGCGCGCCCTTGCATCGGATCAGCCCCATCGGTCCCCTGGCCGCCCATAAGGCCCCCCTGGTATCTGGTCCCCCCCCCCCACCAGGAAATACGCCGCCGGGGACTCGGCCGGCTGGGAGCTGAGGATTGCTGGGTGGGCCAGTCCAGCCGCCTGGAGTAATTCGCGAAATCGACAATTCTCTGGTCCCGGGGAATCGCCGGAGCAGCGGCGGACACGATTTTGGCGCGAATGTTGATTCTCCGCCCCTGCGCCATACGCAATTTTGGCACGGGGCTGCGGAGAATCCAGCTTCCTGTTCTGACCACACCAAACCCTGGAATCCATTTTGGTCCGTTATCAAAATTCTTCACAAACACTGGATCATCTATCACAAATGCTTTTGAACTTTTAAATAAATTGTGGTTCCTCTTGCTTGTCTCCACCCTCTTGCTAAATTTGGGAACACCAAGGTTTAACCTGGTCCTCAACTGCTAACCCGTCAGCAGCTCAACTGGAGAGACTCCGGTAGTCATATGCGGGGTGATCCGACATGTAAACGGTTTCCTTTACTCCACACAGACTGGTCTTGGGTGTCACTGATAACTGTGGGTGTCTCTGTCCCACTGACGTTGAAAACCACAACCTAGAAGTGTCGCGCTAAGATAGCTTTGCGAGAGAGAGAGAGAGCAACCTGTTTATACCTGACCCGTGAACTTGCCTTATGCCATACCAGTTATCCTGACTGCCACCGACGACTGTGCGACTCTCTCTTGTAGATAGTGAAATCTCATCCGGTAGTGCCTCACTGTTGCAGCCTCACAAGAGAGAGAGGAAGAAAGACCATTGTTTATTACAACCAGTAGACTCTCTCGAGTGAGCGTTTTCGAGGCTATACACTGGAATTATCTTTTTGATCCTATACACTGGAATTATGTTCTGCAATGATTGTGACTCATCAGAGCGGACAATGAGAGAAAGAGACTAAACAAGGGTAATCTTAAAAATAAATAGTGTATTCAAGAAAATCCAGATCGCAAAGAAAACCAAACTCAGATCACAGCACACAATACTCCACTATTATGGTATGGGAACATGAAGCTAAAGGTGGCACAATGTAAAATTCTTACTTTTACACAATTTTACACCCCCCACCTCAACAACCTGACCTAATTGGGGGTTTCTAAAGGCTGAGAGAGTGTACTCACTGCTCCTAGAGTTGGTTTAAAAGGCACAAAAATGTCTTCTCTGCTCCTTTAACACAGCTGGACTTTTATAACAGTAACTCCCTGTGTCATAATATACACCAGTATATCATGGTTCAGACACACACACTGATGGACACACAGCGGGACCAATCAACACACACAACACCGCAGCCAATCACCAGTTAGAGCACACTCACGATAAAGACAGGGGACATCAGAGTTCCCGCTCAGTCGGGATGCAGCTTCTCAGAAGGACAGAGCTTACAGCACAGATCCTCACCATGTGCTGAGTGCATAGACTGGTTAGGACAGGCATAGGTCTTTAATTAAATCTAACATCGTGTTAACCCACAGTGAAAGTATATTCAACAGTTTCTAACTTAATAAAATAGTGCTGTACTATTTTAAGTGTTGGTGGCCTGTATGTGTTCCACGGATCCAGAGCACCCAACACAACATGATACCAGGTGTTGAGGGATGTTAGAACTTCTTAGTTAGAAATCCTACCTGCAAGTGATCTGCCTTCCACCAGCATACAGCCATCCTGCAAAATGGACAGCGTCCGCCCGCCGCCGCCGCCCCGCATCACCGTTAACCTCACGGCCAACTGGAAGATATTCAAACAACACTTCCAGCTCTACCTTGAAGCCACAGACTGGGAAGCTGCCTCAGACACCAGGAAGATCGCTCTCTTCCTTTCCATGGCCGGGGAACATGCCATCCACATTTTCAATTCTCTCACCTTTGCTGATGGTGAAGATAAATCAAAATTCAAGACGGTCCTCCTCAAGTTTGACAGTCACTGCAACTTCGAGGTGAATGAAAGTTTAGAGCGCTATGTATTCCAACAGCATTTGCAGGGTAAGGATGAACCTTTCTTGTCCTTTCTCACCCACCTCCACATCCTTGCGCAGTCCTGAAATTACGGGCCCACCTCCGGCTCCATGATACGCGACCAGATAGTTTTCGGTGTTCAGTCGGAACCCCTACGCCAGCAGCTCCTCAAGTTAAAGCAGCTCACCCTAGCGATTGCCATCGAGACCTGCGTGCCACACGAACACGCCATTAGTCAGTATTCCCACATCCAAGCGGCTGAAACGGCACGGCAAGGTCCCCACGAGGCAGAACGGGTCTAAGCAATCGAGCAACTCCAGGGCCTCAGCCTGGATGAGGGCGGCCATTTTGCGCGCTTTTTGCGGACTCCCGCACTTGTGCGCACCGAACGAGGGGACGGCAACGTCGATGAACGTACTGCGCAGGCGCACACCACGTACGACCGCACCACGCATGCGCGGTGGCGCAGCGAATGTACTGACGCTACAACGTGCGGCAACTGTGGCTCCACCCACTTAAAGTGGCAATACACTGCCAAATCCCGATGATGCCTGAGATGTGGCAAACTTGGCCACTATGCTGCTTCATGCAGATCAGCTCAGCCTGCCAACTCTTGTCGCTCCAGCCAGCCTTGCAGGAATGTCCGGGCCATTCAACCCACGGTCACCGAGTCCGATTCGGACCTGCTATCCGATATTGACACCGAGGACCCGAAGGCGCCTTTTCGAGTTGGTATCGGTACAAAAAACAGGGTGTCCCCGAAGCAAAGAATCCAGCCTCTATCGGTATACAGCATCGATCCAGACGATGAGTGGTGTGCTACCCTTACGGTCAACCGGTCCCAAATACGATTCCGCCTGGACACTGGTGCCTCCGCCAATCTCATTGCGCGGTCTGACCTCCAAAGCCTTTGTGTCAAACCTGCCATCCTGCCATCAGCCTGCCAGCTATTAGATTATAATGACAATGCCATTGCTGCCAGCGGCTCATGCCAACTTGAAGTGACACACAGGTCACGCAAAGCCATCCTTCCCTTTGAAATCGTGGGCTCCTTGAAAGCCTCCCTGCTTGGCGCGCAGGCATGCAAGCTGTTGAACCTAGTTCAGAGAGTTCACTCTCTCGCTCCTGCTGACGCGTTTGCCTTTCAGCACACCAACTTCGTCTCGTTCCACGCTCGCCACGTGATCCTCCAGTGTCGCCTCGCCCTCCTGCTGACCCTGCCACGGACTATGAAGAGCTCCCTGTCACTCTTCCTCTCCCTGACTTTGACGCAGTCCAGCCCGCTCCTGAACCGGCGGCTCTCGACCCGCCCTTGAGGCGGTCAACCAGAATTCGTTGCCCACCTCAGAGACTAAATTTATGAATCTTTTGAACTTACGGACTCTCTGAATTGTTTCGTTGCTTTGTTTGATCGTTTCCCTGGTTTGTATATTCTTGTTGCATACTGCTTCTCTGCACCAGGCACCTGCCCATGTAAATAGCTTAGTTCTCATGTACGTAGTCCTGTAAATATGTCTTCGCACCCCACACGTAGTTAGGGACATTCTCACCACACATTATTTATTGCCACACACATACATTTCTTTAAAAAGGGGGGATGTCATAATATATACCAGTATATCATGGTACAGACACACACACTGATGGACACACAGCAAGACCAATCAACACACACAACACCGCAGTCAATCACCAGTTAGAGCACACTCACTATATAGACGGAGGGCATCAGAGTTCCCACTCATTCGGGATACAACCTCCTACAAGGACAGAGCTTATAGCACAGATCTTCACCATGTGCTAAGTGCATAGACTGGTTAGGACAGGCATAGGTCTTTACTTAAATCTAACATCGTGTTAACCCACAGTGAAAGTATGTTCAACAGTTTCTAACTTAATAAAATAGTGTTGTACTATTTTAAGTGTTGGTGGCCTGTATGTGTTCCACGGATCCAGAGCACCCAACACAACACCCTATAGTTTTCTGTTTGTCTTAATTCTGTTGAATTCTTCTTGGAGTTTCTTGCAGTAGCCTTTGTCCTTGTCGTCTCTGAATCTCTCTCAATGATTTCTTTGTGAAAGAATCTCCCGAATGAATCGCCTGAACTCTGTCCTGAGTTTAATATTTTAAAGAAAAAAACTTGAATGGAGTTGGCTGGCCCCTCCCACTGGTACATTTCAGGACAAAGGCGCGCTAATTTTTTACAGGATGAAACTTTCATCACAAAGGTCGCAAAATGTTTTAAGAGACTTCTGGGCTGGGATTCTCCGCGCCTCTGCTCCGCAATCAAGCTCAGCGCGGGAACGGTGAATGGGCATCAGACCCGCGATCGGGCTGGACGCCGCTCCCGCGATTCTCCGGGGACCGGAGAATCGCTGCCAATTGCGCGTGCGCAGTCGACGCGGCGCCGGTCGGGGGCCATTAACAGAGGCCCCCGCGGTGATTCTCCGCCAACAACTGGCCGAGTCCCCACCGACGTGGTTCACTCATGGTTCCACACGGCGGGAGCCACCCTGGTGGGGGGGCAGGGTGCGGGGTTATCCGTCACTGAGGGGGTCCCCAGGGTGGCCAGGCTTGCGATCGGGACCACCGATCGGCAGGCGGCGCGATCTCGGGGGGACCTTTCTTGTTGGGGCCGCTCCACATTGTGGGTCGGCCATGTCGCGCGGGGCCGCCGCCACAGTCAGCTGCTGTGCGCATGTGTGGACCCACGGCGGGAAGTGCAGGGCCCCGTATCGGCAGCCAGAGCAGCGAGGACTACTCTGGGACCCTGCAAAATGGAGAAGCCCTCTGGGCTTGCTCGCGCCCACTTTCTTGCGGGCGTGGAGACATAGCCCCATTATCAGAGAATTCCGCCCCAGATTTTCTTCAAATTTTTTTCAAGGCAGTTGCTGGGAACTGTTAAGCGTTTTCCCATTAGTGGAGACAAGGGGCTGGATTCTCCGCCCCCCCCACACCACATTCCTGCCCCAACCGCCGGCAGGATTCTGCGTTACGCCAGCCGGTCAATGGGGTTTCCCATTGTGAGGCAGCCTCACGCTGTCGGGAAACCCCTGGGCACCGGAAAAATGGATAATCCCAATGGCGGAGAATTCCGCCCCTCATTTGTATAGCTGGGGCAAAACTCATTTCCATACTCATTGTCTCTCCCACAGTTGATCAGGTCTATCGAAACTCTTCTTTATCATTTTCAGTTAGATTTGCCATGACTCCTGTCTCCTTTGTCCACGTCCCAGATGAGTCTGAGGGAGGTGGGTATTCTGATGTCTGCCCTCTTGCAGCCATAATGCTGGATTGTTTTAAGAAAGTTTCTACCCCTTTTCCCTTAAAAATGTCAGTGTGCCTTGTACAATTTTGTCCAGGTGATGTTGTCCAGATTATGGGTTGCTGTAACTTACATATATTATAGCAGGAAGCTAGTCAACTTGGTGTTTAAAGATGCGGGTAGTTGCTTCTTCAAGCCAGCCTTGAGAGCCTGCACTACCCGCTTGGTCAGTCCATTGGACAAAAGTTGGTACGGTGCCATTCTGCTATATTTTAATCTGTTAAAAGTCACAAATTTTTGAAACTCGGCACCAGTAAAATCAGTTCCGTTGTCCAAAGTGAGGACCTCTGGTATCCCGTAAATTGTGAAAAACTGCTGCAGCTTCTACTGTGGTGTGAGCAGTTGTGGACCTCATCTCAAATGTCTCCATCCACTTCGGATGGACATCCACTAACAACAAAAACATCGTGCCCATAAATATTCTCACATTGTCGATGTGGACCCCAACCCATGGATGTATCTGAGCTGCGGCAGGTAACTTTCTCTTCAATTGGCATTGGTTGCAGTGCTTTAGCCTTCTTTAAATTGCAATATCAACGCCAGGCCATGACACATAGTTTATTGCTCGCTTCTTTACTTTAGGCACACCCAGGTGGGAAATATGCAACGCTTCCAGTAATAATTCTCTTCCTGTCCCGGTGATGACCACTCTCGGTCCCCAGAGGATGATACTATCCTTAGAGCTAGGCCTGTCTATCCTGGTCTGGTAAGGCTTCCTTTGCTTGCACCAGTGCCTTCACTCCTCGTGCGATTGCTGGTTGTGATTTCCCGCCCTAACTGGTGTATTGCGCTGCTCAGAGCACTTTATTACTCCCGGGTGCCAATCTCTGTGCTCTCCGTGGCTAAAACAATCTCCAAAGCCTGATAAAAATCTACTTCCAATCCTGCCAAAAGCATATTTTGTATGGTTTCATCGTTAATTTCACATACTAAACAATCTTGTTCCATTCCATTTTACATCGTCCCAAAATCGCAATGATCCACAATCTTCTTGAGCCTCACCACAAAGACTGGGGTCCTCCCATTGGAATTCAACTTGTAACCCTGTAAAATTACTTGGGGCCTAGGGTGGTAGTGACCATTGAGTAACTCTACGATCTCCATGAATGTTTTGGGATTGAGGCATCCAGAACCATTAAGTTTCAAATCAGACTGTATGTTTATGCCCCACACGCAGTTAACAAGATTACTCTCTGCTTCTCCTGCCCTTCTATTTCATATACATGGAAAAATAATTTGAAGCATTCCACATACTTTACCCAATCTTCTGCAGCAGGATCGAACGGCTCTAGCTTACCAAAAGTAGGCATTTCAACTGTTCTCTTCCTTGCAGGCTGGACCTGTCAAGACTTCTTCTGCAACCCTTGCAATTGGATGCATTCTGAGTCACTGGTCTTTACCTTGTCGCCAAGTAAAAACTTCAAGAATTGGCTTGACCAGTTAACTTATAAGAAACAGCAATTTATCCTAACTATAAACAAATATTTACAGAATGTTTTGAAACAGTCCTTCCATACTCAATTCGAGGGTCCAACTGCTGGGACAAGGCCCAACTTCAGTCCCCGATAGTGGATCACATGCCCCCTCTCTCAGAGAATGTCCCTTAAAGGGCGAGCTACTATAAAACATTGCTTTTTGGTAACAGTAGAATCATCACAGTGGACCTTATATAAATAATAATAATCGTTATTGTCACAAGCAGGCTTACATTAACACTGCAATGAAGTTACTGTGAAAAACCCTCGTCACCACAATTTGGTGAATGTATTATGCCAATAATCCACCATTGTATTTGTATCTGTGCTGTTGCTCTTGTATTTGTATCTGTGCTATGCTGTTGCCTTTGTGGGCTCCTCCTGTGGGCCATTGTATGGCATTATCCATAGGGGAACAAGTTGGGGCCTGCATGGGCTCCGCCCATGGCTCCTCCCCTTGAAGGGAGGTATAACGAGCAGTCAACCTGTAGGCGGTTCTCAGTATTGGATCAGTCGCAGGCAGGCACTGTTCTAAGTCGATTAAAGCCACAGTGTATTTCTACTCCCGTCTCGAGTGAATTGATGGTCGCATCACACATTCCAGCTCCTGTTTGGGTACACAGAGGGAGAATTCAGAATGTCCAATTACCTAATAGCACGTTTTTTGGAACTTGTGTGAGGAAACCGGAGCACCTGGTGGAAACCCATGCAGACACGGAGAGAACGTGCAGACTCCGCACAGACAGTGACCCAAGCTAGGAATCAAACCTCGGACCCTGGTGCTGTGTAGCCATAGTGCTAACCACTATCCTACCGTACTGCCCAATATATATATATATATCAAATCCGTTTAGGTGCACTGCTCTGAAAATAAACTGATATTGTTACAAGTGACAACTATTCTGTGATAAGTCGAAGCAAATCAAGAATATCTTGAAAAACTTTCAGCAATTTAAAAGTTTAGAGACTGAACAACGTTCTGCCACTTTATAAAGGATCTGTCACAGACATGTTTGTATCTGGGTTTTACAACAATGCATACTTTTGCTTATCTGAAATGATTCTGGGATAGGAAGACAGGATTATACAGCCTTGTTTTCATCTCTGTTCTACATTAGAAGGGTAAAGGTTTTGTGATTGCAGCAGTTGCTGATATAGTTCCTTCATGGATGATGCTGTAACATCATTTCCAAGGTGCTCACTTGCTGATTAGAAGGAAGGTTCCTTTCTCTGATTGGAGTTGATCAACAATGATTAAATGCAAGCTTGGGCAGGATAGTCTGAGGAAATTGTTGCATGTCATTCAGTAAGCATAGACTGTGGGCGAGACACAACTGTTTTATTGACAATGAGCAAGCATTCATTAGATGGATCGATCATTCTGTAGTTGTTACCTGTTGGTTTAGTTTTGGAAAACAATTTTGATTCTAGCTAATTACCTTGTGCTTAGATCCTTGGGGTATCAGAGGAACGGTATTTCTTTGGTCTGTCCTTAATATACCAGGTACAATTACTCTTTGTCAGAACTATTAATTGTGTTGGCTATAGAACCACTCGATTTCAAAATGCAATGATATTTTAATATGGTAAAATTGTACTAAAAAGAGCCATGGGTCCTGGCGATGGAAAGGCATTTTATCGGAGAGGATTAAAATTAAATTTCGTGTAAGGCCTGGTAATGACAGACTTTTCAGGATTGGGGCAACAGGTGTTCCTCCATTTTCCACAAGGAAGCTTAAGGCCTCTCTTACCACAAACTCCTCCCCTCATGTCCAGTCCTCACCATGCTCCAGAGCCCTGGCTGTAGGCTCCAGCTGCCAAATTCCCAACCACCACCACCAGCCCCGCCCCGGAGATGAAATAAAGGTTCAGGAAGGTCGCCAATAACATGCTGTGTTAGCTGTGGTAACAGTACAGGCAGAAACAAAGGCGGCATCATGGGTGTCATAACCCTCATGAGGCCCTCGGGAAATCATTATCGATCACACTGTGGGGCTCATGGAGTACGAGCTTCTCACGTAGAGGGTGGAAGCCACCCAGCTGGGGCTTGTTCAAACTGACCATAAAAGCCGGCTGCATGTTGGTTGTCCCAACGGGGACTGTGATTGTAGATAGTCATTGCGGTGGGCAGAGTATTGTTCTGAGTAAAATAAATATTCTTCCTAAAGCTGGCTTCCCTTGATCATTAAAATGGTTTATAATGTTGTAATCTGATCCCTAATTTCATTTATTAATGAGGCTATTCCCATAGAAACTGCGGTCCATCCAAAAATTAGAATAAGACAACAGCAAGGGGCAAGTTAGTACTTTAATTCGGCTCAATTTTGATTCAGTTTTCAATGACACAAATGGGACAGTCGTGATGTAACAATCATTTGGGTGCTTTTAATGTAGAAAGTATTCCAAAGCAATTCAGAAAGGTATAATTTAAAAAAATAACATTAACGTATAGTACACCAAGGTTCACCTGTGGCACCATAGTGAGAGAACCTGAAATGGGCATTAATCTTTAATCCTTTTCCCCAATCTCTAATTTTCTCCAACCCTAGGATACCAATTTTTTTGACTCCAACTCTTAGCAACATTCCACCTTTATCTCATTGGAATTCTTGTCTCCAAAACCCTCTATGTTGCCGTCTTTTTCTCTCATTTTAACCCTTCTTTAAAACACACCAATAGTTTGTTACTATTCCATGGGCGTCATTCTCCGACCCCCCGCCGGGTCGGAGAATGGGCGTTGGCCGCCATGAATCCCGCCCCCGCCCCGCCGAAGTCTCCGGTACCGGAGATTGGGCGGGGGCGGGAATCGGGCCGCGCCGGTTGGCGGGACCCCCTGTTCAATTCTCCGGCCCGGATGGGCCGAAGTCCCGCCCAGAAATTGCCTGTCCCGCCAGCGTAAATCAAACCTGGTATTTACCGGTGGGACCAGGCGGCGTGGGCGGGCTCCGGGGTCCTTGGGGGGGGGGGCGCGGGGCGATCTGACCCCGGGGGGTGCCCCCACGGTGGCCTGGCCCGCGAACGGGGCCCACCGATCCGCGGGCGGGCCTGTGCCATGGGGACACTCTTTCCCTTCCGCCTCCGCTATGGCCTCCACCATGGCGGAGGCAGAAGAGACTCTCCCCACTGCGCATGCGCGGGAAACTTTCAGTGGCCGCCGACGCTCCCGCGCATGCGCCGCATTTCCGCGCCAGCTGGCGGGGCAACAAACGCCATTTCCGCCAGCTGGCGGGGCTGAAATCCCTCTGGCGTTGGCCTAGCCCCTCAATGTTGGGGCTAGGCCGCCAAAGATGCGGAGCATTCCGCACCTTTGGGCCGGCGCGATGCCCGTCTGATTGGTGCCGTTTTTGGCGCCAGTCGGCGGACATCGCGCCGTTGGGGGAGAATTTCGCCCATATATTTCTCCTTCTATAGCTTGACACTTATCTCTTTCCTTGCATTTTTGTGAAACTCACGTGACATATTTCGACACTGAAAGTTGTTGTTATTCTTGAGTTCCTTTGTCACAATCTTAGATCATATTCATCAATCTTTAGTTTTATCTGTTTCAGCCTCTCATTCAATCTTTTGAACTAGTTCTTCATATTTGAATATTGGATGAACAGTGATTCAAATGACAATCATTCTTTATTAGAAAGAACAGCCTTTCTTAACCTAATCTCAATTCTTGGAATGGTTTGTAAAGCTTTTATTAAAATTACAGTAGATTAAATTATCCAGTTTAGTTACTGTGCCACGTTTAATTATTCAGGAATGAAACCATCACAATTGGGGCACTCCATCATACTGGACCTCAGGGCAACAGGTTGGAATTAAATTGAATACTTTGAATTATTTACCATTCAAGGTAATGGTCTGGCAATGCTAACTTTAATCCAGTGCATTATATACAATTCAAAAATTTTAAAAATCAGAAACGATTGCAAACTTTGACGAATAAAAACAACCTGTACTTATAAGAGCATGAATGACAACATTCATCATAACAGGTTGTCAAGTCATAGAGTCATAAAGTCATAGGTGTTTACAGCATGGAAACAGGCCCTTCCGTCCAGCTTGTCCATGCCATCCAGTTTCTATCACAAAGCTAGTCCCACTTGCCCGCATTTGGCCCATATCCCTCACTACCCACCCTGCCCATAAGACCATAAGACCATAAGACATAGGAGCGGAAGTAAGGCCATTCGGCCCATCGGGTCCACTCCACCATTCAATCATGGCTGATTTCAACTCCATTTACCCGCTCTCTCCATAGCCCTTAATTCCACGAGAAATCAAGAATTTATCAACATCTGTGTTAAAGACACTCAACGTCCCGGCCTCCACCGCCCTCTGTGGCAATGAATTCCACAGACCCACCACTCTCTGGCTGAAGAAATTTCTCCTCATCTCTGTTCTAAAGTGACTCCCTTTTATTCTAAGGCTGTGCCCTCGGGTCCTAGTCTCCCCTGCTAATGGAAACAACTTCCCTACGTCCACCCTATCTAAGCCATTCATTATCTTGTAAGTTTCTATTCGATCTCCCCTCAACCTCCTAAACTCCAATGAATATAATCCCAGGATCCTCAGACGTTCATCGTATGTCAGGCCTACCATTCCTGGGATCATCCGTGTGAATCTCCGCTGGACCCGCTCCAGTGCCAGTATGTCCTTCCATGTAAATGTCTAACTGCTTTTTAAAGGAAATAATTGTATCCGCCTCTGCCACTGCCTCTGGCAGCTCGTTCCAGATGCTCATCCCCCTCTCTGTGAAAACATTTCCCCTCTGGTTTCTTTTGTATCTCTCCCATCTTACCTTAAACCTATGCCCTCTAGTTCTAGACTCCTCTACCTTTTGGAAAATATGTTGGCTATCTACCTTATCTATGCTCCTAATTATTTTATAAATCTCAAAAAGATCACCCCTAAGCCTCCTATGCTCCAGGGAAAAAGGTTCCAGTGTATCCAGCCTCTCCTTATAACTCAGACCATCAAGTCCTGGTAGCATCCTCGTAAATCTCTTCTGCACTCATTCCAGTTTAACAATATCCTTCCTATAATAGGGTAACCAGAACTGAACACAGTATTCTATGTGTGGTCTTACCAATGTCTTGTACAACTTCAACAAGACGTCCCAACTCATGTATTCAATATTCTGACCAATAAAACCTAGCATGCTGAATGCCATCTTCAATACCCTGTCCACCAGCGACTCCACCTTCAAGGAGCTATGAACCTGTACCATGGATCACTTTGTTCTGTAACTCTCCCCAACTCCCTCGGCTGAATGAAAGATAAATGTTCCTCAAGCTTACAATGAGCTTTACTGGAAGAGTTGTGTAGGCCAAGGACAGCAAATTATACTTTACAACATCTCAATTTTCATTAGGCACTGAGGTGGCTCGAGACAATACACCGGAGACTTCCAGGAATGAAAATTGAGGTTTATTAACAGCAGGCAAAGGCAACTATGTGCAGGAGCATCAATACTTAGGTCTTAAACCTCTGGCTCCAGGATCCACACTGTCCGGGCTCCAGTTCTCCCCCCCCCCAACCTGATAACACAGGGTCTGGGATAACACAGGCTGCAACTCGATGCAGCTTTGACCAAAAGATACTCCAGACTTTGAAGTAAGTACAATGTCATATATTGAACCATTAGCACAGTTCTCTGTGAGTTTGACTCTCCTGCTCATCTTGCTATAGTAACTCAGTCTAACTAACCAGTCTGTTCTAAGCCACGTGTGGGTGTGATGCTTCAGATCTGCCCCTGTCCTTCTCTCTAAGTGTCGCCTGTGGAAAGAGACAGAGCATGTGTGCCCTGTCCTTTTATATGGGTTGTGTAATGCCCCCTTGTGGTAGTGTCACCTCTGGGTGTCTTGACTGCCCATTGGTCGTGTCCTATTCTATGTGTTCATTAGCTGTGTGTCTGCATGTCATAACATGTCCGGTGCTCCCTCTAGTGTTTACTTAGTTGTAGGGCATTTACATTAACCCCTTGTGTATATACAGTGATGCATATCACCACACCACCCATCCTTGACCCCTTGCTTTCCCCACATTGATCGGTTTTGCGCCAGGTCCTGTTGGAGCAGAGGTCAGCCTTTCCGCCCTGTGCCTCAGTGTGGCTTGTGAAATTGTTGGAGTTTCTGTATTTGGAGAAGGTTAAGTTTTCTTTAAGAGAGGTGATGGAGGGGTCCTACAAGAGATAGGGGGCTGGATTCTCCCAATAATGGGACTATGTCCCCATGCCGGTGTAAAAACGGTGGAGTTTTACTCCAGAAATTTCAATAAACAAGTTGAGCTAATTCACTGCCTTGCAGGGGGCCAGCAGGGACCCAGAGTAAATCTCGCAGATTTAGCTGCGGATCCGGGCCCCGCACTTCCGGTTTGGAGTCCACACATGCACACAGTGGCGGCCTCCAGTGGCCGCACTGAGCTCTATAATGGACTCGGAAGGCGGAGCCAGACGGAAAAATGAGACGCCCCCCGATCGGCCGTGCGCCCGAGCACCGAACCGTGCGGATCTAATCCCCGGCCTCCTATAAGGCCCCCCCACACCTCCCCACCCCGGTGTCCAATACCCCCTCCCTGAGTCCACAACCGCCATGCCAAAATCCCGACCGGCAATAGGTGGTTAGTTCCACGCCGTCGGGAGCTCAGCCAGTCGGGAGCGGAGGTTTGCTTTGCGGGCTTCTGTCAATGGACCCCTAGCCGCGTGGCGTACTCTACGATCATGCTGATTTTCGGGTCCCGGAGAATCGCTGAACCAGTGCCGGGCCCGATTATGGCTTGAAAGTGGATTCTCCGCCCCCGTGCCAGCCACAATTTTGGCGCGAGGCTGAGGAGAATCCAGCCCAGGGTCTGCTTAAAGAGTTGGTTACTGTCAGCTGCTATCACCACTCATCAAATGGGTTGGCGGAGAGAGCTGTGCAAACACTTAACAGTGCTATGAAGAAGCAGTCAGACTGCCGATTAAGCCATAAGCTGGTCAACTTTCTCTTGACTTATGATACAAACCCTCAGGCTACAATGGGGTCACACCAGCCGAAGTGCTTATGGGTCGTCGTGTGCAGACCCATCTGAACTTAATTTTCCCACATTTGGCAGGTAAGCTGGGGGCACATCAGGCCTCCCAGAGGAGACAGCACGTTTCGCAAAAAGGTGGGCAACGTGGTCCTTGTCAGGAATTTTGCCTGAGGCCCACTTTCGTCATTAGGCTGGATTGTGTCCAGGTCTGGGCAGTCCGTTTGTGGTAGACCTGAAAGATAAGACAGTGGAGAAGCATGTCTCCCACATGAGAAGCAGGGGGACGACAATCCTTGTCCCGGAGCAGATGGGGTCAACAGATGCCACCAGTGGCCCTGTGACTGCATCGGTGCAGTGGAAGCCTTGGAGTTCAGAGTTGACTGAGCCTGTGGCCTATGTGGGAGCTGGAGAAGGGAGCAGCCCTACACAAGTGACATCTTTGAGACTGTCACTATCAGTGAGCAATGATACTACCTTAGCGGCGGAGGAATCGGTTGGGGGACTAAGGTGGTCTACAAGGACCCAAAGATCCACGGACAGATTTAATTGTGATAAACCCTCTCCCCTTATGTCGCTTGATCTTTTCCAATGTATATTGTACTTGTATATGGTCGGTTTTGTATAATGTTATTCAGGGACTTAAGAGGGAATGGATGTGATAGCACGGCTACTTTGAGGGTTTAAGAGCTACACGAGACGATTAGTAGAAGTGAACAGTGGTTTTAATAAGCTAGATCTGTGCCTGCCTGCGACTGCGACGTACTGAGTGCCGCCTACAGGCTGCAGATCTATAATACCACCCCTGACGGGGGGGGAGCCATAGGCGGTGCCCACAAGGACATCAACATAATACAATACAATACAGTGGTGAATTGCAGCAGCAATACGTTCACCCCCTGTTAAAAAATTGAAGTCCAGCGGGGGTGAAGTGGGCTCACAGATCGAATTTGTCCGGCGACTTGATCGTTCTTTGTGATTGCCTGAGCTCCGGCTTCGCTGCGGGCACGGGTGTTGAACTCGTCGCTGTGGGCGCGGGTGTTGGGCTCGTTGACTCCGGGAGCGTGTCGTCTGGAGCTTCATCACGGCGGGTCGACGATAGGGGGAGGGGGTGTGTAGGCCATGCAGGGGCGGGGGCGGTGTTCGGTGTGGGGGGGGGGGGGTGGGGGGGGTAGATGATGGTCGCTGGGGAACCGGCGGGTGCCAGATCCTGGAGGGAGACTGTATCTTGTCGGCTATCGCGGTGCGCCACGTAGGCATACTGAGGGTTGGCATGTAGGAGCTGGACCCTGTCGACCAGGGGGTCGGACTTAAGGCTCCTCACGTGCTTCTAGAGGAGGACAGGGCGCATTGGGGAGGACCTCCTGCCTGCGGGAAACCGGGAGACTTCTAGACCGTAGGGCCAGAAGGACGGCCTTCCATACCGTCGCGTTCTCCCTCTTCACCTGTCCGTTTCTCTGGGGGTTGTAGCTAGTAGACCTGCTCGAGGCAATGCCCTTACCGAGCAGGTACTGACGCAGTTCATCGCTCATAAACGAGGAGCCCCGGTCACTGTGGACGTAAGTGGGGAAACCGAACAGGGTGAAGTTGCTGTGCAGGGCCTGAATGATAGTGGCCGCGGTCAAGTCGGGGCATGGGATGGCAAAGGGGAAGCGGGAATACTCGTCAACGACGTTGAGAAAATACACGTGGCGGTCAGTGGAGGGGAGGGGCCCTTTGAAATCGACGCTGAGGCGCTCAAAGGGCGGGATGCCTTCACCAGGTGGGCCTTGTCTGGCTGATAGAAGTGCGGCTTGCACTCCGCACAGACTTGGCAGTCCCTGGTCATGGCCCTGACCTCCTCGGTTGAGTAGGGCAGGTTGCGGGCCTTGGTGAAGTGGAGAAGCCGGGTGACCCCCGGGTGACAGAGGTAATTGTGGATGTCCCAAAGTCGGTCATCTTGCGCGCTGGTGCATGTGCCGTGGGACAGGGCATCTGGGGCTCATTGAGCTTCCCAGGATGATACACAATATCGTAATTATAGGTGGAGAGTTTGATTCTCCACCTCAAGATTTTATCATTCTTGATCTTGCCCCGCTGTGTGTTGTTGAACATAAAGGCTACCAACCATTGGTTGGTGACGAGGGTGAAACTCTCCTGGCCAGGTCGTGCCTCCAATGCCGCACAGCTTCCACAATGGCTTTGATGCACGATCAATGACCACTAAAGCGAGGTTGTAGTCCAACTGAAGGCTTTAATAAGCTAGATGTTTCCTCCAGCAGCTCAGGTACAAAATGAGGGCTGCTGGGGCGGCACGGGTTCTTATACCCAGCCTATCGGGGCGGAGCTATCATACACTCTCACCAATGAAAGCATGCAGTTTCCACCAATGATGCTTTCGCCTATCAGGTACCGTAATACCTATAATACCACAGGCTTGAGTTTCCTTTTCGACATAGGAGTGTCGAATCTCGGAGGCGTTGAGGGTATGGGAAAAGAAGGCCACGGGCCTGCCTGGTTAAGGGGAGCAGCCAGGGCGACATCCGACCCGTCGCTTTCCATCTGGAAGGGGATGGACTCGTCCACCGGGTGCATCGCGGCCTTGGTAATGTCTGTCTTGATGCAGCTGAAGGCCAGACGGGCCTCAGTTGTCAGGGCAAAGATGGTGGCTTTGATAAGTGGGCGGGCTTTGTCCGCCTAGTTGGGGACCCACTGGGCATAATATGAAAAGAACCCCAGGCATCTTTTCAGGGCCTTGGGGCAGTGAGGAAGGGGAGTTGCAGGAGGGGGCGCATGCGGTCGGGTTCGGGCCTTTGGACTCGGTTTTCCATGACATAGCCGAGGATGGCTAGTCGGGTTGTGCGGAAAATGCATTTCTCCTTGTTGTAGGTAAGATTGAGGGCTTGGGCAGTTTGGAGGAACTTCTGAAGGTTAGCGTTGTGGTCCTGCTGATCATGGCTGCAGATGGTGACATTATCCAAGTACGGGAACGTGGCCCGCAGCCCATACTGGTCAACCATTTGGTCCATCGTCCTTTGGAATACTGAGACCCCATTGGTGACGCCGAAGGGGACCCTGAGGAAGTGGAAGAGGCGGCCGTCAGCCTCAAAGGCTGTGTAGTGGCGGTCTTCCGGGCGGATCGGAAGCTGGTGGTATGCGGACTTCAGATCTACTGTGGAGAAAACCCGATAGAGTGCAATCTGATTAACCATGTCCGCTATGCGGGGAAGGGGGCACGCATCGAGTTGCGTGTAATGATTTATGGTCTGGCTGTAGTCTGCAACCATCCGGTTCTTTTCCCCGGTCCTGACGACCACCACTTGGGCTCTCCGGGGGCTAGTACTGGCCTCGATGATCCCCTCCCTCAAGAGCCGTTGGACCTCCGACATGATAAAAGTCCTGTCCTGGGCACTGTACCGCCTGCTCCTGGTGCCGACGGCTTTACAGTCGGAGGTGAGGTTTGCGAAGAGTGAGGGAGGGGTAACCTTAAGGGTCGCGAGGCTACATACGGTGAGAGGGGGTAGGGGTCCGCCGAACTTCAGGGTCAGGCTTCTGAGATTGCACTGGAAATCCAGTCCTAACAAGTTAGGAGCGCAGAGATGGGGAAGGACATAGAGTTTAAAATTGGCGTACTCGGCGCCCCGTATCACGAGGTTTGCGACACAGTACCCCCGGGTCTGCACTGAATGTGATCCGGAAGCAAGGGAGATTGTTTGGGATGGGGAGAAATCTGGAGGGAACAGCGCCTTACCGTGTCTGGATGGATGAAGCTCTCCGTGCTCCCAGAGTCAAACAGACAGGGCGTTTCGTGCCCATTGACACGGGCGGTCATCATGGAGTTCTTGAGGTGCTTGGGCTGTGACTGGTTGAGAGTGACATCACCAAACTGCGGGTAGCCGGCGTGGTCGGTGGTAGCGGGGTGGTCCCAAGATGGTGGCCCCTGTCGGTCGCACATGTTGGGCAGCGTTGAAGGTGGGGGCCAAGATGGCGGCCCCCATGAGTCGCACGTGTCGGGTAGGGTTAAAGATGGCAGCCCCCACGGATAGCACGAAGCGGATGACGCATCAGAAGGGGGCGGTACCGGCAGGCACGCAGCCACGCTGCAGGGTCTGCGGGCTGTGAATCTGTGAGTCGGGCCTGCGATTTTGGAACTTTGGGTCGGGCCAAGCAGACTTTGTCAAAATGTCCTTTCTTGCCGCAGTCGCTGCAGGCCGCGTTCCGAGCTGGGCAATGCTGGTCGCGTCTTCGATTAGTACAGAGATTCTGTGGCTCACCCGGGCGTGGAGGAGACTCAGCTTCTGTGCCTCGGTGACGGCGGGCAAGGAGGAGGCGGCAAGGTAGGCCTCAAAGCAGCGGAGCCAGTGTGAAAAGATTCATTTGGCTTCAGCTGCCTGTGGGTCGAGTTCCAGTCGATCAGGTTTGAGGGCGGCTTCCATTGCGATATCTTAGCTTATTAAATTGATGTGACCATCAATTCACACGAGACGATTAGAAGAAGCAAATAGTGGTTTTAATAAGCTAGATCTGTGCCTGCCTGTGACTGCTCTGTACTGAGTGCCGCCGACAGGTTGCAGATCTGTATACCACCCCTGAGTGGGCGGAGCCATAGGCGGAGCCCACAAGGGCATCAACATAATACAATACAATACAGTGGTGAATTGTAGCAGCAATACATTCACCACACCCTTCAGCTGAAAAATCATCCATTAACCATTCCTCTCTGCTTCCTTTCACTCAGCCAATTCCGTATTCAAGTTGCTACTGTCCCTTTTATTCCATGAGATTTGCTCACAAATCGGTTGGGCATCACTGCCTTTTGGAAGTCCATGTTGCTAACATCAACAGCGTTACCCTCATCAACCATCGCTATTACTGTGGTAGTGTGGTCCTTTAAAGGGGTGGACTCCACAGACCATGTAACTGGCTTGAGGCCAATTGCACAGTGCAAAACGTGGCCAATGGGGAGTTGTGCGGGGCCCTGGTAGCAGGACTTCGGGCAGTGTAGACCAGGGAGCTGAAGTTTGACGATCTGTTGAACAGCGTTTTGTGTCTGTTTTTCTAACTGCCTTTGCCTTTCATCAATAAACCCCTTTGTCTATTATTGGGAGCCTCCAGACTATGTCTCAAGCACCGCAACATGCACAGCTAAAGCGGGCTCAAGATCACCCTCATTGACTCTGTTTCTCTCCACAGATGTTTCCTGACCTGCTGAGTATTTCCAGTTTTTATTTTAGTTTTAGAAGATGTTAATGAAAATGGTGAGGGATTTATTCATAGATATATAGGTACATAGAAGATGGGAGGAGGAGGCCTTTTGGCCCTTCGAGCCTGCTCCGCCATGTATCACGATCATGCTTTCTCCCCATAACCTTTGATCCCATTCACTCCAAGTGCTATGTCTCGCTGCCTCTTGAATATATTCAATGTTTTCGCATCAACTACTTCCGGTGGTAATGAATTCCACAGGCTCACCACTCTTTGGGTGAAGAAATGTCGCCTCATCTATGTCCAAAATGGTTTACCCTGAATCCTCAGACTGTGACTTCTGGGGCGGGATTCTCCGCAATCGGTGCGATGTCCGCCGACTGGCGCTAAAAACGGCGCGAATCAGTCCGGCATCGCGCCGCCCAAAGGTGTGGAATTCTCCGCATCTTGAGGGGCCGAGCCCTCAGCTTGAGGGGCTAGGCCCACGCCGGACTGATTTCCTCCCTGCCGGCTGGCGGGAAAGGCCTTTGGCACCCTGCCAGCTGGCGCGGAAATGACTTTGCCGTGCGACGCATGCGCGGGAGCATCAGCGGCCGCTCACGGCATCCCCGCGCATGCGCAGTGGAGGGGGTCTCTTCCGCCTCCGCCATAGTGAAGACCGGAAGGAAAAGAGTGCCCCCACAGCACAGGCCCGCCCGCGGATCGCGCCACCCACAGGGCGTGTTAGAATTTTATAAGCCTCTATGAGATCCCCCCTCATTCTTCTGAACTCCAGCGAGAACAATCCTAACCTAGTCAATCTCTCCTCCTATGACAGTCCCGTCATCCCTGGAATCAGTCTGGTAAACCTTCGTTGCACTACCTCAAGAGCAAGAACATCCTTCCTCAGAAAAGGAGACCAAAATTGCACACAATATTTGAAATGTGGCCTCACCAAGGCCCTGTATAATTACAGCAACATGTCCCTGCTCCTGTACTCAAAACCCCTCGCATTGAAGGCCAACATACCATTAGCCATCTTTACCACCTGCTGCCTGCATGCTTACCTTCAGACGCTGGTGCTCAAGGACACCCAGGTCCCGCTGCACACTCCCTTCTCCCAATTTACAACCATTCAGGTAGTAATCTGCCTTCCTGTTTTTGCTTCCAAAATGAATAACCTCACACTTAAACCTCACAATATCAAGGGATATTGATATAAATTGGAGGTTCTGGATGCAAGTGCTGTCATGATATGCAGACATGCACATAATGAGATCCAGACAGGCAGCTAATGAACACAGAGAACAGGACATAATCAATCAGCAGCCAGAACACTTGGAGGTGGTTTCCCACTATAAAAGGCACGAGGCACTCACACTCCGCCTCTTTCCACTGGGGACATCTACAGAGTGAGTCAGGTGTACATATCACATAACACCTACAGCACCTGGCTAAGAGCTAGTCTGGTTCAGTCAGACAGAGTAATCACACTTAGGTTAGCAGAGAGTCGAACTCACAGAGAACTGTGCTAACTGTGTGACAGGTTCAATAAATCAAATTGAACTAACTTCAAAGTCTGGATTATCTTTCAGTTAGCTGCATCCAGTTGCAGCCCGTGATATCTCAGTGTGCTTAACACGACATGGTACCAGAAGACTGCTATCCTTAGGTGGTTTACCGCAATCTGTTCCGTGACGACCAGCAAATGTATCCCGGCACCATGGAGAAGATCCAGGCTCCTCAACAGCTGCGGACCTCCGGCAATCTCAGTGCCAACTGGCGGACTTTCAAACAAAGGTTTCAGCTGTACATCGAAGCCTCAGACCTCGAGGGTGCGTCTGATACAAGAAAGATCGCTCTTCTCCTCTCAACTGCGGGGGATCAAGCCATCCAAATCTTCAACTCGTTTAACTTCACCGAAGCCCAGGACAAGACAAAGTTTCAGACCATCCTGGACAAGTTTGATAGTCATTGTGGAGTGGACACCAATGAAATCTTTGAGCGCTATATATTCAAACAACATCTACAAGGTAAAGATGAATTTTTCAACTCCTTCTTAACTAATCTCCGTCTACTAGCACTGTCCTGGAACTGGTGATCTTGCTGACTCCATGATCAGAGACCAAATTGTGTTTGGAGTTCACTCTGATCCTCTGAGAGAGCAGCTTTTAAAAATCAAGCATATGACCCTGTCAGTCGTGATTGAAACATGTACAGTGCATGAACACGGCAAAAATCGCTATGCCCAATACACATCGGCTGAAAATGAGAAACTTGCCTCCCACGAGGCAGAGAGTGTGCAGGCCATCGCCCGGATGCAGCGCCTCAGCATTGATGTAAGCGGCCATTTTGCGCGCTCTTCCCGGAGCCCCACGCATGAGATGCAAATGAGATAACGAAGCGGCCGATCACCGCACTGGGCATGTGCGACGACGCATGGAGCGTAACAACGTCATGACGTGCCCGAACTGCGGCACCGCCCACTTAAAGAAACACTGTCCTGCAAGATGCAGGCAATATTTAAATTATGGAAAGCCTGGACACTATGCAGCCTTGTGCAGGTCTGCACCAACAGTCAAGGGCCAGTGCTCCCAATTCCAACGCAGGTGCGTTCGGACTGTCCAACAATGTTTACAAGAATCTGATCCTGGCAGTACAACGGGTCTAGAGGACGATTGCCTGGAGTCCCCTGCCATGTGGGCATCATCACCACACATGAACATGCCTCACCGACATCATCACAGAGCCTGCCCATCCACACTGTGGATTCTGCGGACAAATGGCGTGCGGTGATGCGCGTAAATCAATGCTCTCTCCAGTTCAAGCTGGACACGGTGCTTCTGCCAATCTCCTTTCACAGGCAGATTTCAATCGCATCAAGAAACCACCCAAGCTCCTTCCAGTAGCCTGCCAGCTCCTGGACTATAACGGCAATGCCATCACAGCACTGGGATCCTGCCATCTGCTCTTCTCCAACAGGAGCATTCACACAAGGCTAAGGTTTGAAATCATCAAGCCAGACAGAGCCTCCCTGCTCGGCGCACATGCATGCAAGCAGCTAAACCTTGTGCAGCGGGTCTACACAATGACCTCCCCCAACATGGATCTTCAAGCCGGCATTGACGCCATCCTCGCTCATTATCCGGATGTGTTTGACGGGATGGGTACTCTGCCATATCAGTACAAGATCCTGCTGCAGCCTGATGCCACCCACGCTCCACGCTGGGCCCCGGCTCCACTGAAGGAGCGCCTGAAGGCACAGTTAAAGGATCTTCAGGACCAGGGCATCATCTCAAAATTTACAGAACCGACTGACTGGGTCAGCTCGATGTTATGTGTAAAGAAGCCTTCGGGGGAGCTGCACATCTGCATTGATCCCAAGGATCTCAACCAGAATATAATGTGGGAACACCACCCCATCCCGAAGCGGGAGGAACTAACAAGTGAGATGGCACACGCCTGGTTTTTCACAAAGTTAGATGCATCACACGGGTTCTGGCAAATCGAGCCGGATGAGTCCAGCAGAATCCTCTGCACCTTCAAAACAACGTTTGGCAGGTACTGCTATAATCGTATGCCATTTGGCATTGTCTCAGCCTCGGAGATCTTCCATAGAGTCATGGAGCAGATGATGGAGGGCATTGAAGGGTTTCGTGTGTATGTGGACGAGCTCATATCTCGTCTCCAGCAGGTATTCCGCCGTGTCCATGCCAAAGGCCTCAAGCTGAACAGGGCCAAGTGTAGCTTTGGCATGTCGACACTTAAGTTCTTAGGTGACCAGATATCTCAGCAGGGTGTGCGCCCGGACCCAGACAAGGTCAAGGCCATCAAAGCCATGACGACCCCTGAAGACAAGAAGGCGGTGCTGCGCTTCCTAGGCATGGTAAACTTTTTGGGCAAGTTTATCCCAAACCTGGCCTCACACACCACGGCCCTCAGACACCTGGTGAAAAGGTTTACTGCCTTTGAGTGGCAGGCAGCTCATCAAACAGAGTGGTTGGAGCTGAAAGCCAAGCTCACCACGGCACCTGTATTGGCATTTTTTCACCCTGACAGGGAAACAAAAATCTCGACAGATGCGAGCCAGGACGGCATTGGCACGCTCCAGCGTGATGACACCTCATCCTGGGCACCGGTTATCTACTCATCACGGGCGATGATACCCACTGAGCAGAGGTACGCCCAAATGGAAAAGAAATGCCTGGGTCTTTTCACTGGAATTCTCAAGTGCCACGATTATGTCTACGGCCTGCCGACGTTCACTGTCGAGACGGACCACAGGCCTCTGGTCCACATTATCCACAAGGACCTGAATGACATGACGCCCCGGCTGCAGCGCATCCTCCTCAGGCTCAGACGGTATGACTTTGAGCTTGTGTACACGCCTGGCAAGGAGCTCATTATTGCGGATGCCTTGTCCCGCTCCATAACCTTGCCTGCTGACCCGCCGACATTCATCCAACAGATCGAATCACAGGTGCAGCTGTGGGCCAGCAACCTCCCGGCGTCGGATGAAAAGGTGATCCGCATTCGCGAAGAGACGCCAAAGACCCTCTTCTGCAGCGTATCATGCACCACCTCACCAATGGCTGGCAAAAAAGGCAGTGCCCTCAATTCTTCAATGTGAAGGACGACCTGACGGTGGTTGATGGTATCCTCCTGAAGCTGGATCGCGTTGTCATTCCACTCAGTCTCCAGAGCTTGGTGCTCCGACAAATCCACGAGGGACATCTGGGTGTCGAGAAGTGCAGGCGCAGAGCCAGGCAGGCTGTCTACTGGCCTGGGATTCATCAGGACATCTCAAATATGGTCCTCAACTGTCCGACCTGTCACCGCTTCCAGCCAGCACAGAGCAAGGAGATGCTTCAGCAGCACAAAATCGTGACCTCCCCGTGGACCAAGGTGGGCATCGACCTTTCACGCCAATGGTCGTGATGATGTGTTAATCATTGATTATTTTCCCAACTACACAGAAGTCATGAAGCTCTCAGACCTCACATCCAAGCCCGTCATCAAGGCCTGTAAGGAGATGTTCTCCAGGCATGGTATCCCACTCACTGTCATGAGTGACAACGGTCCTTGCTTCAGCAGCCAAGAGTGGTTAAGACTTGCCCAGTTATATCAGTTTCATCATGTCACTTCCAGCCCACATTACCCGCAGTCCAACGGGAAGGTTGAGAAAGGGATGCACATAGTGAAGCAGCTCATCTGCAAGGCCGCGGATTCTGCTTCTGACATCAACCTTGCGCTGCTTGCGTACAGGGCAACCCTCCTGTCTACTGGCATGTCACCGGCTCAACTCCTGATGAACAGGGATCTGCGGGCGACTCTTCCAGCCATACATTTGCCTGACCTGGATCACCTCCCGGTGCTGCAGAAGGTGCAGAAACTCAGGGATCGGCAAAAGCAGGGCTATGATGCTCATGCCACCCATTAGCCTGTGCTATCCCCGGCGGATGCTGTTCAGATCAATTACCTGATGGAAGCTGGTCAGCTCCAGTGGGTGTTCTTCGACTGGCTGCTCCTCGATCGTATGTTGTGCCTATGGCTGATGGCTCTGTTGTGCGGCGAAACAGATGGGCACTGCGCACAGTTGCCCGCCCGCAACCACATTCCTCATTGTTTCCATCTGTTATTGTGCCACCTCCTGATACCTCGAAGGCCACGAGGCCACCAGTCAGGCTTCAATCCCGCCTTTCAAGGCGCCGTCATCCCCACCACCACCTCTCTGGCGGTCGACCAGGATCAGATGCAAGCCCCAGAGACTGAACTTATGAACATCTGTTTTGTTTGCTATGTTCTGTTTTCGCACATTAGATACCTGTTTTCACATGTACATACGTTTCCATCTGCCATTGTATGTAAATAAGTTAGTTTTTTTGGCCTACACATGTAAATACTTTCACATATGCTACAGAAAAACATTTCAAAAGGGGAGATGTCATGATATGCAGACATGCACATAATGAGATCCAGATAAGCAGCTAATGAACACAGAGAACAGGACATAACCAATCAGCAGGCAGAACACTAGGGGGTGGTTTCCCACTATAAAAGGCAGGAGGCACTCACACTCTGCCTCTTTCCACTGGAGATATCTACAGAGTGAGTCAGGTGTACATATCACATAACACCTACAGCACGTGGCTAAGAGCTAGTCTGGTTCAAACAGAGTTATCACACTTAGGTTAGCAGAGAGTCGAACTCACAGAGAACTGAGCTAACAGTGTGACAGGTTCAATAAATCAAATTGAACTAACTTCAAGGTCTGGAGTATCTTTCAGTTATAGCTGCATCCAGTTGCAGCCCGTGTTATCTCAATGTGCTGAACACGACAAGTGCAACATGGCTGACTCTGCCACTGAGAGTGGAGAAGGTGTGCAGTAGATCAGAGTCAAAAGAAACAGAAACAAAATGCTTCCATTGTTTTGGTCCAAGCTCGCTTATATTTTATTTTCTGCTTGCAGACC
The DNA here is from genome assembly GCF_047496885.1 of Scyliorhinus torazame. Lineage (NCBI taxonomy): Eukaryota > Metazoa > Chordata > Chondrichthyes > Carcharhiniformes > Scyliorhinidae > Scyliorhinus > Scyliorhinus torazame. The sequence continues at coordinate 214,410,622 of NC_092709.1, read as the reverse complement.
TGTCTAACTGTTGTCAATATCTGTTAGAAAATTAAATTAGCTTTGAAAAGAATTCTACTGCAGAAGGTTTATGGCCTTGAACCAAGAAAACACAATTAGATTTTACCAGGTACTGTGCACTTTGAATTCAATATTACATTACAAAGCAAACCATACGTATCCTGTATTATACAACCTGGATTCTTTATTCATCCAATTATACACGAGTAAATGGCTTTGCAGACTGAAAAGAAAGTGGATTAGAGGGAAGGTTGGAAATGCAACTTTTGATAATTCTTTCATGAGTCCTGGGTGTTGCTAGCTAGGCCAGCACTTTTATTGCCCATCCTTAATTGCCCTTGATAAGGTAGTGGTGCTGTCGAAGGGGTCATGGTCAGTTGCTGCAGTTCATCTTGCAAATGGTACACGTTGATGCCACTGTGTGTCAGTGGTGGAAGGAATGGATGTTGAAGGTGGATGGAGTGCCAATCAAGCAGTCTGCTTCTTGGATGGTGACGAGCTTCTTGAATGTTGCTAAAACTGCAGTCATCCAGGCAAATGGAGAGTGTTCCATTACACTCCTGACTTATGCCCACTTCTGGCCTTATGATGGCAAGAATGTCATCTTGATATCACAAGTAACTTTACATTTTTAAAATTTAATTTACGGCATGTGGGTGTCACTGGCTAGGCCAGACTATGTTGCCCATCCCCAGCTGCCCTTCAGGTGGTGGTGGTGAGCTGCCTTCTTGAACCACTGCAGTCCCCAAGATGTACGTACACCCACAGTGCTGTTCGGGAGGGAATTCCAGGATTTGGGCACAGCGACAGTGAAGAAATGGCAATATATTTCCAAGTCAGGATGGTGATAATGTAAATCCAAGGTAGCGTATTGGTGAAAGTTTTGTTTTCCTAAAATTCCTTTGTGAATTGTTTAAGTGCAGTTCATAAATTACTTAAAGTAAAAGGATAAGTTTCATAGGAGCATTATCTGACTAAAGTTGATGCCAAGCTACATGAGGAAGTATTCAGGCAGATAATCTAAAACCTGGTGAAAAAGTGAAGTTTAAGGAACATGTAAAAGTTAAGAAAGAGTGGAGAGATTGAACAGTTTAATTCCAAAGTTTAAGGCCGAAACAGCTGAATGCACAAGTGCTGATGATGGGGTGATGGAAATCAGGGAAATACAAGAGATCAGAACTGGAAGACAGCAGAGTTTTCGGAATGTTGTCGGGATGTGGGGGATAACAGAAGATTAGTGTGAAGCCATAGAGGGATCTGAACATAAGATTAATTATTTAAATGTGAGGCATTGCTGTACTGGGAGTCAGTGCAAGTCAGTGAGCACAGGACGATAGGTGATGTCATGTGAGAGTACCTTTAAGAAATGGATGTTTAAGCAATGTACCTTTAAGAATTGGAGCTGATCATATTACTGAAGTGATGTCAGAGGGTGGGAGGAGCTGAGCTCACTTCTGCTTTTTTGAGAAGGCAGCTGGGAGTGTCTGTGTGTTTTGCTGAGAGCTGCAGGAAGAAACACAGAGCTGGTCTGTTGATGTCTGCAATCCAAAGACTATAAATATATTGAATGTAACCTGATGTGTTCTTATTTTTGAAGGTTTGAAGTCTTTTGGATGTTTAAAGGAACAGTTTGAAGGAATATTTAGTGTTGTAGTCTTTTGGGGTTATCTATAAAGTAATGGGTGTTAAGATATTCAATGTTTGTTTTTAAAAGGTTAACTTGAGTTCATAGAATAAACATTATTTTCTTTTAAAAACCATTTGTCCACCTCTGCTGTATCACACCTGGAGAATACACCACAATCTGTTAAAAGTTGTGGGTCGGTTGAACTCCATGAAACACTTTGGGGTTCTGTAAATCTGGACCCATAACAGTGAACAAACAGCAAGTTCAGACATGCACAACAGTTTCAGTTTTACAGAGTGTGGAAGATGTGTGATCTGTGAGCATTGAATTGTCATATCTGGAGGTAAAAAACATGTGAATGAGGCTTGAAGTTGCAGATAGGCTAAAGCAGGAATGGAGAGGGCTAATATTGTGGATGTTTGAGGGTACATAGTTTATCAATAATTTGCTTGTAAACTGCAGAGACTATTGAAAAGGTATTTCATCTCTTGCTCGATGGCCGATATTCATAATACTTCAGGAATATCGTGAACAACAAGGACAACCCCAAACAACTCCCCTCTTAAAAATAAACTCACCCTCTCTATCCTCTCAAACTAACCTCTCTGCCCATCCTTCCTTTCTAAAGACCGCGGGCTGGATTCTCCGTTGGTTGAAGCCGAAAGTGGGAAACATAAATTGGCGGTGAAATCGGTTCCGATGCTAAAATCGAGAGATATTGTAGGCCTCGTCAAAAAGAAAAAGGAGGCATTTGTCAGGGCTAAAAGGCTTGGAACAAACGGAGCCTGTGTGGAATATAAGGAAAGTAGGAAGGAACTTAAGCAAGGAGTCAGGAGGGCTAGAAGGGGTCACGAAAAGTCATTGGCAAATAGGGTTAAGGAAAATCCCAAGGCTTTTTACACGTACATAAAAAGCAAGAGGGTAGGCAGGGAAAGGGTTGGCCCACTGAAGGATAGGCAAGGGAATCTATGTGTGGAGCCAGAGGAAATGGGTGAGGTACTAAATGAATACTTTGCATCAGTATTCACCAAAGAGAAGGAATTGGTAGATGTTGAATCTGGAGAAGGGTGTGTAGATAGCCTGGGTCACACTGAGATCCAAAAAGACGAGGTGTTGGGTGTCTCAAAAAATATTAAGGTAGATAAGTCCCCTGGGCCTGATGGGATCTACCCCAGAATACTGAAGGAGGCTGGAGAGGAAATTGCTGAGGCCTTGACAGAAATCTTTGGATCCTCACTGTCTTCAGGTGATGTCCCGGAGGACTGGAGAATAGCTAATGTTGTTCATCTGTTTAAGAAGGGTAGCAAGGATAATCCCGGGAACTACAGGCCGGTGAGCCTTACTTCAGTGGTAGGGAAATTACTGGAGAGAATTCTTCGAGACAGGAACTACTCCCATTTGGAAGCAAAGGGACGTATTAGTGAGAGGCAGCATGGTTTTGTGAAGGGGAGGTCGTGTCTCACTAACTTGATAGAGTTTTTCGAGGAGGTCACTAAGATGATTGATGCAGGTAGGGCAGTGGATGTTGTATATATGGACTTTAGTAAGGCCTTTGACAAGGTCCCTCATGGTAGACAAGTACAAAAGGTGAAGTCACACGGGATCAGGGGTGAGCTGGCTAGGTGGATACAGAACTGGCTAGGTCATAGAAGGCAGAGAGTAGCAATGGAAGGATGCTTTTCTAATTGGAGGGCTGTGACCAGTGGTGTTCCACAGGGATCAGTACTGGGACCTTTGCTGTTTGTAGTATATATAAATGATTTGGAGGAAAATGTAACTGGTCTGATTAGTAAGTTTGCAGACGACACAAAGGTTGGTGGAATTGCGGATAGCGATGAGGACTGTCAGAGGATACAGCAGGATTTAGATTGTTTGGAGACTTGGGCGGAGAGATGGCAGATGGAGTTTAATCCGGACAAATGTGAGGTAATGCATTTTGGAAGGTCTAATGCAGGTAGGGAATATACAGTGAATGGTAGAACCCTCAAGAGTATTGAAAGTCAAAGAGATCTAGGAGTACAGGTCCACAGGTCACTGAAAGGGGCAACACAGGTGGAGAAGGTAGTCAAGAAGGCATGTGGCATGCTTGCCTTCATTGGCCGGGGCATTGAGTATAAGAATTGGCAAGTCATGTTGCAGCTGTATAGAACCTTAGTTAGGCCCCACTTGGAGTATAGTGTTCAATTCTGGTCGCCACACTACCAGAAGGATGTGGAGGCTTCAGAGAGGGTGCAGAAGAGATTTACCAGAATGTTGCCTGGTATGGAGGGCATTAGCTATGAGGAGCGGTTGAATAAACTCGGTTTGTTCTCACTGGAACGAAGGAGGTTGAGGGGCAACCTGATAGAGGTCAACAAAATTATGAGGGGCATAGACAGAGTGGATAGTCAGAGGCTTTTCCCCGGGGTAGAGGGGTCAATTACTAGGGGGCATACGTTTAAGGTGAGAGGGGCAAGGTTTAGAGTAGATGTACGAGGCAAGTTTTTTCGCAGAGGGTAGTGGGTGCCTGGTGCTCGCTACCGGAGGAGGTGGTGGAAGCAGGGAAGATAGTGACATTTAAGGGGCATCTTGACAAATACATGAATAGGATGGGAATAGAGGGATACGGTCCCAGGAAGTGTAGAAGATTGTAGTTTAGGCGGGCAGCATGGTCAGCACGGGCTTGGAGGGCCGAAGGGCCTGTTCCTGTGCTGTAAATTTCTTTGTTCTTTGTTGTTCTAAAAACGCGGTGGGCACCGATTTGACGCTAAATCGCAATTTTCCACCGCCTCGATAGAGGGATCAATGCATTCCGGTACGCAAGTACAGTAAATGCCACTTGCACATTATTAGCAGACCTGACCCGGTATTCTCCGGAGCCTCTGCGATTCTCCACCTCCGATAGGTTGAGTTCCCGATGGCGCGGTTCACTTGTGCTTTCAAAAATTGTGAAACTGGCGACATGGTTGATGAGGGAGAGAGAGGATGTAGGACACAGAGTCGCGCAACTGACTGAGGTAGGAGGTCCCTGCCAAGGCCGGGGCGGGGGAAAATGGACCGTGTGGCCGGGGTGACCCCCCACGGGACTGGAGCGGTGTCTAGACATGGACTGCCATTGCCATGGCCTGCAAAGATCAGCCCCTGGTGCTGCAGAATGATACCGGCCTTATGGGTGCTGACAAGCCCCCACTCCCACACCCCACCCTTTGCGATATCCCCACCACTCTACTGGCCCTCACCCACCGGTAGGGCATCAGGCGGCCCACCCGGGGCAACGTCCACGGTAACCCAGACAAGCAAGGTGGGTGGGGAGCTTATCACTGCCAAGGACAGTTTCTCTGGCAGCAGGGATGGGCAGAGGCCCCCATGGTGCCGGGCACCAACGGGGCTTGAGGTGCAAAGGTGGAGAGGCATGCGGGGCAGAGCCTGCAGTGCCAACCGGGGCCATCATGTAGCCCAGTGGACCTGGTTGGACAAGGGGATACACACCATGCTAAAAAAGTCGGCCTTCATGGATATTCACCCCTTGCAGACCATGGATATTAGAATTCAACTAGCAAAGGTGACCTTCCTGCTCGTTGCCGCAGCCCTGGCGTATGCCTTATGGCTGAACGAACTGATGAAGCTCAAGGGGGAGGAAGCTGCAGCAGCAGAGTCTGCCCCAGAGGAACAGAAGGTCGCTGCCCAGGATGGAAAGCTGGCCGTCCAACAGGCCGAGAAGGAGGAACTGCTAAGGAGGCTCCGCACAAGGCCTTGTGCGTACTGGCACGGCCTGTCATTTGAGGACATGCTGGACCGGGCATGCCTTCGAAGACTCCAGCTGAGCAGGGAGACAGTGCCATGGGGTCTTTCTAGGCGCTGAGTGGGATCCTGTGCGGGATCTCAGAGCTCAGTGCACATAAGCATCCACGCCATCAGGGAGGCCCTATATGCCCAGTCAGCACAATACATTCAATTCAATGTGGACCGAGCCCACCAAGGTGACCGGGCAGCGGGGTTTGCCGCCATCAACGGGATGCCCCAGGTCCAGGGAGTGATCGATGGGATGCTTGTCCACCTACAAGCACCTGCAGATGGCAGGCCACTCTACACGAACCAAAATGGTTTCCTCTCGATGAACGTGCAACCCCCTCCCCCAACCACACCCCCTGTCTGACAGTAATGGGATGCTTTGGGAGGAGGGTGAGGAGCCGAGGCCACCCACAACATCCACCCATTCCACACACCCCGCACCCCCTCTTTGGCCAGCCCAGATCAGCCCCCCTTCACTCCCATCTGACAGAGCGGTGAGGCAGAATGTAACAGTGTTAACCGGTGTCTAATGTGCACAAATATGTCCAGATACAAACCGACTTCACAGGTGTCTAACTTTCTGGACTTACGGGCCCTAACGCTATGCCTAGGTGGCCCTGCAACGTGGTTTCCGTTGGCAGGCGTCTCCTGGGGCGACCTGGCCTGGATGGGCCCAGCTGCTGCTCGGGTGGTGTTGTCCTGTTCCGCCCGCTGCCCATCAGATGCATCAGGGACAGGAGGGAAGGAGTCTGAAGTGCTGCTGTGTTCCGGCACCTCCCCTACGGGAGTCACCAGCATGGACACCATCACCTCCTCCTCCCTTGGGGTGCCCGATAGCCCCCGGGCTACTCCATGGGATGGCGGTGCGAGCGGAGTTATCCCCTGAGGCTACTCGCCACCTGGCGCTGCCGGTCCTGGAGGCTGGCTCTGGTCTCGACCAGGGTCTGCATGCTCGTGGCCATAGAGCACAGGGACTGGACCACCTCTGTCTGGGATTGCGCTACATCACACTGCGACTGTGCCACCACCTTCTGGGTCTGTGTCACATCAGTCAGTGACTGCGTAATCTCCCTCGGGGACTGGGCCATCTCTTTCAGTGTCTGCGCCACATCAGCCAGTGCCTGGGCAATGCCGCCAACGCTCTCAGCCCTGGCCCGCTGTGACTGGGCCGCACACAGAAGTGCTGCTGCAATTTCCAGGTGGCTCTGGCACAGCGCTGCCTGTGAGGGGGCAACCCTGTCCTGGGCCTCGGCCAACGCCTGCACAGAATGCCCCAGGCCTTGGGACATGCTGATACGAAGCAAAAACCTTTGCCCCACCGAGGACGTCACCTGGTGTTGGCCTGGGTGGCATGCATGGTCGGCACCACCACCTGTTCCTGCATGTGCTTTGACTCCTCCAACTGCGCCTGCCGGTGCTGGATGGGGCTGATTTAGCACAGTGGGCTAAATAGCTGGCTTGTAATGCAGAACAAGGCCAGCAGGGTGGGTTCAATTCCCGTACCGGCCTCCCCGAACAGGCGCCTGAATGTGGCGAATGGGGGCTTTTCACAGTAACTTCATTGAAGCCTACTTGTGCCAATAAGAGATTCTATATATTATATATATATATGCTCGCCGACAACCCCTCATGTAGTCCCTGGCTCTGCGACTTCATCTCCAAAATCAATGTGACTGTCCGTTCCAGAAGACCGAAACCCGTCTGGAAGGCAGCTAATTCTTGGGATCAACCCGCCCTCCGACCGTCCTCCCCCTCGGGTGTTCTACCTCCACCTAATATACCGGATCAGCTGTGTGATGAGCATCAGATAGTGTCCCAAGACCCTCCTCACTAAAGTGCCCAACCGAGATGAGTATCTCTGGGATGGTGGAGGGTGTTGGAGCTAGCTGTGACGGGAAATCACTGTCATCCCCTCATTCAGGTTCCGAGATGTGTCGGGTCACAGGAAGATGGCTCACATCGCTTCTGCTCGGCTCCCGGGGGGCGGGGGGGGGGGGGGGCGCAGCGGGGGTGGGAGGGGGGGGGGGCAGCGGGGGTGGGAGGGGGGGGGGGTCCGGCTGTGGCACTGGCTGGGGATGGGGGATACCAGATGGACCCGCCCCATCTCCAGCAAGTCCTGCAAGACACGAGACAAGACGTATGATTAGATTGTGGGCCGGAGGTGAATGGGGGTGGTGCAGGTGAGGATGAGGGGTGGTGTGGTGGTGAAGGTCGTGGTGAGGCTGTGGGGGGGTTGACACACATGTCACGGGAAACCGGAACTCAGCGGAGCCTCACTTCGTCGCCCACGGCTGATCTCCACACCGGTGATCTCTCTTTCCTCTGGGCCGCCGACCACGACCAGAGCCCTCTGTTCAGCCATGGTGAGGGGCCTCAGGTCCAGCGGTCCCCCTCCAGTTTTCTCCTGCTCCCGCCGGTTATGAGCGGCCTTCTCCTGCGGTGGCCAGGGGGATTCATAAAAAGACAGTGTTAGCATGCAGCTCAGGGAGTGGGTAGCTGGTGGAATCAATGACCAGGGCACCCGGCCAGGGCAGCCGATATGGATGTCAACATCTGCTGCAGGGTGGGGTTTCACCCGCTCTTCGGGTGGGGGAGTTGGGTTACGGGTGTATAGGTGGGGGGTTAGTTCTAGGGGCACAAAGTTGCCTCCTCACCCTGGCTTCGCTGAGGAGGTCGTACAGTATTTTACGGCACTACAGGCCAGTCCGGACGGTGTTACTGGTGGCGCTGGTGACCTCTGCCATCTGCGTTCCGGCACGGCGAATGGCGGAGGCTGGAAGACTCCTTCCCGGGCCGGGGTACAGGGTGGCCCGTCTCTCCTCCACCGCGTCCAGGAGGGTCTCCAGCTTGGTGTCCGTAAATCGTGAGACTGCTCTCCTTGCTGCCATCTTGTTAACTGGGATAGTGTGTGTGGGGAGTGCAGTGTATATATGCGGCTGCAGCTTGTCAGCCTCATGAGTGTCAATTGTGAATCCCGCACCGTTTGTTATTGGAATCAATTGTCTTCCAGGTGGTGCCGGGCTAGCCCCTTAACAGTCGCTGAATCGGTCAAGGTGCGGCGCCGGATTTGCAGTCATGGAAGCCCACGAATCCTGCACCGGTGTCAACACTTAGTCTCAGGAACTGAGACTCAACACTGTTCGGATTAGTTAGCAGGTCTAGGAAGTGACAGCTATAATGACAGAGTTCCAAAATACAATTAAAATGTTATTATACAAATATATCAGAATGAGAGTTGCAATAATTTACAGGAGCAATAATAAAAGTTTAAAACTGAAATCATGTTGTTTAAAACTCTTGCCAGTACTTTCACTGATTCATCTCCCTCCCCAGTAGTTCCTTCAGATTGTACTTGGCTGCACCGAGCTTTGTTGTCCTGCCTGGCTCTGACCATTTCATTCTGTTCCATAACATCCCCTCTATGATCTGCCTCAGTCACACTATCCTTTGCTGTTTCCATCCTTACACATCGCCTTACATGCAGCATAAGGAGCAGCACGGTAACATAGTGGTTAGCACAGCTGCTTCACAGCTTCAGGGTCCCAGGTTCAATTCCCACTTAGGTCACTGTCTGTGCGGAGTCTGCACGTTCTCCCTGTGTCTGCGTGGGTTTCCTCCGGGTGCTCCGGTTTCCTCCCAAAGTCCCAAAAGACGTGCTGTTAGGTAATTTGGACATTCTGAATTCTCCTTCTGTGTACCCAAACAGGCACCGGAATGTGATGACTGGAGGCTTTTCCCAATAACTTCATTGCAGTGTTAATGTAAAACCTACTTGTGACAATGAAGATTATTAAAATTTAAAATTAAATTAATTTATGCAATTGTGTCTCCTTCCACATTTGCACAGTCAACAGCAGTGCACACCAGAATTACATGTTATCCTCTAGTGTGGCTCAGAACAGTTGCCTCAATTCAGTCAACCAGGCTATGTTCAATTCTTTTCTTTTTGAAATATTATTATCACATCGAAATACATTGAAATACATTCTAAGTTTCAATGTTTTTCCTAACGTGGATAATGGCCTGGATTTTTCCATGTATGGTGAAGGAATGGCTTTCCCTGCAAATCTCTTGTAGAGCTGCCCTCAAACTTTGCGCAGCTTTGTCAGTACGGATTTTAAGTCTTCTGGCATGAGGTTGAACTTTATACCCACTACAGGGATCTCACAGATGGCAAGTCAGGAGGTAATAAACTGGAAATATAAATTACATTTAAATGATTGCACAGAAAGCAAAGTTACTATTGCAATGCACATATGGGATGAAGGCAGAAACTTCAATAGAAGAAAATCTTACACTCCACACTTAAAAAATTAAATTTTCAGGGCCAATGAATGTTGGCCAGAGTATTTATCACCATTAAAAGTTTAGTTCCAATTCCGGTGGCAGCTATGAAGGAGTAAGTCGCACATTTGGTGGCTCCCGCTCTGGTCGGACTTTTGGACCTTTCCCCCTGATTTTTTAACAGACTTGAAGTGTAGGACGGATGTCAGTAGCAATTCTCTTCTGAATTCCCACTTCGGTGCATGGAGAAAAGGACTAGAATTGTTTAATAAGGGCAGAAACAAGAAGACAGAGAAGACTTGGGCTGTAGTTGCAACAGGGGCAGCATGGCGGAGGGGTGAACCTCTGGCTTGTCGACCCAGCAGTCTATGGAGCAGCTGATGCAAGTCATCCAGGAGGGCTTTGCTACGCAGAAACGGGACTGCTTGGATCCGATAAAAGCGTCGATTGAGCGATTGGAGCTCAGATTGGACGCCCAGGATCGAGCAATCCAGAAGGTGGGGAAGGCGCTGGTTGAGCAGGAAGAACATCAGACCACGGTGGAGCTGGAGGTGAGGATGCTGAGGGACCAGCAAAAGAAGCTCCTGGAGAAGGGGGAGGACCTAGCGAATAGATCCCGCCGGCAGAACCTAAGAATTGTCGGCCTCCCGGAGGGGTTCGAAGGAACGGACGCTGGGGCATATGTAGCAGGCATGTTTGAGAAGCTGCTGGGGGAGGGGGCATTCTCCCAGCCCCTGGAGGTGGATAGGGCTCATAGAGCACCTGCGAAGAAGCTGCGACTGGGAGACCCTCCAAGGGCTATGGTGGTGAGATTCCACAGGTTCTCGGATAAGGAGCGTATTCTGCAGTGGGCCAAGCAGACATGGAGCTGTACTTGGGACAATAGCATCCTGCGGGTTTACCAGGACCTGAGTGTGGAGGTGGCCAGGAGGATGGTGGGGAGGGAACAATAGGTGGGAGACTATCTGGCACCGGGGATGGGGGCCACCAAACTAGCTGGCTGAGCTAGCTCTCGGAAGCACAGTAGGGGTTGTGCATATGTTTGGTTTAGGAAAGGGATTGGGTTGTAGGGTGTTGTTGCTGGGGGGGGGAGGGGGGGGTGAATGTTCTGCTGACGAGGGAGGGACTTGGGCTGAGGGACAGAGAGGAGGTCGGCGGCTGCCTGAGGATGAACCGGTGGAGGTGCGGATCACGGGCTGGTGGCGGGCCTAAAAAAAGGGGATGACTGATCGGCGGAGTGGGGGGGGACAATGAGCTCCCCAACTAGGCTGATCACCTGGAATGTTCGAGGGTTAAATGGGCCGATCAAAAGGGCACGTGTGTTCGCGCTTCTTAGGGGATTGAAGGCGGATGTGGTAATGTTGCAGGAGATGCACCTTAAGGTAATGGACCAGGTTAGACTGAGGAAAGGCTGGGTGAGCCAGGTGTTTCACCCGGGACTAGATTCAAAGACTAGAGGAGTTGTGATCCTGATCAATAAGCGGGTGGTGTTTGAGGCGGGTAGAATAGTCTCGGATGTGGGAGGCCGGTACATTATGGTCAGTGGGAAACTGGAGGGAGTGCAGGTGGTATTAGTGAATGTGTATGTGCCAAATTGGGATGATGTGGAGTTTATAAAAATGATGCTGGGGAAGGTACCGGACCTGGACTCGTACAGGTTTGTCATGGGAGGGGACTTCAATACAGTTATGGAGCCTGGCTTGGACCGGTCAAGCTCGAAAACGGGCAGGGTGCCAGCAATGGCAAAGGAACTAAGAGGGTTCATGGAGCTGATGTGGGGGGTGGATCCATAAAGGTTTGGGCAGCCGAGGGCGTAGGAGTTCTCCTACTCGCACGTGCATAAAGTGTACTCCCGGATTGATTTCTTTATTTTGAGCAGGGTCTTTCTGGCTGGGATAGTGGACACGGGGTATTCGGCGATCACAATCTCAGACCATGCAGCGCACTGGGTTGACCTGCTGGTCAGTAAAGACAGTAATCAGTGCCCACACTGGAGATTAGATGTGGGACTCTTGGCAGATGAAGGGGTGTGCGAGCGGCTGAGGAAATGTATTCAGAACTACCTGCAGGTCAATGACATGGGGGAAACTTTGGCAGCGGTGGTTTGGAAGTACTGAAGGCGGTGGTAAGGGGGGGATACTGATCTTGACCCGGGCTCATAGGGAGAAGGTTGACAGGGCAGAGATGGACCGACTGGTAAAGGAGATATTACAGATCAATAGGAGGTATGCGGAGACCCCAGAGGCAGGGCGCCTGAGGGAACGGTGGAGGCTGCAGGCGGAGTTTAGCTTGCTGACCACAGGGAGGACGGTGGAACAGCTGAGAAAGGCGAGGGGGGCGATTTAAGAACATGGAGAGAAGGCCAGCAGAATGATTGCACAGCAGCTTAGGAAGAGGGAGGCAGCTAGGGAGATAGGGAAAGTAAAGGACGGTGAGGGGAACCTGGTTGGTGATTTGGTCGGGGTGAATCAGATGTTTCGAGATTTCTACAGTCGGCTGTACAGGTCGGAATCCCCTGCGGGGCTGGAGGGGATGAGGCGCTTCTTGGAGGGGCTGAATTTCCCAACGGTGGACGGGGAGCGGGTAGGAGGGTCGGGGCCCCAATTGGGCTGGAAGAGATAGTGGAGGGCTTGAAGGCCATGCAAGCGGGTAAGGCCACGGGTCCGGACGGGTAACAAGTGGAGTTTTATAAAATGTTCTCGGGGATTCTGGGGATAGTGTTGCTGAGGATGTTCAATGAGGCAAGGTAAGGGTGGGTGCTGGCCCCGACGATGTCACAGGCAATGATTTTGCGGATTCTTAAGCGGGGCAAGAACCCGGAGTTGTGTGGCTCCCTTAGGCCGATCTCCCTGCTGAATGTGGATGCCAACGTGCTGGCCAAAATCTTGTCCTCCAGGATTGAGGACTGTGTTCCGGACGTTATTGGGGAGGATCAGACTGGGTTTGTTAAGGGTAGGCAGTTTGTGGCCAATGTAAGAAGGCTGTTAAACGTGATCATAATGCCCCCGGAAGGTAGGGAGGTTGAGGTAGTGATCGCAATGGATGCAGAAAAGGCTTTTGTTTGAGTCGAATGGGATTATCTGTGGGAGATACTGGTACGGTTCGGATTCGGGCGGGGCTTTATTGACTGGGTCAGGTTACTGTGTCAGGCTCCTGTGGCATGTGTACGGACGAACAGGACAACTTCGGATTATTTCAGGCTGCACTGGAGGATGAGACAAGGATGCCCCCTCTCCCCACTGTTGTTTGCGCTGGCTATAGAACCGTTGGCAATTGCCCTGAGAGCTTCATAAATTGAATCTGGCCCGGCTAGTGGACCAAATGAAGGACAATTTCCGGAGGTGGGACGCGCTCCCGTTGTCTCTGGCCGGGAGGGTACAAACGGTGAAAATGACGGTCGTCCCGAGGTTCCTATTTGTATTTCAATGTCTCCCCCTTTTTATTCCGCGGTCCTTTTTTAAGCGGGTCAACAGGGTGATCACGGGCTTCATCTGGGAGGGCAATACCCCATGGGTAAGGAAGGTAATGCTCGAGCGGAGCCGGGGAGAGGGCGGGCTGGCACTGCCAAATTTTAGCAATTATTACTGGGCGGTTGATATAGCCATGATCAGGAAGTGGGTGGTGGGGGTGGGGTCAGCATGGGTGCGTATGGAGGCGGCTTCTTGTAAGGGCACCAGTCTGGGGGCGTTGGTAACTGTGCCTCTGCCGCTCCCGCCGGCGCGGTACACCACCAGCCCCGTGGTGGTGGCGGCCCTGAGAGTTTGGGGCCAGTGGAGGCGGCATGTGGGAGCAGTGGGAGCATCGGTCTGAACCCCAATTTGTGATAACCACCGGTTTGCCCCAGGGAGTATGGATGGGGGGTTCCGGTTGTGGCGGAGAGCAGGGATTGAGAGGATGGGGGATGTGTTCATAAAGGGGAGCGTTCCCCATAGAGGGATGTGTTCATTTGAGGGCACTGGAGGAAAAGTTTGGGCTGGCGAGTGGAAACAAATTCAGATATCTGCAGGTGCGGTACTTCCTTCGTAAACAGGTGGCAACCTTCCCGCTCCTACGGCTGAGGGGGATTCAGGATAGGGTAATTTCCAGAGGGTAGGTAGGGGAGGGGAGCGTCTCGGACATTTATAAGGAGCTTATGGGGTCGGAGGAGACGCAGACCGAGGAGCTGAAGCGCAAGTGGGAGGAGGAGCTGGGAGGTGAGATAGAGGATGGTCTATGGGCAGACGCATTGAGTAGAGTCAACGCGTCCGCAACGTGTGCTTGGCTCAGCCTGATATAATTTCAGGTTGCGCACCGGGCTCACATGACAGTGGCCCGGCTGATCAGATTCTTTGGGGTGGAAGACAGGTGTGGAAAATGCGCGGGAGGACCAGCGAACCATGTTCACATGTTTTGGACATGCCCAAAGCTTCGGGGATTTTGGCAGCGGTTTGCGGACGTCATGTCCAAGATTTTAAAAACAAGGTGGCGCTGAGTCCAGAGGTGGCGATTTTCGGGGTGTGGGAAGACCCGGGAATCCAGGAGGAGAAAGAGGCAGACGTTCTGGCCTTTGCTTCCCTGGTAGTTCGAAGACGGATACTATTAGCATGGAGGGACCCAAAGCCCCCGAAGTCGGAGACCTGGCTATCGGACATGTCTAGCTTTCTCTGTATGGAGAAAATTAAGTTCGCCTTGAGAGGTTAACTGTTAGGATTCACCCGGAGGTGGCAACCGTTCGACGACTTCCTTGTGGAAAATTATTCGTCAGCAGACGATGGGGGTGGGGGGGTGGGGGGGGGGGGGGGGGTGGGGGGGGTGGGGGGGAGTAGTTTAGGTTAGAGTACGGTGTCAATAAAGGTGGGACCTGTACGAGAGGCTTTTGCACTATGTTTATGGTTTCATGTATATTGTTTATTTTGTTGTTGTTACTACACCAAAAATACCTCAATAAAATGTTTATTAAAAAAATAATTTTAGTTCTCCCAGATACTACAAGTTCTAACTTTTGAATCTGTCTTTAATGTGGAACTAGTGGACAATCTGCTAGGTTCATGCCAGTGTATTGATTTCTGTGCAGATTTCATTGGCAGAGGCAGTAACATAGCACCGTGGAGGAGCAGGATAACCCCAACAGTAACTTCTGCATTTCTGCATTTAACTGTGCATTTGTAGATGCAGGAATTCCGCCCATGCAGATGCAGGCGGTTAGTCAGTTTTGCCCATGCTGACAACCTCACCAATACAGCAGGTTGTATCCATTACTTTCTAGACCTGTCGGCTCCCACTGTACTGAATATAAAAATTAATTTCAGTGAAATTTCATTTCAGTTTAAAAATATATTTCAATGAGCCCTCAGGAATACCCACAGGTGGGAAGAGGTCAAAAGTGTCATGATATGCAGACATGCAGATAATGATATACAGACAGGCACAGACAGGCAGCTAATGAACACAGAGAACAGGACATGACCAATGAGCAGGCAGGACACTCAGGGGTGGTATCTCACTAAAAAAGGCACGAGGCACTCACACTCTGCCTCTTTCCACTGATGAACATCTGCAGAGTGAGTCAGGGTGTATGTACAGTATCACACCTCTAGCACGTGGCTAAGAGCTAGTCTGGTTCAGTCAGACAGAGTAACCACACTTAGGTTAGCAGAGAGTTGAACTCATAGAGAACTGTGCTAACTGTGCTACTGGTTCAATAAATCAGATTGAACTAACTTCATGGTCTCGGTATCTTTTGGTTAAAGCTGCATCCAGTTGCAGCCTGTGTTATCCCAGTGTACATAACACATCATGCTACCAGGAGACTGCTTAATCTAGGTGGTTTACCTCAGTCCGTTCCTTGACGACTAGCGAATGTATCCCGGCACCATGGAGAAGTTTCAGGCTCCCTACCAGTTCAGGACCTCCGACAATCTCAGTGCCAACTGGTGGACATTCAAGCAAAAGTTTCTGCTGTACATCGAAGCTTCAGACCT
Source organism: Scyliorhinus torazame (assembly GCF_047496885.1). Taxonomy (NCBI): domain Eukaryota; kingdom Metazoa; phylum Chordata; class Chondrichthyes; order Carcharhiniformes; family Scyliorhinidae; genus Scyliorhinus; species Scyliorhinus torazame. The sequence goes on along the minus strand of NC_092709.1, from coordinate 214,394,980 downwards.
TGTGGGTGCGTCTGATGCAAGGAAGATCGCGCTGCTCCTCTCAACAGTGGGTGATCAAGCCATCAAACTCTTCAACTCTTTTCACTTCACCAAAGCCCAGGACAAGACAAAGTTTCAGATCATCCTGGACAAGTTTGACAGTCACTGTGAAGTGGACACCAATGAAATCTTCAAGCGCTACATATTAAAACAGCGTCTACAAGGTAAAGATGAATCTTTCAACTCCTTCTTAACTAACCTCTGCCTGCTAGCGCTGTCCTGCAACTTTGGTGATATTGCTGACTCCATGATCAGAGACCAAATCGTTTTTGGAGTTCACTCTGATCCTCTGAGAGAGCAGCTACTGAAAATCAAGCATTTAACCCTGCCAGTCGCGATTGAAACATGCACAGTGCATGAGCACGCCAAAAATCGCTGTGCCCAGTACAAATCGGCTGAAAATGAGAAACTTGCCTCCCACGAGGCAGAGAGTGTGCATCTCCCGGATGCAGCGTCTCAGCATTGATGAAAGCGGCCATTTCGCGCACTTTTCCCGCGGACCCACGCATGCGCGATGCTAAGGGGATAACGAAGCGGCCGACACCCGCACTGCGCATGTGCGACGACGGGCGGAGCGTCAGGGCGCTTACGTCACGACGTGCTCGAACTGCGGCAACGCCCACTTAAAGAAACACTGCCCTGCAAGAGGCAGACAATGTTTAAACTGCGGGATGCTTGGACACTATGCAGCCTTGTGCAGGTCAGTCAGGGGCCAGCGCTTCCAATTCCGACGACGGCGCGCTCAGAGTGTGCAACAACGATTACAGGATTCTGATCCTGGCAGCACAACGGATCCAGAGGAAGAATGCCTGGACTCCGCCTACTGTGTGGGCATCATTAACAGAAGTGAATATGCCACACCCAACTCTTCACAAATTCAATCCAACCTCGCTGTGGATTCTGTGGACGAATGGCGTGCGGTGATGCAGGTCAACCACTGCTCCATCCAGTTTAAACTGGACACAGGTTCTTCTGCCAACCTCCTCTCACAGGCAGATTTCAAACGCATCAAGAAGCCCCCCAAGGTCCTTCCAGCAGCCTGCAGGCTCCTGGACTACAACGGAAATGCCATCACGTCACTGGGATCCTGCCATCTACTCGTCTCCAACCAGAGCACCCATGCACGGTTACGTTTTGAAATTGTCAAGCCAGACAGGGCACCCCTACTTGGCGCGCATGCCTGCAAGCAGCTGAACCTCGTGCAGCGGGTTTACACAATGACATCCTCCAATGTGGATCTTCAGGCCAGCATTGACGACATCCTCGCTCAGTATCCGGATGTGTTCGACGGGATGGGCACGCTGCCATATCGATACAAGATTCTGCTACGACCTGATGCCAAGCCAGTGGTCCACGCACCACGCCGGGTCCCGGCTCCGCTGAGGGAGCGCCTGAAGGAACAGCTCAAGGATCTTCAGCAACAGGGCATCATTTCCAAGGTAACCGAACCGACTGACTGAGTCAGCTCGATGGTATGTGTTAGAAAGCATTCGGGAGACCTGCGCATCTGCATTCATCCCAAGGATCTCAATAAGAATATAATGCGTGAACACTATCCCATCCCGAAGCGGGAGGATCTCACCAGTGAGATGGCACATGCACGTATTTTCAACAAGTTAGATGCGTCACATGGATTTTGGCAAATCCAGCTGGATGAGTCCAGCAGAAGTCTCTGCACCTTCAACACCGTTAGGCAGATACCGTTATAATCGCATGCCGTTTGGCATTGTCTCGGCATCGGGAATCTTCCATCGCATCATGGAGCAGGTGATGAAGGGCATCGAAGGGGTTTGTGTGTACGTGGACAACATCATCATATGGTCCACGACCCCTGAAGAGCATGTTTCCCGTCTCCAGCAGGTATTCCGCAGTGTCAATGCCAATGGCCTGAAGCTTGACAGGTCCAAATGTTGCTTTGGCATGTCGACACTCAAGTTCCTAGGTGACCAGATCTCTCAGCAGGGCGTGCGCCCGGATACAGACAAGGTCAAGGCCATCGAACCCATGAATGTCCCTGAAGACAAGAAGGCGGTGTTGCGCTTCCTGGGCATGGTCAATTTTCTGGGCAAGTTCATCCCAAACTTGGCCTCACACACCACGGCCCTACGAAACCTGGTGAAAAAGTCCACTGCCTTTGAGTGGAAGGCAGCGCATCAGGCAGAGTGGTTTGAGCTGAAAGCCAAGCTCACCACTGCACCCGTCTTGGCATTTTTCGACCCAGACAAGGAGACGAAGATCTCGACAGATGCGAGCCAGGATGGCATCGGTGCGGTGCTGCTTCAACGCGATGACACTTCATCCTGGGCACCGGGAGCCTACGCATCGAGGAGCATGACACCCACTGAAACAAGGTATGCACAAATAGAGAAGGAATGCCTGGGCCTTCTCACTGGCATTCTCAAGTTTCACAACTATGTCTACGCCCTGCCGACATTCACTGTCGAGATGGATCATAGGCCTCTGGTCCACATTATCCACAAGGACCTGAACGACATGACGCCTCGGTTGCAGCGCATCCTCCTCAAACTCAGAAGGTACGACTTTGACTTAGTGTACACGCCTGGCAAGGAGCTCATCATCGCTGATGCACTGTCCCGCTCCATCATATTGCCTAACGAACCGCTGGAAATCATCCGGCAGATTGAATCACAGGTACAGCTTTGTGCTAGCACCCTCCCGGCGTCTGATGAGAAGGTGGTTCGTATCCGCGAGGAGACAGCCAAAGACCCCCTCTTGCAGCGTGTCATGCACCACCTCACCAATGGCTGGCAGAAAGGGCAGTGCCCTCAATTTTACAATGTAAAGAACGACCTGACGGTGATTGATGGTATCCTCAAGCTGGACCGGATTGTCATTCCACTCAGTCTCCAGAGCTTGGTGCTCTGCCAAATCCTGAGGGACACCTGGGCATCAAGAAGTGCAGACGCAGAGCCAGGCAGGCTGTCTACTGGCCCGTTATTAGCTAGGCCATCTCGAACATGGTCCTCAACTGTGCGACCTGTCAATGCTTCCAGCCGGCGCAGAGCAAGGAGACGCTCCAGCAGCATGAAATCGAGACCGCCCCGTGGTCCAAGGTTGGCATCGACCTCTTTTGTGCGAATAGTCGTGACTATGTGTTGATTATTGACTATTTCTCCAATTACCCTGAAGTCGTGAAGCTCTCAGACCTCACATTTCGGACAGTCATCAAGGCCTGTAAGGAGACGTTCCCCAGGCATGGTAACCCACTCACTGTCATGAGTGACACTGGCCTGTGCTTCAACAGCCATGAGTGGTCTGTTTGCCGTGTCATACCATTTCAAACATGTCACTTCGAGCCCACACTATCCGCAGTCCAATGGGAAGGTTGAAAAAGGGGGGCACATTGTGAAACAGCTCATCTGCAAGGCCGCGGATTCTGCTTCTGACGTCTGTCTTGCGCTGCTTGTGTACAGGGCGACCCCACTGTCCACTGGCATGTCGCCGGCTCAACTCCTGATGAACAGGCCTGCGGATGACACTTCCAGCCATACACTTGCCCAACCTAGATCACCTCCCGGTGCTGCAGAAGGTGCAGCAGCTACGGAACCATCAAAAGCAGGGCTATGATGCTCATGCCACCGATTTGCTTGTGTTATCCCCAGTAGACACTGTTAGGAGCAAGATACCAGATGGTGGCTGGTCTGCTCCAGCAGTCGTTGTTCGACAGGCTGCGCCCCGCTCGTACGTTGTATGTATGGCTGATGGTTCTGTTGTGCGACAAAACAGACGGGCACTGCGCAAAGTTGCCTGCCCACAACCGCTTTCTTCTCCGTTTCCGTCCGTTGTTTGCCACCTCCTGATACGTCGAACTATGAGGCCATCAGTCAGGCTTCCATCCTGCCTGTCCAGGCGCCGTCATCCCCATGACCACCTCTCCGGCGGTCGACAAGGATCAGACGCAAGCCCCAGAGACTGGACTTATGAACATTTGTTTTGTTTGCTATGTTCTGTTTTCTCACATTAGACAGCTGTCTTCACATGTAAATACGTTCACATATGCCACCGCTTGTAAATATGTTAATATATGCCACCAAATGTAAGTATGTTCCCATGTGCCAACAAAACATTTTAAAAAAGGGGAGATGTCATGATATGTAGACATGCAGATAATGATATACAGACAGGCAGCTAATGAACACAGAGAACAGGACATGACCAATGAGCAGGCAGGACACTCAGGGGTGGTATCTCACTAAAAAAGACACGAGGCACTCACACTCTGCCTCTTTCCACTGATGAACATCTACAGAGTGAGTCAGGGTGTATGTACAGTATCACACCTCCAGCATGTGGCTAAGAGCTAGTCTGGTTCAGTCAGACAGAGTAACCACACTTAGGTTAGCAGAGAGTCGAACTTATAGAGAACTGGGCTAACTGTGTGTAGCGCACAAAGACTCCGAGAGACGAATAGAGTGAAGTCGATGAGGCTTTATTAAGCGTGACTGTTCCCCCGCAGTTCAGTAGTAGACTGCCTGCGCGGGAGGACTCCTGGTACTTATACTCCGCCTTCAGGGCGGAGCTAGAGGTCAACGTCCAACCAGGACCTGGGATATGTCAGCCAATGACATCACGGCTTCACAGTCCCACATGACCCCTAATGCATACTACCACATTCACCCCTTGTTAAAAATGAACCCGGCGGGGTGATGCTTCGCATGGTGGTAAGGGTTTACAAGGCTGGTCCTGGGAGGAAAACTTTCGCATGTTATTACAGTATGCACAAGGTTTTTTTTGTTTCAAACTATTTACAGTAATCGTCAGGAAAAGTCTTGTTAAAAGTCCACATATTGTACTGTTAGATCGACGCCACGCGTCGGTCGGGCGGTCTGGTCGCCCGTGTCGATCGCCTCGGCCCCGGTGGTGGTGGTGGTGCTTGTTCCGGTGTTGCCGTCTCCGGGAGCCTTAAGGTTTCAGCTTGGGCTTCATTCCTGGTCGGGCCTGGGAGGAGGACCGATCCTCCTGGGAAGGGGGCGGTCGTGGGGTGCGGCGGTGGCAGGAAGGGGGGGGTTGGGTGATTGGTGTCGGGGGTGTGTATGTGTTGCCGGCGGGCGCCAGATCTCGCAGGGAGACCGTGTCCTGTCGGCCGTCGGGGTACTCCACGTAAGCGTACTGCGGGTTCGCGTGAAGGAGGTGAACCCTTTCGACCAACGGGTCCGTCTTGTGCGCCCGCACATGTTTTCGGAGCAAGATGGGTCCTGGGGCCGCCAGCCAGGTCGGCAGCGACGTTCCAGAGGAGGACTTCCTGGGGAAGGCAAGGAGGCTCATGAGGCGTTTGGTTAGTGCTAGTACACAGTAGTGACCGGATGGAGTGGAGGGCGTCCGGGAGGACCTCCTGCCACCGTGAATCTGGGAGGTCCCTGGACCGTAGGGCCAGTAGGACGGTCTTCCAGACCGTGCCGTTCTCCCACTCTACTTGCCCATTCCCCCGAGGGTTGTAGCTGGTCGTCCTGCTCGAGGCTATACCGTTGCTGAGCAGGAACTGGCGCAGCTCGTCACTCATGAAGGAGGACCCCCTGTCGCTGTGGACGTATGCGGGGCAACCGAACAGTGTGAATATGGTGTTCAGGGCTTTAATGACTGTGGCCGCGGTCATGTCAGAGCAGGGGATGGCGAATGGGAAGCGGGAGTACTCGTCCACCACATTAAGGAAGTATATGTTGCGGTCGGTGGAGGGGAGGGGTCCTTTGAAATCCAGACTAAGGCGTTCAAAGGGGCGGGAAGCCTTAATCAGGTGCGCACCATCCGGCCTGAAAAAATGCGGTTTGCACTCTGCGCAGATGTGGCAGTTCCTTGTGACTGTACAGACCTCCTCTAAAGAGTATGGGAGGTTGCGGGACTTGATGAAGTGGTAAAACCGAGTGACCCCCGGGTGGCAGAGGTCCTCGTGGAGGGTTTGGAGGCGGTTAATTTGTGCGTTGGCACATGTGCCGCGGGATAGGGCATCGGACGGCTCGTTCAGCTTTCCGGGACGATACAAGATCTCGTAGTTGAAGGTGGAGAGCTCGATCCTCCACCTTAAGATCTTGTCGTTTTTGATTTTGCCCCGCTGTGCATTATCGAACATGAAGGCTACCGACCGTTGGTCGGTGAGGAGAGTGAATCTCCTGCCGGCCAGGTAATGCCTCCAATGTCGCACAGCTTCCACTATGGCTTGGGCTTCCTTTTCCACTGAGGAGTGGCGGATTTCTGAAGCGTGGAGGGTTCGGGAGAAAAAGGCCACGGGTCTGCCCGCTTGGTTAAGGGTGGCCGCTAGAGCTACGTCGGAGGCGTCGCTCTCGACCTGGAAGGGGAGGGACTCGTCGATGGCGCGCATCGTGGCCTTTGCGATATCCGCTTTGATGCGGCTGAAGGCCTGGCAAGCCTCTGACGACAGAGGGAAGGTTGTGGTCTGTATTAGGGGGCGGGCCTTGTCTGCGTACTGGGGGACCCACTGGGCGTAGTATGAAAAGAACCCCAGGCAGCGTTTTAGGGCTTTTGAGCAGTGCGGGAGGGGAAATTCCATGAGGGCGCGCATACGTTCGGGGTCGGGGCCTATTATCCCATTGAGCACTACGTAGCCCAGGATGGCTGGCCGGTTTGTGCTAAAGACACACTTGTCCTCGTTGTACGTGAGGTTCAAGGCTTTAGCGGTCTGGAGGAATTTTTGGAGGTTGGCGTCGTGGTCCTGCTGATCGTGGCCGCAGTTGGTTACATTGTCGAGATACGGGAACGTGGCCCGTAACCCATGTTGATCAACCATTCGGTCCATCTCTCGTTGGAAGACCGAGACCCCGTTTGTGACGCCAAATGGGACCCTTAGGAAATGGTATAATCGCCCATCTGCCTCGAAGGCTGTGTACTTGCGGTCACTTGGGCAGATGGGGAGCTGATGGTAGGCGGACTTGAGGTCCACGGTGGAGAAGACCTTATATTGGGCAATCCGATTGACCATGTCGGATATGCGGGGGAGAGGGTACGCTTCTAGTTGTGTGTACCTGTTGATGGTCTGGCAATAGTCTATGACCATCCTTTGCTTCTCCCCTGTCTTTACTACTACCACCTGTGCTCTCCAGGCCTGGATTATGCCTTCCTTTAGTAGCCGCTGGACTTCGGACCGAATGAAGGTCCGGTCATAGGCGCTGTACCGTCTGCTCCTAGTGGCGACGGGTTTGCAATCCGGGGTGAGGTTTGCAAACAAGGATGGGGGTTGCACCTTGAGGGTTGCGAGGCCACAGATAGTGAGTGGGGGTATTAGGCCGCCGAATTTGAAGGTTAGGCTCTGTAGATTGCACTGGAAGTCTAATCCCAGTAATGTGGGGGCGCAGAGTTGGGGAAGGACGTAGAGCCTGTAGTTGTTGAACTCCCTCCCTTGCACCGTTAGGGTAACTATGCAGAAGCCTTTGATCTGTACGGAGTGGGATCCTGCAGCTAGGGAAATCTTTTATGCGCTGGGACGGATGGTCAAAGAACAGCGTCTTACCGTGTCGGGGTGGATAAAGCTCTTCGTGCTCCCGGAGTCGACTAGGCATGGTGTCTCGTGCCCGTTTATCAGCACCGTTGTCGTCGTCGTCTGGAGAGTCCGGGGCCGAGCTTGGTCCAGCGTCATTGAAGCCAGACGTGGTTGTAATGGTTGAGCGTCTTCTTCGAACCCCGTGGAGCCGTCGACACTGGGGTCCGTTGTTGCCGTCCAAGATGGCGTCGGGGGTGAACAAGATGGCTGCCCCCATGCATCGCACATGGCTGGGGGGTCACAAGATGGCGGCGGGGGTGGACAAAATGGCCGCCCCCATGCGTCGCACAGGTCTGGGGTGGTCCAAGATGGCGGCGCCCTTCCTCCCCGCGTGGTGGCCGGGACCCAAAATGGCGGCGCCTGCGGGTCGCACATGGGGCGCTGTGAGGGATGTGGAGCGTTGGGAACATGCAGGACTCCCTGTTCTCTGGGGACAGCGGTGGCCGCGACCCAAAGTGGTAGCGCCGGTGGGTCATACATGGGGCGCGGGGGGGGGGGGTTGGGGAGCGTAAACGGCGTGCAGGGCTCCCTGTTCTCCGGGGAGAGCGGTGGTCGGGACCCAGAGTGGTTGCACCTGCGGGTCGTACATGGGGCGCTGGGGGGGTTGGGGAGCGTAAACGGCGTGCAGGGCTCCCTGTTCTCCCGGGACAGCGGCGACCTCGCGGGACCGGCACACAGCCGCGAAATGGCCCTTTTTCCCGCAGCTCTTACAGATCGCTGCGCGGGCCGGGCAGCGCTGCCGGGGGTGTTTCGCCTGGCCACAGAAATAGCAGCGGGCTCCCCCGGTGCGACTTGGTGTTTGGACCGCGCAAGCCTGTGGGGTGTCCGGGGGGGCTGGGTTTGTCGCGACGGGTGCGTACGGAGCCCAATGGGCTGCCGCGCGGTCGGGGCCGTAGGCGTGGGTATTTCGCGCGGCCACGTCTAGGGAGGCTGCTAGGGCCCGTGCCTCTGAGAGTCCTAGCGACTCTTTTTCTAGAAGTCTTTGGCGGATTTGGGAGGAATTCATACCTGCCACAAAAGCATCGCGCATTAACATGTCCGTGTGTTCATTTGTGTTCACCGGCGGGCAGCTGCAGGCTCGTCCCAAAATTAGTAGCGCGGCGTAGAATTCACCTATCGATTCTCCGGGACTTTGCCGTCTCGTTGCGAGTTGATAGCGAGCGTAGATCTGGTTTACTGGGTGAACGTAGAGACTTTTTAGTGCTGCGAGCGCCATCTGGAAATCCTCTGCGTCTTCGATGAGGGAGAAAATCTCCGTGCTTAACCTCGAGTGCAGGACCTGTAGTTTTTGGTCTTCTGTGACCCGGCCGGTGGCCGTTCTGAGGTAGGCCTCGAAACAAGTCTGCCAGTGCTTGAAAGCTGCTGCTGCGTTCACTGCGTGGGGGCTGATCCTCAGGCATTCCGGGATGATCCTGAGCTCCATAGTCCTTTAGGCACGCTTAATAAATTGTAGCGCACAAAGACTCCGAGAGACGAATAGAGTGAAGTCGATGAGCCTTTATTAAGCGTGACTGTTCCCCCGCAGTTCAGTAGTAGACTGCCTGCGGGGGAGGACTCCTGGTACTTATACTCCGCCTTCAGGGCGGAGCTAGAGGTCAACGTCCAACCAGGACCCGGGATCTGTCAGCCAATGACATCGCGGCTTCACAGTCCCACATGACCCCTAATGCATACTACCACACTGTGCTACTGGTTCAATAAATCAGATTGAATTAACTTCAACGTCTGGAGTATCTTTTGGTTAAAGCTGCATCCAGTTGCAGCCTGTGTTATCCCAGAGTACCTAACACGACAGAAGCCTGTGAAGCATCTTGTAGAAAGCTGTTCCTTGAGCTGACATGGAACAAAATATATTTTGAAGCCAACTAATTGTACACTGTAACTTATAGAAACATTTTCAATGCAAATAATAAATTTAATACTGCCTTCTAAATATGTGAATCTTGAACATGTCATTCTAATCTATGTTTTCTATTTGTTACATCAGAATCTGCAACATTTTCTTTGGTTTTAACAATATCAAACAAAGCTGAGTTCTGGAAATGAGAATCCTACAGCCAAGGGTAAAGTTCCTGAATTGTCTCTAAAGTGCAACTTTGTCCATCCTACACCATTTCGGAAGGAAAATTCAAACTCAGCGATACTTAAAAGATATGAAAAGTCTTTACTATAAATCTGATGAACACATCACACAATATGCTGGAGTAAGCATTCAAAGCCTGGCGACAGCAGAGATGACTCCACAGGTCAGTGTTCTAGAAGGGAAAGTGCAGGTTAGATTATCAAACTGGTCAAGTAACGTTCCTTCAGAAATGTAGTTAAACATCAAATAGATTGAAGCTCTACTGATAAATGATAAAGTGTTTAACAGTGTACAGTAAAGTGTATATTCAGAGATATGTCCGATCATTCTAATCTCATTTGAATTGTTACCTTATGAGGATTTCTGCTTGCTGTATTCAGAGACATCATAGGAGAACACCATGCCAGTTCCCACGTGTACACTGGCGATGCCCAGCTTTACCTCATCGCCAGCTATCTCGGACCTTCCACTGTTTCTAAATTGTCAGGCTGCTCGTCCAACATTCAGTGTTAGAATTCGGGGTGTTAAAGTCATCTCCACATCATGGCTTTAATTGGTGACAGTGGTTATATTTTGTTCAGTGTAAGTAAGATCGCATCAGTCAATCTGACACATACAATTGAGAGGGGGACAGCAGAGAGGGAGATGACAAAGACAAATCAGCGAGGGGGGACATCAGAGAAGGAAGTAAGAGAGGAGAACAGCTAAGAGAGAGAGAACAGATGGGGGGGGGGGCAATAGTAAGGAATGTAAGTGAGTGGACCAAAAGAGAGAGGGGCAACAGAGGGATCCGTTTTGCAGATGACACTACCCATGTAACAGCAAGTACAGGCAGAGCCCAGCTTCTTTGAACATTCAGAAGACCAAGGTTGAGATTGTCATGTCAGATGTTTGAGGATTCCTGTAGAATCCGAGAAGAATACCTGCTTTGTGTTGGACCTAATAGCCAAACATTACTTGTGCTGTGAACGTCACCACCACCTTCAATGTATTTGCCTCTGGTTCCTTCCTACCTAGCATGAGTCTCCCAGTTGACTCCACATAAAAGAATAAGGTATGGAACTGGTGAATTGTTTAGCAGGATTTGGAGTTATGTCAACTTCTCTGTGATGACAATATCCAGAATAAATGGACACTCAGATGAGGCTTTCTGGCTAACCTTCCACAGGTACATGATACCATCAATTGCATATACATGGCACTCTGAACATCTCCTGACGTGCAAATTTCTACCACAAGAAAATAAAAACATGGGAAGAGTAGGTCACTCGGCCTCTTAAGCCTGTTCTGCCATTCAATAAGACCATTGCTGATCTAATTGTGGCCTCAACTCCACAATTTGCCTACCACAAATAACTTTGATTCTCTTGTTCTTCTTATTCTCCTTATTCTCCTTCCTTAAATAAAGAGATCAAAACAACTGTAGAAGCACTCTAGGTTTGGCTCACCAATGCCCTGTATAATTGTAGTAAAACATCAACACTCTTACATTCCAGTCTTCTTGCAATAAACAACATTTAATTTTCCTCCCTAATCACTTGCTGTACCTGCATACTAACTTTGTGTGATTCATGTACCAGGACACCCAGGTATCTCTGTGCTTCAGTGGCGGAATTCTCCGACCTCCCACCGGGTCGGAGAATTGGCACCGCGCCGCGCGAATCGCACCACGACACAATTCTCCGCAGTGTGGAGAATCGGCGCCGGTGTGGTCGGCAAGGCGCCGGTCGGGGTATGCGCCGACTCTCCGGCCCGGGCCGACATGGGCCAGCGCGCCGATTCTCCGGCCCAGATGGGCCGAGCGGCCATCATCAAAAAGCCGAGTCCCGCCGGCGCCATTCTAACATCCTCTGAGCCGGCGGGACCTCGATGTTGAAGGGTCTGGGGGCGGCCTGTGGGGGAGGAGGGAGGTTCGACCCGGGGGGAGGGGGGGCCTTCGCAGTGGCCTGGCCCGCGATCGGGGCCCACCGGTCGGCGGGCCAGCCTCTCTGCCCCCCGGCCTCCTTTCCTCCGCTCCAGCTCCAAGAGCCCTGCGCCATTTGGCGTGGGGGCCGGCGAGGGGAATAAGGCCACTGCGCATGCGCTAGTTGGTGCCGGCCCAACTGTGCATGCGCGGACCCTGCAGCCCCGGGATCGGCAGCTGGAGCACCGTCCTAGCCCCCTGTGGGCCGCAAAATGGCGTCCCGGAGTGGGCGCCGATGCCGGAGTAAAACACTCCCGTTTTTACTTCGGCGTCGGCAACTTAGCCGCTCGATGGGAGAATCCCGCCCCAGATTTCTGCAATGTCTCTCCATTTAAATAATCTGCTGCTTTTCTATCCTTTCTGCCAATGTTCACATTTTCTCACATTGTACTCCATCTGCCAAATTTCTGTCCACTCATTTAAACCGTCTATGTTGCTTTGCAGGCTCATTGGGCAGAAGTCTCCAGCCCTTGCACTGCAGTTGACCCCTGCCATAGGTTCCCCGACGGCAGCACAGGCGAGGAATGTAATTCGCCACCGACTTCAGCACGACTCCCACAAAGTAAGGGGAGGTCGTGCCTGACAAACCTGTTAGAGTTCTTTGAAGAGATAACAAATAGGTTAGACCAAGGAGAGCCAATGGATGTTATCTATCTTGACTTCCAAAAAGCCTTTGATAAGGTGCCTCATGGGAGACTGCTGAGTAAAATAAGGGCCCATGGTATTCGAGGCAAGGTACTAACATGGATTGACGATTGGCTGTCAGGCAGAAGGCAGAGAGTTGGGATAAAAGGTTCTTTTTCGGAATGGCAACCGGTGACGAGTGGAGTCCCGCAGGGTTCAGTGTTGGGGCCACAGCTGTTCTCTTTATATATTAACGATCTAGATGACGGGACTGGGGGCATTCTGGCTAAGTTTGCCGATGATACAAAGATAGGTGGAGGGGCAGGTAGTATTGAGGAGGTGGGGAGGCTGCAGAAAGAGTTAGACAGTTTAGGAGAGTGGTCCAAGAAATGGCTGATGAAATTCAACGTGGGCAAGTGCGAGGTCTTGCACTTTGGAAAAAAGAATAGAGGCATGGACTATTTTCTAAACGGTGACAAAATTCAGAATGCTGAAGTGCAAAGGGACTTGGGAGTCCTAGTCCAGGATTCTCTAAAGGTAAACTTGCAGGTTGAGTCCGTAATTAAGAAAGCAAATGCAATGTTGTCATTTATCTCAAGAGGCTTGGAATATAAAAGCAGGGATGTACTTCTGAAGCTTTATAAAGCATTAGTTAGGCCCCATTTAGAATACTGTGAGCAATTTTGGGCCCCACACCTCAGGAAGGACATACTGGCACTGGAGCGGGTCCAGCGGAGATTCACACGGATGACCCCAGGAATGGTAGGCCTAACATACGATGATCGTCTGAGGATCCTGGGATTATATTCATTGGAGTTTAGGAGGTTGAGGGGAGATCTAATAGAAACTTACAAGATAATGAATGGTTTTGATAGAGTGGACGTAGGGAAGTTGTTTCCATTAGCAGGGGAGACTAGGACCTGGGGACACAGCCTTAGAATAAAAGGGAGTCACTTTAGAACAGAGATGAGGAGAAATCTCTTCAGCCAGAGAGTGGTGGGTCTGTGGAATTCATTGCCATAGAGGGCAGTGGAGGCCAGGACGTTGAGTGTCTTTAAGACAGGAGTTGATAAATTCTTGATTTCTCGAGGAATTAAGGGCTATGGAGAGAGAGCGAGTAAATGGAGTTGAAATCAGCCATGATTGAATGGTGGAGTGGACTCGATGGGCCGAATGGCCTTACTTCCGCTCCTCTGTCTTATGGTCTTAAATAACTTCTTTATCTTTACTATTTCTCATGTCTACCCAAACCAATACTACATCTTGATCTCTAGACTAAGATGATCTATCTTTATTATACCAATGCCATCCTTAATTAACAGAGCTGCCCCTCCACCAATTCCTAGCTTCTTGTCATGTACCCTTGAATATTCAGGTCCCAGTCTTTATTATCCTGCTGCCATCTGTAATGACCATCAGACCATACATATTTATTTTTATTTGTGCAGTCAACTCATCTGTTTTGTTATGAATGCTACATGTATACAGATACAGACTTTCGTTCTGCCTTTTTACTATTTGTTTAAACTCTAGCTTTATCTGCTGCTGCACTCTTAAGTTTGCACATTCTATTCCTACCTGCCATGCTCTGATCATCCTTTCCCTTGTCCGTATCCTACTTCACTCCTTTGCCTTGTCTTCTCTGTTTAATCTTTCCCAAACTTGATTACTCATCCCCACTATTTGGTTTAAAGTCTCTCTATCATCTTAATTATATGACTCCCAAGAACACTCATCCCAGCATGTTTCAGGTGAAGACTGTCAAAATGATGCAGCTCTCCTTTCCCCCCGTAATTGTGCCAGTGCCCAATGAAACAAACCCCATTTCTCCCACACTAATCCTTGAGCCACACATTTAACTCTGTAATCTCATTTACCCTATATCTCCTTGCTTATGGCTCAGGTAGTAATCCAGAGATGATTACCTTTGAGGTTCTGCTTTTTTAATTTAATGCCTAGTTTCTCAGACTATCTCAGCAGGTACTGACATGGACCAAGAGCCCTGGTTCCGCTGCCTCTCACTAAAATTTCCTCTCCTACCCAGAGCAGATGACCCACACCCTGGCATTGGGTAGGCAACACAAGCGTCTGGATTTGCACTCACGGCTGCAGAGAACTCTATTTATCCCCTTTACTATACTGGCCAGAATTCTCCGGTCATTGCTATTCAACTTTCCCGCCGACAGCATACCCCCGCCTGCGGGTTTCACAAAGGTAGAGTCCCACCGGCAGCAAACGGCACGTGGCTGAGAAACACGTAGCTGGCGGAGCGGAAAATCCCACCCAATGTCTTCAATTATCTTTACATTGCTATTGACTCCCCCTGCTTGGATGGCTTCCTGTACCATGCTGCCCTGGTCACTTAGCTCATCCACCCAGCAGCCATTGATTTCATCCATACAAGCTGCCAGAACCTCAAACCTGTTGGACAATTGTAAAGGTTAAGACTCCACTTCTGCCTTCCAGGCCTTCATGGTCACACTCTCCCGTCTCTGACCACTGGTGAAATCAAAAGACCCTAACCTAAGTTGATACATCGCTCAGCCTCCAGACTCTGAGGCAAACCTCCTCAAAGTCGTAGGCACTTACAGCAAATATGTTCACCCTGGATCACCCTGGCAATCAGGCACTCTCACATTCTGCAGTTGCAACACATCACCTGCCTGTCCATCTTTATATGTGTTAATTTATTTATTTTTCCTAATTAAATTATAAATAGTAAACACTGCTCCTCTCAATAACCTTTACTGTCGTTCATAACACCCTACTGCAAACAATAAAACCATACCTTTACAAATAGGTTACATGGGTTTTGAAGATAAACAATTAAAAGTATTCACTAACCATTCACTTGTTTGTTTTCCTGAGATGTCACATTTTGATTTATGTCCCGACACTCGCTGCTTGTGCTTGCTTGTGAGCTGCTCAGTGGATTAAATAATAATAATATTTATTGTCACAAGTAGGCCTACATTAACACTGCAATGAAGCTACTGTGAAAAGCTCCTATTCGGCAATTCCTGCGCCTGTTCGGGTACATCGAGGGAGAATTCAGAATGTCCAAATTACTAACAGCACGTCTTGTGGGAGGAAACCGGAGCACCCGGAGGAAACCCCGCGCAGACACAGGGAGAACATGCAGATTCCGCACAGACAGTGACCCAAGCCGGGAATCGAACCTGGGACCCTGGAGCTGTGAAGCAACAGTGCTAACCACTGTGCTATCATGCTGCACGTGACTTGGGGTGGCCCCACCAAAGATATACATTTATCAACGATGGAGCCTGGTTGGGATATGTCCTGTGTCAGTGCTCCCTCAGAAGGAATCAGCTCCTCTGATGGATCATTATCCACAAGGTCCACAGGTTACCGTTCATTGTGAGATGGCCCCGGAAGAGACAAAAATGAATTAGCGATCACAATGTAGAACTGTTGTTACTTGGTATAATTAAGATGGTCATATTTAATTCAAACCTGAAATTAAGTCAGCATGGCAAAGTGTTTAATGAGATGTAGATGATATTTAATGCTGTCAGCAGGCAGCTATAAAATCCTGGTTTCTCCGTCTCCTGGCCAGAGCTTCATATGCATCACTGATCACCAGAGCCTTTTTTCTTAGAAGGCAAATACATTCTCTGTGGCAGGCCACCTCTGAGCTCCCCCTCCCTCTTGAGATTTATACTTGCTTCGCTGAAAGGGAAAACGACAGACCTTTGAGTGTACATACAACATATGTTAACTTGATGGATACAGTCCATGCAGTGAGGGTGACTAACAGGCAGATGCATTATAATTGTCATTGGCATACATTTGAGAACATTTGTTGGATTACCTGACTGGCTTGGCATCATTTGTGTAGGAAAGGGATGCATAGAAGTGGCGGGTGGATAAATGGAGACATTAGGAAGTGCATAAAGAGTAAAGCAGAAACTTAAGTAGCTGTGGGAACTGACGTGATGGAGTATATTTGACAAGACAAAGTAGGGGTTACACTGAAAGACTGTAGATGAATCTGCAACTGTGCTCACCTTCCCTGATCTTGTCAGGATTAAAGGAGATGATGATAAGTAAGAAATGACAAACATTTAAATAGATTAATAGTAATTTGCAATGATCTACATTCCCTTAATAAAAGAGATAGCTACAGACATAGTGGCCAGAATTTTGTGCCCATGATAGCTGTCAGTGTGAGTGGCAACGCAGGCCCAAAATCTCTCGCGATTTGGGAAATCAGGGGCGTCATTCTCCGACCCCCCGCCGGGTCGGAGAATGGCCGTTGGCCGCCGTGAATCCCGCCCCCGCCCCCGCCGAAGTCTCCGAAGGGAGAAAAGTCGGCGGGGCGTTAATGGCGCCGCTGCCGCGGAGAATGTCACGGGTCTGCGCAAGGCAGCCGATTTTCGGCCTGCCAATATTCTCCCTTCCGGATGGGCCGAAGTCCCGTCGACGTGATGACCGTTCACGTCGACGTGAATCAAACCTCCTTTTCATCGGCGTGACCCGGTGCTCCAGGCTCACGCCGACCAGCGAGGAGGTGAGTGACGGCCTGGGGGGTTGGCTCTGGGCAGGAAATGGCGTGGCCGCAGACTGATTGCCTGAGGAGAGGTGTGTCTCGGCTTGTGTGTGTGTGCGGCGGGGGGGGGGGTTAGAGTAGGCTGGGCTCCGGGGGAGTGCCGGGAGGGGGTCCGTGCCGGGGTGGAGGTTGGGGGTTGTGGAGGGGGTCCGTGCCGGGGTGGAGGTTGGGGGGGGGGTCCGTGCTGGGGTGGAGGTTGGGGGTTGGGGAGGGGGTCCGTGCCGGGGTGGAAGTTGGGGAGGGGGTCCGTGCCAGGGTGGAGGTTGGGGAGGGGGTCCGTGCCGGGGTGGAGGTTGGGGAGGGGGTCCGTGCCGGGGTGGAGGTTGGGGAGGGGGTCCGTGCCGGGGTGGAGGTTGGGGGGGAGGTCCGTGCTGGGGTGGAGGTTGGGGGTTGGGGAGGGGGTCCGTGCCGGGGTGGAGGTTGGGGGGGGGGTCCGTGCTGGGGTGGAGGTTGGGGGTTGGGGAGGGGGTCCGTGCCGGGGTGGAGGTTGGGGAGGGGGTCCGTGCCGGGGTGGAGGTTGGGGAGGGGGTCCGTGCCGGGGTGGAGGTTGGGGGGGGGGTCCGTGCTGGGGTGGAGGTTGGGGGTTGGGGAGGGGGTCCGTGCCAGGGTGGAGGTTGGGGGGGGGTCCGTGCTGGGGTGGAGGTTGGGGGTTGGGGAGGGGGTCCGTGCCGGGGTGCAGGTTGGGGGGGGGTCCGTGCTGGGGTGGAGGTTGGGGGTTGGGGAGGGGGTCCGTGCCAGGGTGGAGGTTGGGGGGGGGTCCGTGCTGGGGTGGAGGTTGGGGGTTGGGGAGGGGGTCCGTGCTGGGGTGGAGGTTGGGGGTTGGGGAGGGGGTCCGTGCCGGGGTGGAGGTTGGGGGGGGGGTCCGTGCTGGGGTGGAGGTTGGGGGTTGGGGAGGGGGTCCGTGCCGGGGTGGAGGTTGGGGAGGGGGTCCGTGCCGGGGTGGAGGTTGGGGAGGGGGTCCGTGCCGGGGTGGAGGTTGGGGGGGGGGTCCGTGCTGGGGTGGAGGTTGGGGGTTGGGGAGGGGGTCCGTGCCAGGGTGGAGGTTGGGGGGGGGTCCGTGCTGGGGTGGAGGTTGGGGGTTGGGGAGGGGGTCCGTGCCGGGGTGGAGGTTGGGGAGGGGGTCCGTGCCGGGGTGGAGGTTGGGGAGGGGGTCCGTGCCGGGGTGGAGGTTGGGGAGGGGGTCCGTGCCGGGGTGGAGGTTGGGGGGGGGTCCGTGCTGGGGTGGAGGTTGGGGGTTGGGGAGGGGGTCCGTGCCGGGGTGGAGGTTGGGGGTTGGGGAGGGGGTCCGTGCCGGGGTGGAGGTTGGGGGGGGTCCGTGCTGGGGTGGAGGTTGGGGGTTGCGGAGGGGGTCCGTGCCGGGGTGGAGGTTGGGGGGGGTCCGTGCTGGGGTGGGTGTTGGGGAGGGGGTCCGTGCCGGGGTGGAGGTTGGGGGTTGGGGAGGGGGTCCGTGCTGGGGTGGGTGTTGGGGAGGGGGTCCGTGCCGGGGTGGAGGTCGGGGGGGGGTCCGTGCTGGGGTGGGTGTTGGGGAGGGGGTCCGTGCCGGGGTGGAGGTTGGGGGGGGGGGGGGGGGTCCGTGCCGGGGTGGGTGATGGGAGGGCAAATGAGTTGGTCCACCTGGCCAGGTGCCAGCCTCCAACAGTTGGACCCATGCGGTCCATGCCACCTGGCTGGGGGGAGGAGGGGATATGGGCAATGATGACATGTCGTCGTTCCCCTCCCCCCCACCAGGCCGTCATGTTTTCAGACCATCCAGCGATGTTGGCCGCCGTGGTGGCAGCCGCTCATGTCTATGTTGCCCTGGATGAGGAGGAGGAGGAGGAGGAGGAGGAGGAGGAGCGTGCCAGAGAGGCGGCGCAGGCTGCCGCAGAGGGGCAGGCGGCAGCCGCCCAGGCTGGAGGGACACCTGACCGACAGGACGAGGAGGGGGAGGAGGACGTCGCGGCCCCACGGCAACGGAGGCACCCGAGGGCGCCCCGTGTGTACCGGCCCCGGCAGTCATACCAGGACCTCACGGACCGGGAATGCAGGAGGAGACTCCGGATGAGCCGGGAAACCGTGGCACACATCTGCCACCTGCTGACACACCTGTCACCGCGTGGCACTGGCGGGGGACACCCTCTCCCCGTGTCCGTCAAGGTTACGGTGGCCCTGAACTTTTATGCAACGGGGTCATTCCAGGCACCGAGTGGGGACCTGTCCGGCATATCGCAGACATCGGTGCATCGGTGCATCCGGGCAGTGACAGATGCCCTTTATGCCATGGCGCACCGCTCCATCCGCTTCCCCGTGGACCGGGCCAGCCAAGATGCCCGGGCCGTGGGCTTCTCTGCCATTGCCGGGTTCCCCATGGTCCAGGGAGCGATCGATGGGATGCACGTCGCCGTGCGGCCACCTGCAGATAACAAGGCCGTGTTCACTAATAGGAAGGGGACCTATTCGATGAACGTACAGGTGGTCTGCGACCACCGCATGATGATCCTGCACGTCTGCGCCCGTCACCCAGGCAGTGTACACGACTCATTCGTGTTGTCGCGGTCATCCATCCCCGGCATGTACGAGGGACGCCATCCCCGGCTGAGGGGCTGGTTGCTGGGCGACAGGGGCTACCCATTGCGATCGTGGCTGATGACGCCTATACGGAGGCCACGCAATGAGGCGGAGAACCGCTACAATGATGCCCATGTAGCGACAAGGGGAGTGATCGAGAGGTGCTTTGGCGTGGTGAAGATGCGTTTCAGGTGCCTGGACCTCTCTGGGGGCGCCCTCCAGTATCGGTCAGATAGGGTCGGCCGCATCATTGTGGTGTGCTGCGTCCTGCACAACATAGCCCAGCAGAGGGGCGATGTGCCGCAGGCAGAGGAGGGCGGAGTGGAGGAGCAGCAGGAAGAGGCCCAGTCCTCCCCAGATGAGGGGGATGGGGGCAATGGTCAGGGCAGACGGGGTAGACACAGACGGGTGGCTGTCCACCGTTACCGGCTGGCCCAGCGGGCACGGGACAGACTGATAGACGCCCGCTTCACTGACTAGATGGGCGTGGGAATCGGGTAGTATGGCCACAGACCGCACACCATGACAACAGCCGACCACCCACACCCCCCACCCATCCACCCACCCAGCACCCTCACCCCCCTCCCCAACCCCACACACCCCACCCGCATGCACACCACCCCCCCACTCCCAATTGCCGATCCACCGGCGGCACAACGGGCCGGGCTCACCCAGTTGCGGGTGGACGCGTGTCTATCGCAGGCCATGGAGAATGATGACAACCCGCCTCCGATGAGCTCCTGGCTCTACATCGTTGGAATATGTCTGACCCATGGCCACAGTACCACCATCCACCCGGACCATCCCTGCATGCGGCTGTGACACTGCAGCGCATGGTCCCGTCCTCTGCCCGGGGGATGTTGATGGCGGCCCAGGGGGAAGGGGGCAGACTCACCTGGGGCTGAGGTAAGACCACCCCTCACACACACACTTGCGCTCAACGTACATGACACCCCCGCACACTTTGGACAGAGCACAAAGGCAGCTTCGGTAGGTGTAACATTGACTTTAATAACCAAAGGAGTTCATGCACGTGCCCTAGCGCCTAAAACTCATCTGTGCCCTGCACCCGTGCCAACTTACTCAGTGTCTAATTGTTTGGCCTTACGGGCCCTTTGACTACGTCTACGTGGTTCCCCAGACGGTACAGCAGAACTGGAGGTGGACTCCTGTGATTCCTGCCCTCTGACACTGGATCCCTTTGGCGGCCGTTTCCTGGGGCGTCCTGGCCTAGATGGGCCAGGCTGCGGCCCGGGCGACTGGGATGGCGAGCTGCCAGCCTGTCCTGCCCGTTGCCCACCCGATGCACCTGGGACGGAAGGGGGGGAGTCCGAGGTGTCGCGGTGTACCGGGACCTCCCCTACAGAGGGAGCCGGGACGGACCACACCACCTCCTCCTCCCTCGGGGTGCCCGATGGCCCCCAGGCCTCTACATGGGTGGGGGATGCGAACGGACTGGCCATCCGACGCGCCCCCGACATCTGGCGCTGCCAGTCCTGGAGGCCCGTGCTGGTATCGATTGGGGTCTGCAGGTTTGCAGCCATGGAGCCCAGGGGGTTGTCGAACCCTGTCTGTGACAGTGCGACGCCAGCTCGCACATGGCCACTGGCGCCGATGCCCTCAGCGATGGCCTGCTGAGACTGGGCCATGGCCTGCAGAGACTGGGCCATGGCCTGCAGAGACTGGGCTATGGCCTGCTGAGACTGGGCCATGGCCTGCTGAGACTGGGCTATGGCGTTGAGCGCCTCTGCCATCTGGCGCTGGCACTGGCTCATGGCCTCCTGTGAGAGGGCAGCCATTTCCTGGGCCACAGACGCCGCCTGCACGGAAGGCCCCAGGCCTCGCAAACCGTTCCCCATGTCTGACACCGTCGCACCCATTGCCTCCACCGCGGACGCCACCCGTGCGGTGTCAGCCTGGGTGGCACGCATGACCGGGACCACTCCCAGCTCCTGGACGCGGGTGGACTCCTCCACCTGCGACCGCAGCCGCCGCAAGCCACCCGTCACCCTATTCGCTCGTCTCCGTGTCGGTGGTTGCATCGGATCTATGTGTGGGTGTGGTAACTGCAGGAACCCGGGATCCATCTGGGCGGCAGATGTTCGCTTGGCCTGGGCTGCCCTCCGACTGCCCGGTCCCTCTGCTGCTCCTACCTCCACCTGCTGTACCGGGACGGCTGTGTTGTGCGCACCAGTGAGTGTACCAGACGCCTCATCACTAAAGTGCCCAACCGTGGTGAGTGTTTCTGCGATGGTGGAGGGTGTTGGTGACAGCAGTGGCGTTGTGTCGTGCTCTTCGTCCCACTCTGAGTCCATGGCACTTTGGGTTGGGGGTTCGTCTCCACCCATCCACTCTGAGTCACTGTCCGGTATTTCGTCTTCCCGGGTAGGGGTGTCCTGGGTAGTGCTGTCCCGGGTAGTGCTGTCCCGGGTAGTGCTGTCCCGGGTAGTGCTGTCCCGGGTAGTGGTGTCCCGGGTAGGGGTGTCCTGGGTAGTGGTGTCCCGGGTAGGGGTGTCCTGGATAGTGGTGTCCTGGGTAGTGGTGTCCTGGCTCGGATGTGACGGGGGCCTGTGGCTGCCCCCCTCATCGCTGGGTGGTCGCTCCCGCACGTGACGGGGGTGTCGTCTCCCTGTTGCTCCAGGTCTCTCCGTCTCCCGTGGTCTCCGAGGGGCATCCTGCGGGCGTCGCATGCTGGAGGGTTCGGGTCTCTCCGTCTCCCGTGGTCTCCGAGGGGCATCCTGCGGGCGTCGCATGCTGGAGGGTGCAGGTCTCTCCGTCTCCTGTGGTCTCCGAGGGGCATCCTGCGGGCGGTCTGCATCTGCGGGGATGGGTGCCTGGACGTTTGGTCCTGCGATACACAATGAAGCATGCATGGTTAGACATCAGGCAGTGATCAGGTGATACGGGAGAGGGGGATATAGGGGAGGGGGGATATGGGGACGGGCTGTTGGTGGCTCACTTGCTCGTGGGGCCCCGACCTCTGCATCAGCAACCTCCCGGTCCTCAGGTCCGCCAGCCAGTTCCAGGGCCCTTTCCTCGTGTACGGTCAGTGGCCTCTCATCAGCGGGCCCTCCTCCAGTCCTCACATGCTCCCTATTGTTGTGCGCGCGCTTCTCCTGCAGGGGGGGGGGGGGTGGTGGCAGGGGTAAAAGGCAACAGTGTTAGGCAGGTATATGAATGCACGCCATCGGTTGCGCGTGCATTGCAGAGGTTAAGGTTAGGGCTGGATTCACTTGGGGATATGGGGGATATGGGGGAGGGGGGATATGGGGGAGGGGGGATATGGGGGATATGGGGGAGGGGGGATATGGGGGATATGGGGGAGGGGGGAATATGGGGGATATGGTGGAGGGGGGATATGGGGGATATGGGGGAGGGGGGATATGGGGGATATGGGGGAGGGGGGATATGGGGGAGGGGGATATGGGGGATATGGGGGAGGGGGATATGTGGGAGGGGGGATATGGGGAGGGGGGGATATGGGGAATATGGGGGAGGGGGGATATGGGGGAGGGGGGAATATGGGGGATATGGGGAGGGGGGGTATGGGGGAGGGGGGATATGGGGGAGGGGGGAATATGGGGGATATGGGGGAGGGGGGATATGGGGGATATGGGGGAGGGGGGATATGGGGGATATGGGGGAGGGGGGATATGTGGGAGGAGGGATATGGGGGAGGGGGGATATGGGGAATATGGGGGAGGGGGGATATGGGGGATATGGGGGAGGGGGGATATGGGGGAGGGGGGAATATGGGGGATATGGGGGAGGGGGGATATGGGGGATATGGGGAGGGGGGATATGGGGGAGGGGGGATATGGGGGATATGTGGGATGGGGGATATGGGGGAGGGGGGATATGGGGGAGGCGGGAATATGGGGGATATGGGGGAGGGGGGAATATGGGGGATATGGGGGAGGGGGGATATGGGGGATATGGGGGAGGGGGGATATGGGGGATATGGGGGAGGGGGGATATGTGGGAGGGGGGATATGGGGGAGGGGGGATATGGGGAATATGGGGGAGGGGGATATGGGGGATATGGGGGAGGGGGATATGGGGGAGGGGGAAAATGGGGGATATGGGGGAGGGGGGATATGGGGGATATGGGGGCGGGGGGATATGGGGGAGGGGGGATATGGGGGATATGGGGGAGGGGGGATATGGGGAGGGGGAATATGGGGGATATGGGGGAGGGGGATGTGGGGGATATGGGGGAGGGGGATGTGGGGGATATGGGGGATATGGGGGAGGGGGGGATATGGGGGAGGGGGGATATGGGGGAGGGGGGATATGGGGGAGGGGGGATATGGGGGATATGGGGGAGGGGGGATATGGGGGAGGGGGGATATGGGGGAGGGGGGGATTTGGGGGAGAGGGGATATGGGGGATATGGGGGACGCTCACCCTGCCTGCTCTGACGAGGTCGTTCACCTTCTTGTGGCACTGGGTGCCTGTCCGTGGTGTTAGGGCCACAGCGGTGACGGCCTCTGCCACCTCCCTCCACAGACGCCGGCTGTGGCGTGGGGCAACTCTGCGGCCGTGCCCGGGATACAGGGCGTCCCTCCTCTGCTCCACCGCATCCAGGAGCGCCTCCACATCGCGTGACTCGAACCTCGGGGCTGAGCGAAGGCCAGCCATCAAGTCGGGTGTTGCGGTCGGCTGTTCCGGTCGGGTGGGGGGGAGCTGCGCGGCCTTATGAGCCGTCACGCCGTGCAGCGCGTATGACGCTGCACGGCGTGAACCACTGCGCAAGCGCGGATCCCGTTACGTCGCTGCTAGCCCATTTCGGGCCGCAGACTATCGGCCCATTTTTATGACGTGACGCAAGTGGGATTTGCGCCGTTTTTTGCGCCGATCGGCGGAGTTTCCGCCGATAACGGAGAATTTCGCCCCAGATTCTCGCCAGAGAGATCTCGTTTCTCGATTTCCTCAAGAAAGGCAGGAACCTCTGGCGGAATTCTCCGACCTCCCGCCGGGTCAGAGAATCGCCGCCGCTCCGACGCTGGGGTGCCATTCTCCGATGCGTGGCAAAACGGGTGCCCGCACATGATGCCCAGCCGCTCGGAGAATCGCCGAAAACGGCCGCAGCGACGATTCTCCCCGGGAGCAGGGATTCACCAGGCCGGATGGGCCGAAGTCACGCCGGCGCCATTTTAACATGCTATAAAGCAGCGTCAGCCAGTCGTGCTGGCTGACATTGTGGGAGGAGGTGGGTGACGGCGTGGAGCGGGCCCCAGAGGGGAGGAGGGGGTTTGGCGGCGTTGGGGGTGGGGAGCCTGGGAGGGGGAGCGGCACGGCCATGTCTGCGGGCGGTGTGGGGGAGCTGTGGGGTGTGGGGGGGGGGGGGCGGGGTGGGGGGCCCACACATCCGGGGGTGGGGGTGGTGGTGTAGGGTGACCCACACATCCTGGGGTGTTAGGGGAGGAGACCCACACATCCGGGGTTGGGGGTGGGAGTGGGGAGTGGCCCACACATCCGGGGTGTTGGGGGGGCCCACACATCTGGGGGTGGCGGTGGGGAAGGAGTGGTGGGGGGCGACAAAGGCTGTGGGCGGCCACGGGCCACCATTGCAGGGCAGATCCAACGGCCAGACCCCATGATGGCGGACACGCGGCTGTCCACCCAACCCATTCGCTTCGCGGCGCAGGCGGCCCGGACATCCTGACATGTGCCAGACACCCGCACCCCCCCCCCACTAAACTGGCGGCACCCACCAGCGGGTAAGTCCAGTGCGGCACACACGGGAGCCCCCCGGTGCAGGCACTGCCACCAGAAGGTGGCCCTGGCAGAGGAGACGGCCGACAGGTCTTAGGGCACAGAGGGGACAGGGGTGGGGCGCGTGCTGGCAATCGGGCCGGCCATGTAGCCCATGGCACCTGGTTGTGGAGGGGTGTATACCAATGCTGAAACCCTGTCTACTCCCACCCCCTACAGATAGCACAATGTTTAACCATCTTCCATCGTTGTTGGTCGCTGTGGCGGGCGCTGCTGCCCTGCATGAGGCCCAGTGGGAGCTGGAGCATGGGCGTGAGAGGGAGGTGGCTGAGCTTGTTGTAGAGCAGCGGGCTGCAATGGGACACATGCAAGCTGCCAAGGCCGCAGAGCCACACGCCGGAGAGGCGCTGGATGAGGAGGAGGAGGAGGGTGTGCCACAGCCACGGAGGCGTCCGATGCGACAACGTGTGTACTGGTCCCCCATGCCCTTCGAGGACCTCCCGGACAGGGCGTGCAGGAGAAGACTCCGGCTGAGCCAGGAGACTGTCGCCCACATCTGCTACCTGATGGCACACCTGGCACCACACGGGACTGGGGGTGGACATGCCTCCTGGTGGCCGTCAAGGTGACGGTCGCCCTCAACTTCTTCGCGATGGGGTCGTTCCAGTCACCGAGTGGGGACCTGTCCGGCATCTCCCAGCCATCAGTGCACAGGTGCATCCGGGCCGTCACCGACATGCTGTACGACATCGCGGACCGGTACATACAGTTCCTTGTGGACTGTGCCCACCAGGATGCCCGCGCAGCGTGTTTCGCCGCTGTTGCCCGGACACCCATGGTGCAGGGAGCGAACAAAGGAGTGCACATCGCCATATGGCCCACGTCAGAGGAAAGGGTCATGTGCCTGAACAGGAAGGGTACATATTCACTGAACGTGCAGGTGGTCTGTGACCACAAGATGATGATCCTGCACATCTGCGCCAGGTACCCTGGCAGTGTGCATGACTCCATTATACTGTCCCAATTGTTCATCCCCGCCATGTTTGAGGGACACTCCACCCCGCCTGCGGGCCAGGTTGCTGGGCGACAGGGGTTATCCGTTGCGGTCAGGGCTGATGGCGCTTATCCGGAGGCCACAGACCGACGCGGAGTGCCGCTACAATGATGCCCATGCGGCGACCAGGAGTGTGGTCGAGAGGTGCTTTCGACTGCTGAAGATGCGCTTCAGGTGCCTGGATCGCTCTGGGGGGGCCCTCCACTACCCGTCGGAGAGGGTCGGCCACATCATCGTGGTCTGCTGCGTCCTGCACAACATAACCCAGCAGAGGGGCGATGTGCTGGAGGAGGAGTTGGAAGACAGTCAGGATGAGGGGAACTCTTCTCCAGATGAGGGGGATGGCGAGGGGGAGGCAGATGCACGGGACATGGGGGATTGACGGCAACAGGAGGCCGCCCAGCACCGCCGGCTGGGCCAGCAGGCATGGGTGTCGCTGGTAGCTGCACGTTTCGGCAACCACGGTGGGAGTCAGCAGTGATGGGCATGGGCGCAGACAGCAGAGTTCGGCACCTCCCGCACCACCGACCATCCTCACCTCACCCACCACATCACCCACATGCATACATAGATTTACATAGAATTTACAGTGTAGAAGGAGGCCATTCGGCCCATCAAGTCTGCACCGGCTCTTGGAAAGAGCACCCTACCCAAACTTACACCTCCACCCTATCCCCATAACCCAGTAACCCCACCCAACACTAAGGGCAATTTTGGACACTAAGGGCAATTTAGCATGGCCAATCCACCTAACCCGCACATCTTTGGACTGTGGGAGGAAACTGGAGCACCCGGAGGAAACGCACGCAGACACGGGGAGGATGTGCAGACTCCGCACAGACAGTGACCCAAGCCGGGAATCGAACCTGGGATCCTGGAGCTGTGAAGCAATTGTGCTCACCACAATGCTACCGTGCTGCCATACGACCCCTCCATGACACATTCACCTGCGGCACAATGGGATGGGGGGAAACGGTTGATGGTGTAAGCCGGTCTGGTACAAGGCATGGAGGATGATGACAGCCCGCCGTGCGATGGGACTCCGAGCCATACATCGTTCGACAATGTCTGACTCATGGCCACATCAAGACCCTCCACCTGGGTGGATCCTGCACGCGGCCTAGACACTGCATCCCATGGCCCTGGCATATGGCTGGGGCGGGTTGGCGTGGGAGAACCGTGGGGGGGGGGGGCGCGGGGCCGCACGTCACATGCACTGGAGCTCAGCTTCTATCGCAGTGCCCCCCACACACACTGGCACACAGACCCCGCCCACATCGGACAGAGAACAGACGTCCAGTACATGTGCCGTAGCCCATCTAACTATTCTGTGCCCTGCACCCGTGCCATGAGTGTCTACATCAGTGTCTACCTTTCTGGCCTACGGGCCCTATGACTACGTCTCGGTGTTCCCCCAGACGGTACAGCAGAACTGGAGGTGGACTCCTGTGATCCCTGCCCTGACTAGGGTCCCCTTTGGCGGCCGTTTCCTGGGCGGCCCGGCCTGGATGGGCCAGGCTGCACCTCGGGCAATTGGGATGGCGTGGTGCCATTCTGTTCTGCCCACTGCCCACTAGATGCACCAGGGACGATAAGGGGGGGGGGGTCCGAGGTGGCTCGGCATTCCGGCATTCCCCTGCAGGGGGAGCCAGATCGGGCCCCAGCACCTCCTCCTTCCTCGGGGTGCCCGGTGGCCCCCGGGGCTCTCCATGTGATGGAGGCGCGAGCGGATCCAGCACCCGGGGCACCACCATCACCTGGCGCTGCCAGTCCTGGAGACCTGCGCTGGTATCGACCAGGGTCTGGACGTTCGCAGCCATGGAACTCAGGGAGTTCGCCATCCCTGTCTGGCTCTGTACAACACCGTCCATCACCCGGGCAATGGCGCTGATGCTCTCAGCGATGGCCTGCTGGGACTGGGCCATGGACTGGTGAGACTGCGCCAGGTTGTTGAGCGCCTCTGCGATGTTCAGCTGGCTCTGGCTCATGGCTGCGTAGCCCTGTCCTGGGCCATGGAGGACACGTGCACAGATAGCCCCAGGCCCTGCAAACTCAGTCCCATGCCCGACACCGTCGCCACCATTGTCTCCACCGCGGACGCCACCCGTGCGGCATTGGCCTGTGTGGCACTCATGACCAGAGAGATCTTGGGGTCTATGTTCATACATCTTTGAAAGTTGCCACTCAAGTGGATAGAGCTGTAAAGAAGGCCTATGTTGTGCTAGCGTTCATTAACAGAGGGATTGAATTTAAGAGCCGTGAGGTGATGATGCAGCTGTACAAAACTTTGGTAAGGCCACATTTGGAGTACTGTGTACAGTTCTGGTCACCTCATTTTAGGAAGGATGTGGAAGCTTTGGAAAAGGTGCAAAGGAGATTTACCAGGATGTTGCCTGGAATGGAGAGTAGGTCTTACAAGGAAAGGTTGAGGGTGCTAGGCCTTTTCTCATTAGAACGGAGCAGGATGAGGGGCGACTTGATAGAGGTTTATAAGATGATCAGGGGAATAGATAGAGTAGACAGTCAGAGACTTTTTCCCCGGGTGGAACAAACCATTACAAGGGGACATAAATTTAAGGTGAATGGTGGAAGATATAGGGGGGATGTCAGAGGTAGGTTCTTTACTCAGAGAGTAGTGGGGGTATGGAATGCACTGCCTGTGGAGGTAGTTGAGTCGGAAACATTAGGGACCTTCAAGCAGCTATTGGATAGGTACATGGATTACGGTAAAATGATATAGTGTCGATTTATTTGTTCTTAAGGGCAGCACGGTAGCATTGTGGATAGCACAATTGCTTCACAGCTCCAGGGTCCCAGGTTCGATTCCGGCTTGGGTTACTGTCTGTGTGGAGTCTGCACATCCTCCTCGTGTCTGCGTGGGTTTCCTCCGGGTGCTTCGGTTTCCTCCCACAGTCCAAAGATGTGCAGGTTAGGTGGATTGGCCATGATAAATTGCCCTTAGTGTCCAAAATTGCCCTTAGTGTTGGGTGGAGGTGTTGACTATGGGTAGGGTGCTCTTTCCAAGAGCCGGTGCTGACTCAATGGGCCGAATGGCCTCCTTCTGCATTGTAAATTCAATGATAATCTATGATTAATCTAGGACAAAGGTTCGGCACAACATCGTGGGCTGAAGGGCCTGTTCTGTGCTGTATTTTTCTATGTTCTATGTTCTATTTCACAGTCAGCAACACATCGGGAGGTGACCAGGACCCTTTACAGGAGGGCCCATCATTATGTGAACTTTGATCTGCATGAGGATACCAGACTCAGAGGTTCTGGAATTTCACAACTATCTCAGGGTTCTGAAGAGTGCAGGGAGCAATAGACTGCACACATGTGGCTACACAGGCTCCCTGGCAACAGCCCTCGATATTCATCAAGTGCAAGGGTTTCCATCCCGTCAATGTGCAGTTGTACTGGGAGTTGCACTGACTCCAATATCCTCAGTCACTCCCAGGTGCCTGCTATCTTCGAGGGCCAGAAAGTCTGCAGGGATGGTTGCTGAGGGATAAGGATGACCCGCTGAAACACTGGCTAATGACTCTGGTGCATCGCCCTTAGACTCCAGAGAGGAAAAGTACAACACTGCTCACTCCACAACACACTCACTCATAGAGCAGATCATGGGTTGTTCTATCCATGCAATTTCAGAGTCAGATGCCTGAACTGCTCCAGTGGTTCTCTGCAATATGCATCAGGGAGAGTTTTCCGCATGATCACAGTTTGCTGTGCCCTTCACAATCTGATAATGCAGAGAGGTGAACTGGAGGTGGAGCCCTCCTTGGAAGATGAAGATGAGGAGGTGAAGGCAGCCCAGGGGACGCTGAGGGACAACATGAGTGCTGAAAGGTTGCAATATGAAATGAAAATCGCTTATTGTCACAAGTAGGCTTCAAATGAAGTTACTGTGAAAAGCCCCTAGTCGCCACATTCCAGTGCCAATAGGAGTAAAACTAAATTTGATCATCAGGCAATGTCCTCTTTAGCCCTTGAAGCCATCTCCTGACTTCAGAAGAAATACCCAAACCAATTTGCATCTGATTAACGGGCTGGAATTTGTTCAGGTATTTTCAAGCATGACCCTGACACAATGAACCCTGTGTTGCATCAAGGGGGGGTCAGTGCATGATTGAGGTGCCCCCAAACGTCCAATGGAAGGCCGCTCTCCTCCTGCAATACCCTAACATCTGCTACCATGTTTGCTTTCAAGAGTAAAAATGTGGGCCGGGATTCTCCCATAATTGGCGGCACGGCCCGATGCCAGCGCCAAGAGCGGCGCGAACCACTCCGGCGCCGGGCCGCTCGGACGTTGCGGAATCCTCCGCACTTCCGGGGAGTAGGCCGGCGCCGGCGGGGTTGGCGCCGCGCTAATAGACGCCGAAGGGCCGGCACGGGTTGGCGCATGCGCAGAAACACCGGCATGTTCCTGCGCATGTGCAGGGAGATTCTTCTCCGCACCGGCCATGGCGGAGCCTTACAGAGTCCGGCGTGGAGGGATAGAGTGCCCCCACGGCACAGGCCCGCCCGTTGATCGGAAGGCCCCGATCGCAGGCCAGGCCACCGCTGGGACCCCGCTTGGGACCGGATCCCCCGCGCCCCCCCCCGAGGACTCTGCTAGCCACCCTCCAAGCCAGGTCCCGCCGGGATGGACCATGTCCATTTCACGCCGGCAGGACTGGCCAGGAACGCTTGGCCACTCAGCCCAACGGGGCCCGGAGAATTGCCAGGGGGGCCACTGCCAACGGCCCCCGACCAGCGCGGCGTAAACCCCGCCCCCGCCCGCAGACCGGCGCAGGAGAATATGGCAGTCGGAGCGGCGGAGCGGGATTCACGCCACCTTTCGGGGATTCTCCGACCCAGAGGGGGGTCAGAGAATCACGCCCGTGGGACTGCAATTATATAGGACCTTGGTGAGACCACACCTGGGAGGTATGTTCAAATTTTGGTCTCCTATCCCAAGGAAGGATATGCTTACCTCTAGGGTGTTACAAAGCTTCACTGGACTGATTCCTGGAATGCAAAGATGTTTTAGTAAGGAGAGATTCAATATGCTGGGCCTATTTCTCTTGAATTTAGAAGAATGAGAGATAATCTCAGCGAATCATAAAATTCTTCAGGGGTTTGATAGGATAGATGCTAAGAGGATGGTTCCCACCGGTTGGAAAGCGTAGAACTGGGGGTCACAGTCTCAGGATAAGGGATCAACCATTACGATTGAAATGAGGAAGAACTTCACTCAAAACATTGTGGGCGTGATTTTACTAAATGGAAACAAAATCCCATAGCGTGTGCAGTTAGATTAATGTTTCCTGGTGCTTGCAACGTCAAGAAACACAAGGTTATAAAATGCCACTCGTGTTTGATAAGGGGCCTCAGTGGGAAATGCACGGGCGACGCTAGACATAGCCCCATTTTGTTCACTCAGGAACTCCGATCGCCGTAACTAGCGAGAGATCGGGACACCACGTTTAAATGGCGTCCCAATCTCAGAGGTCGCAAGCGCTGCACCCGGCCCCCTCAAACCCCAACGCACTATGGCAGAATCCCAGGGAAGCCCTCCCAACCCCCCCAACACCCGCACACAGCACCCCCGACCCGATCGCACCCACGCATAAAATGCCAGCTTGGCACCTTAGAACAAAACTGGCAGCATGGCAGTGCCCCTTCCAGCTGGCAGTGCCACCTGGGAACCTTAGCACTGCCAGGCTGGCACCCAGGTGGCATTATGAGGGTGCCAGACTGGCACTGTCCCTGGTGGCACCAGCAGTGCCAGGGTACCGCCCAGAACAAAGGTCATGCACCTGGGGGCCTCTGATCCCCTGGGATACCCTCCCCCCCAGTGCCATTCCATTTGGTCCTCACTGGTGGAGACCAGTACTGAACAGTGCTTGCCCAAGTCCTCTGAGGCAAAGGAAATAGATCCCATGCCTCATGGGCAGCACGGTAGCATTGTGGATAGCACAAATGCTTCACAGCTCCAGGGTCCCAGGTTCGATTCCGGCTTGGGTCACTGTCTGTGCTGAGTCTGCACATCCTCCCCGTGTGTGCATGGGTTTCCTCCGGGTGCTCCGGTTTCCTCCCACAGTCCAAAGATGTGCAGGTTAGGTGGATTGGCCATGATAAATTGCCCTTAGTGTCCAAAATTGCCCTTAGGGTTTGGTGGGGTTACTGGGTTATGGGGATAGGGTGGAGGTGTGGACCTTGGGTAGGGTGCTCTTTCCAAGAGCCGGTGCAGACTCGATGGGCCGAATGGCCTCCTTCTGCACTGTAAATTCTATGAATCTATGTGTCTTGGGAATCTGCATATGAAAGTAAGACTAACTGTTTCTCTTGAATATGCAGATTTGCTAAAATGTGATTGTAGCGCACAAAGACTCCATGAGACGAATAGAGTGAAGTCGATGAGGCTTTATTAAGTGTGTCTGTTCCCCAGCAGCTCGATAGTAAACTGGCCTGCGGGGGAAGACTCCGGCTTCTTATACTCCGCCTTCAGGGCGGAGCTTGAGGTCAACGGCCAACCAGGACCCGGGATCTGTCAGCCAATGACATTAGGGCTTCCAGTCCCACATGACCCCCAGTACATACTACCACATTCACCCCTTGTCAAAAATGAACCCGGCGGGGTGATGCTTCGTATGGTGGTAAGGGTTTACAGGGCTGGTCCTGGGAGGATAAAACATTCACATGGAAATACAGTATTGGACAATTTCGTCATGTTGCGACTATTTACAGAGGGTATAGGAAGAAAAGCAAAACGTTCTTGTGAACAGTCCATATTTGTGTTACATCGACGCCACAAGTCGGTCGAGCGGTCTGGTCGTCCGTGTCGATCGCCTCGACCCCGGCGGTGGTGGTGGTGCTTGTACCAGTGTTGTTGACTCCAGGAGCCGTACGGTTTCAGCTGTCGGTGCAAAAGGGAGGGGGACCGATCCTCCTGGGAAGGGGGCGGTCGCGGGGTGCGGCGGTGGCAGGAAGGGGGGGGGGTTGGGTTGATGGTGTCGGGGGGGTGTGCGTGTTGCCGGCGGGCACCAGATCCCGCAGGGAGACCGTGTCCTGTCGGCCGTCGGGGTACTCCACGTAGGCGTACTGGGGGTTTGCGTGGAGGAGGTGAACCCTTTCGACCAACGGGTCCGCCTTATGTGCCCGCACATGCTTTCGGAGCAGGATGGGTCCTGGGGCCGCCAGCCAGGTCGGCAGCGACGTTCCAGAGGAGGACCTCCTAGGGAAGACAAGGAGACGCTCGTGAGGCGTTTGATTAGTGCTCGTACATAATAACGACCGGATGGAATGGAGAGCGTCCGGGAGGACCTCCTGTCACCGTGAAACTGGGAGATCCCTGGACCGTAGGGCCAGTAGGACAGCCTTCCAGACCGTGCCGTTCTCCCTTTCTACTTGCCCGTTCCCCCGGGGGTTGTAGCTGGTCGTCCTGCTTGAGGCTATGCCCTTGCTGAGCAGGAACAGGCGCAGCTCGTCACTCATGAAAGAGTCACTGTGGACGTATGCGGGGTAACCGAACAGTGTGAAGATGCTGTTCAGGGCTTTAATGACTGTGGCCGCGGTCATGTCAGAGCAGGGAATGGCAAAAGGGAAGCGGGAGTATTCGTCCACTACATTAAGAAAATATGCGTTGCGGTCGGTGGAGGGGAGGGGCCCTTTGAAATCGAGACTGAGGCGTTCAAAGGGGCGGGAAGCCTTTATCAGGTGCGCTCCATCTGGCCTGAAAAATGCGGCTTGCATTCCGCGCAGATGTGGCAGTCCCTTGTGACTATACGGACCTCCTCTAAAGAGTATGGGAGATTGCGGGACTTGATGAAGTGGTAAAACCGAGTGACCCCCGGGTGGCAGAGGTCCTCGTGGAGGGTTTGGAGGCGGTTAATTTGTGCGTTGGCACATGTGCCGCGGAATAGGGCATCGGACGGCTCGTTCAGCTTTCCGGGACGGTACAAGATCTCATAGTTGAAGGTGGAGAGCTCGATCCTCCACCTTAAGATCTTGTCATTTTTAATTTTGCCCCGCTGTGCATTATCGAACATGAAAGCTACCGACCGTTGGTCAGTGAGGAGAGTGAATCTCCTGCCGGCCAGGTAATGCCTCCAATGTCGCACAGCTTCCACTATGGCTTGGGCTTCCTTTTCCACTGAGGAGTGGCGGATTTCTGAAGCGTGGAGGGTTCGGGAGAAAAAGGCCACGGGTCTGCCCGCTTGGTTAAGGGTGGCCGCTAGAGCTACGTCGGAGGCGTCGCTCTCGACCTGGAAGGGGAGGGACTCGTCAATGGCGCGCATCGTGGCCTTTGCGATATCCGCTTTGATGCGGCTGAAGGCCTGGCAAGCCTCTGTCGACAGAGGGAAGGTCATGGTCTGTATTAGGGGGCGGGCCTTGTCTGCGTACTGGGGGACCCACTGGGCGTAGTACGAAAAGAACCCCAAGCAGCGTTTCAGGGCTTTTGGGCAGTGCGGGAGGGGAAATTCCATGAGTGCGCGCATACGTTCGGGGTCGGGGCCTATTATCCCATTGCGTACTATGTAGCCCAGAATGGCTAGCCGATCGGTGCTAAAAACGCACTTGTCCTCGTTGTACGTGAGGTTCAAGGCTTTGGCGGTCTGGAGGAATTTCTGGAGGTTGGCGTCGTGGTCCTGCTGATCGTGGCCGCAGATGGTTACATTGTCGAGATACGGGAACGTGGCCCGCAACCCATGTTGATCAACCATTCGGTCCATCTCCCGTTGGAAGACCGAGACCCGGTTTGTGACGCCAAAAGGGACCCGTAGGAAATGGTATAATCGCCCGTCTGCCTCGAAGGCTGTGTACTTGCGGTCACTTGGGCGGATGGGGAGCTGATGATAGGCGGACTTGAGGTCCACGGTGGAGAAGACTTTATATTGGGTAATCCGATTGACCATGTCGGATATGCGGGGGAGAGGGTACGCGTCTAGTTGTGTGTACCTGTTGATGGTCTGGCTGTAGTCAATGACCATCCTTTGTTTCTCCCCTGTCTTCACTACTACCACCTGAGCTCTCCAGGGACTATTGCTGGCCTGGATTTATGCCCTCCTTTAGTAGCCGCTGGACTTCGGACCGAATGAAGGTCCGGTCCTGGGCGCTGTACCGTCTGCTCCTAGTGGCGACGGGTTTGCAATCTGGGGTGAGGTTCGCAAACAAGGACGGGGGTTGCACTTTGAGGGTTGCGAGGCCGTAGATAGTGAGTGGGGGTATGGGGCCGCCGAATTTGAACGTAAGGCTCTGTAGATTACATTGGAAATCTAATCCCAGCAAGGTGGGGGCACAGAGTTGGGGAAGGACGTTAAGTTTGTAGTTTTTGAACTCCCTCCCCTGCACCGTAAGGGTAACTATGCAGAATCCCTGGATCTGTACGGAGTGGGATCCTGCAGCTAGGCAAATCTTTTGTGCGCTGGGATAGGTGGTCAAGGAACAGCGTCTTACCGTGTCGGGGTGTATAAAGCTTTCCGTGCTCCCGGAGTCGACTAGGCATGGCGTCTCGTGGCCGTTTATTAGGACCGTTGTCGTCGTCGTCTGGAGTGTCCGGGGCCGAGCCTGATCGAGCGTAATCGAAGCGAGCCGTGGTTGTAGTAGTGGAGTGGGGTCCGTTGTTGCCGTCCAAGATAGCGTCGGGGATGAACAAAATGGCCACCCCCATACATCGCACGTGGCTGGGGGTCACAAGATGGCGGCGGGTGTGGACAAAATGGCCGCCCCCATGCGTCGTACAGGTCTGGGGCGGTCCAAGATGGCGGCGCCCCTCCTCCCCTCGTGGTGGTCGGGACCCAAAATGGCGGCGTCTGCGGGTCGAACATCGGCGCCCCTCCTCCCCTCGTGGTGGTCGGGACCCAAAATGGCGGCGTCTGCGGGTCGCACATGGTGTGCTGGGGGGCTGGGGAGTGCTAGGACCGCGAGCGCTAGGACCGCGCGGAGCTCCCTCACCGCTAGCGCTAGGACCGCGCGGAGCTCCCTCATGGGGACAGCGGTGGTCGGGGCCCAAGTCGGCGGCGCCGGCGGGTCAGGCGTGGGGCCGCGAGCGCAAGGACCGCGCGGAGCTCCCTCACCGGGGACAGCGGTTGTCGGGGTCCAAGTAGGTGGCGCCGGCGGGTCAGGCGTGGGGCGCGGGACTGGGGTTAGGGTGGCGTTAGGGACGTGAAAATCTCCCTCCTCTCCGTGGAGAGTGTTGGCCGGGACCTAAAGCGGTAGCGCCGGCGGCGGGTCATACATGGGCTGCGGGGAGGGGGGTTGGGGAGCGTAGGCGGCGTGCAGGGCTCCCAGTTCTCCCGGGACCGCGGTGGTCGGGACCCAGAGCGGCTGCGCCTGCGGGTCGTACATGGCGTGCTGGGGGGGTTGGGGCGCATAGACTGCTTGCAGGGCTCCCTGTGCTCCCGGGACGGCGGCGACCTCGCGGGACCGGCACACAACCGCATAATGGCCCTTTTTCCCGCAGCTTTTGCAGATGGCTGCGCGGGCCGGACAGCGCTGTCGGGGGTGTTTCGCCTGGCCGCAGAAATAACAGCGGGCGCCCCCGGTGCGACTCGGCGTTTGGACCGCGCAAGCCTGTGGGGTGTCCGGGGGGGGGGGAGGGGGTTTGCCGCGACGGGTACGTACGGGGCCCAATGGCCTGCCGCGCGGTCGGGGCCGTAGGCGCGGGTATTACGCACGGCCACGTCTAGGGAGGCTGCTAGGGCCCGTGCCTCTGAGAGTCCTAGCGACTCTTTTTCTAGAAGTCTTTGGAGGACTTGGGAGGATTGCATACCTGCCACAAAAGCATCGCGCATTAACATGTCCGTGTGTTCGTTTGCGTTCACCGACGGGCAGCTGCAGGCTCGTCCCAAAATCAGCAGCGCGGCATAGAATTCGTCCATCGATTCTCCGGGAGCTTGCCGTCTCGTCGCGAGCTGGTAGCGAGCGTCGATTTGGTTAACTGGACGAACGTAGAGACTTCTGAGTGCTGCGAACGCCGTCTGGAAATCGTCGGTGTCTTCAATGAGGGTGAAAATCTCCGTGCTCACCCTCGAGTGCAGGACCTGCAGTTTTTGTTCGTCTGAGACTCGGCCGGTGGTCGTTCTGATGTAGGCCTCGAAGCAAGTCTGCCAGTGTTTGAAGGCTGCTGCCGCGTTCACTGCGTGGGGGCTGATCCTCAGGCATTCTGGAATGATCCTGAGCTCCATAGTCCTTTTTAGGCACGCTTAATAAATTGTAGCGCACAAAGACTCCATGAGACGAATAGAGTGAAGTCAATGAGGCTTTATTAAGCGTGTCTGTTCCCCAGCAGCTCGATAGTAAACTGGCCTGCGGGGGAAGACTCCGGCTTCTTATACTCCGCCTTCAGGGCGGAGCTTGAGGTCAACGGCCAACCAGGACCCGGGATCTGTCAGCCAATGACATTAGGGCTTCCAGTCCCACATGACCCCCAATACATACTACCACAGTGATCCCGCCCACAATGGACTGCATTTACATCACAACATCTCGCCAGAAAGTGTTGCGATTCCGATAGATCACGAGTAGTTCTCCTGGCTTCTATTGGCCACACTATGCCACGGCGAGCTGCTTTTCAGCCGCAGCATGGCCAGAAAATCACGCCCTAAGAATCTTTGGAATTGCCTACTTCAGTGAGCTGTGGAAACTGTGCTTGAATACATTCAATGCAGTCATCAATGGAGTTTCAGTGTTAAGGGAATCAAGGAATATAAGGATGGTGCAGGAAGGTTCAGCTCAGGTAGAATGAGGAACAAAGAAAAGTACAGCAGAGGAACAAGCCCTTCGGCCCTCCAATCCTGTGCCGATTACGATGCCCTAACTAAAAGAAAAACTTCTGCCCTCACTCGGTCCGTATCCCTCTATTTTCTCCCTATTCATGTATTCATCCAGATGCCTCTTAAATGTTAGCCATGATGTGGAGATGCTGGCATTGGACTGGGGTGAGCACAGTAAGAAGTCTTACAACACCAGGTTAAAGTCCAACAGGTTTGTTTCAAATCACTAGCTTTCGGAGCAGGTGTAATTCACCTGAGGAAGGAGCTGCACTCCGAAAGCTAGTAATTTGAAACAAACCTGTTGGACCTTAACCTGGTGTTGTAAGACTTCTTACTGTCTTAAATGGTGCTAATGTGCCTGCTTCCAGCACATCCTCTGGCAGCAATTTCCAGGCATCCACCACTCTGCATGAAAAACCTACTCCGCACATCTCCCTTAAACTCTCCCCTCTCACTTTGAACCTGTGCCCACTTGTAATTTACACTTCCACTCTTGGAAAAAGTCTCTGACTATCCACCCTGTCTATGCCTCTCATAATGTTGTAGACCTCTATTAGTTCTCCCCTCAGCCTCTGTTTTTCCAGTGAAAACAATCCTAGTTTATTCAGCCTCTCCTCATAGCCAATACCCTCGAGACCAGGCAACAGCCTGGTGAACCTTCTTTGCACTCTCTCCAAAGCTTCCACGTTGTTCTGATAATGTGGTGACCAGAACTGCACGCAATGCTCCAAATGCGGCCTAACAAAGGTTTTATATAGCTGTACCATGATTTCCCAACTCTTGTACTCAATGCCCCGGCTGATGAAGGCAAGCATGACATCTGCCTTCTTAATCACCTTGGCCACTTGTGTTGTCACTTTTAGAGAACTGTAGACCTGAATGCCCAGATCCCTCTGTATGGTAATGTTCCTGAGGGTTTTGCCATTTACAGTACAATTCATACCTAGATTTGATCCTCCAAAATGCATCACCTCGCATTTGTCCGGATTAAACTCCATCTGCCGTTTCTGTGCCCTGTTGTACCCTCTGACAATCCTCGGAACTATTAGCAAGTCCGCCAATCTTTGTGTCATCTGCAAACTTACTAATCAGACCACCCACATTTTCCTCCAGATCATTTGTATATACTACAAACAACAGAGGTCCCAGCACTGATCCCTGCAGGACACCATTAGCTACAGATCTCCATTCTGCAAAACACCCTTTCAACGATACTCTCTGTCTTCTATAACTAAGCCAGTTCTTTATCCATCTAGCCAGCCCACCCCGAATCCCATGCGATTTTAGTTTTTGTATCAGTCAGCCATGTGGGATCTTGTCAAATGCCTTATTAAAGTCCATTTAAACTATACCCACAGCCCTTCCAGCATCATATTTGCTTTGTCACGGCTTCAAAAAACTCAATCAAGTTGGTGAGACATGACCTTCCCCAGCCAAAACCATGCTGCCTGTCACTAACTAGTCCATTTTTCTCCAAATGTGCATATATCCTGTCCCTCAGTATGTTTTCCAAAAGCTTCCCCACCACTGATGTCAGTGTGGTGGTATGTATTAGGGGTAATACGGTACACCATGATGCCGAGGAGCTATTGGTGGACAGATGCTGGGTCCTGGTTGGATCTGCCGCCTACTGGGCTCCATCCAGATAGGCGGGGTATAAGAACCCGGTTTGCTCCCCGCAGCTGCATTCTGTGACTGAGCTGCTGGGGAACAAGTCTGCTCCATAAAGCCTCGATTGAAGTTCTCTACTCTCGCCTCGTGTGTTATCGATGGTGCCACAATTTATTGAGGAACTTAAAAAGGAACATGGAGCTCCGGATCGCCCCGGAGTGCCTGCGAATCGGCCCCCAAGCAGCTAACGCAACATTGGCATTTAAGCACTGGCTGGCGTGCTTTGAGGGATACCTCCAAATGGCCCCCGGCAGACCAACAGAAGACCAGAAGATGCAAGTCCTACATTCCAGGGTGAGTCCCGAAATCTACTCGCTCATCGAGGACGCGGAAGATTTCCTAGCGGCGATCACCTTGCTGAAAGAGACCTACATTCGGCCCGTCAACCAGGTCTATGCACGCTATCAGCTCGCGACGAGACAAAAAATCCCCGTGGAATCGCTAGACAAATTCTACAATGCTCTAACGATCCTGGGAAGAAACTGCAACTGCCCAGCTGTAACGGCGAATGAACACACGGAGCTCCTGATCAGAGACACGTATGTAGCAGGTTTGGCATCATCGCAAATTTGCCAGAGACTTTTAGAGAAAGACTCTCTCGGACTCACAAAGGCACGGGCCCTTCCGCCCTCCCTCGACGTGGCCTCCCAAAACGCCCGCGCCTATACCCCCGACTGCACTACAGCCCCTTGGGCTCCGTGGACCCCAACAGCGACCGACCCCCCGGCACCCCCCACCCCCCCCCCCCCCGCAAGCGTGAGCGGCCAGAATCCCAGACCACCCGGGGGGGCCCCGCTGCTATTTTTGCGGGCAGCCGAAACACCCCCGCCAGCGCTGCCCGGCCCGCTCGGCCACCTGTAAAAGCTGCGGCAAAAAGGGGTACTATGCAGCGGTGTGCCAGTCCCGGGGGGGTCGCCGCTATCTCCGGGGAAGTAATGGGACCACGGACTCACCCCCCCAGCGACCCACGTGCGGCCAACGGGCGCCACCATTTTGGACCCCGGACGCCACGAGGGGGGGGGGGACAGGCACCACCATCTTGTTACCCACGGGCCGCATGCGATCCATGGGAGCGGCTATTTTGTCCACCCCCGGCCGCGTGCGACCCATGGGAGCAGCCATTTTGTCCACCCCCGACCACGTGCGATCCATGGACGCCGCCATCTTGGCTGACAGGCAAGGACCCCAGCGTGGACGTCGCCACACTGCCCGAAGACAACGATCTGATGCACCAACCACGTTTGGCATAGGTGACCCTGGACCAGTCGCGGCCCCGGACGCTCCAGCCAACAACGACAAAGGTGCTGGTGAACGGGCACGAGACGCCGTGTTTGATCGACTCGGGGAGCACGGAGAGTTTTATTCATCCGGACACAGTAAGACGCTGTTCCCTTGTAATTCGTCCAAGCACCCAAAATATTTTCCTGGCGGCGGGGTCCCACTCCGTTGAAATCAAAGGGTTCTGCATCGCAAACCTAACGGTGCAGGGGAGAGAGTTCAAAAATTACCGGCTGTATGTCCTCCCCCACCTCTGCGCTCCCACCCTCCTGGGGTTGGATTTCCAATGCAACCTCCAGAGCTTAACATTCAAATTTGGCGGCCCTATACCCCCACTGACTATCTGCGGCCTCGCGACCCTCAAAGTTGAACCGTCTTCCTTGTTTGCGAACCTTACCCCGGATTGCAAGCCCGTCGCCACTAGGAGCAGACGATACAGCACCCAGGACCGGACGTTTATCAAGTCCGAAGTCGAGCGGCTGCTGAAGGAAGGCATAATCCAGGCCAGCAATAGTCCCTGGAGAGCCCAGGTGGTAGTTGTGAAGACCGGGGAGAAGCAGAGGATGGTCGTAGACTACAGTCAGACCATCAACAGGTACACGCAGCTAGATGCGTACCCTCATCCCCGCATATCCGACATGGTCAATCGGATTACACAGTACAAGGTCTTCTCCACCATGGACCTTAAGTCCGCCTACCACCAGCTCCCCATTCGCCCTGGTGACCGCAAGTATACTGCCTTCGAAGCAGAAGGGCGGCTATACCACTTTTTAAGGGTTCCATTCGGCGTCACGAACTGAGTCTTGGTCTTCCAACGGGAGATGGACCGAATGGTTGACCAGCACGGTTTACGGGCCACGTTCCCGTACCTCGACAACGTCACCATCTGCTGCCACGACCAGCAGGACCACGACGCCAACCTCCAAAAATTCCTCCAGATCGCTAACGCCCTCAACCTCACCTACAATGAGGAAAAATGCGTGTTTAGCACCGACCGTCTAGCCATCTTGGGCTACGTAGTGCGTAATGGAGTGATAGGCCCCGACCCTGAATGCATGCGCCCCCTCATGGAGTTCCCTCTCCCCCACTGCGCCAAAGCCCTGAAACGCTGCCTGGGCTTCTTTTCTTATTACGCCCAGTGGGTTCCCCAATACGCAGACAAGGCCCGCCCACTAATCCAGTCCACTACTATTCCCCTGTCGACAGAGGCCCGCCAGGGCCTTCAGCCGCATCAAAGCGGATATCGCAAAGGCCACGATGTGCGCAATCGACGAGTCCCTCCCCTTCCAGGTCGAGAGCGACGCATCCGACGTAGCTCTGGCGGCCACTCTCAACCAAGCGGGCAGACCCGTGTCCTTTTTCTCCCGGACCCTCCACGCTTCAGAAATCCGCCACTACTCAGTGGAAAAGGAGGCCCAAGCCACAGTGGCAGCTGTGCGACATTGGAGGCATTACCTGTCTGGTAGGAGATTCACTCTCCTCACTGCCCAACGGTCGGTAGCCTTCATGTTCGATAATGCACAGCGGGGCAAGATAAAAAACGACAAGATCCTGCGGTGGAGGATTGAACTCTCCACCTACAATTATGAGATCTTGTACCATCCCGGAAAGCTGAACGAGCCGTCCGATGCCCTATCTCGCGGCACATGTGCCAACGCACAAGTGGACAGTCTCCAAGCCCTCCACGAGGACCTCTGCCACCCGGGGGTCACTCGTTTCTACCACTTCATAAAGGCCCGCAACCTCCCGTACTCCGTCGAGGAGGTCCGAACAGTCACCAGGAACTGCCAAATCTGCGCAGAATGCAAACCGCATTTTTTCAGGCCAGATAGAGTGCGCCTGATAAAGGCTTCCCGTCCCTTTGAATGCCTCAGTTTGGATTTCAAAGGCCCCCTTCCCTCCACCGATCGCAACACATACTTTCTTAACGTCGTTGACGAATACTCCCGTTTCCCCTTCGCCATCCCCTGCCCCGACATGACCGCGGCCACGGTCATTAAAGCCCTCTGCACTATCTTTACCCTGTTCGGTTTCCCCGCCTACATCCATAGCGATAGGGGGTCCTCCTTCATGAGTGACGAACTGCGTCAATTCCTGCTCAGCAAGGGCATAGCCTCGAGCAAGACGACCAGCTACAACCCCCGGGGGAACGGGCAGGTAGAGAGGGAGAACAGAACGGTTTAGAAGACCGTCCTACTGGCCCTACGGTCTAGGAGTCTCCCAACTTCCCGCTGGCAGGAAGTCCTCCCGGATGTCCTTCACTCTATCCGGTCCCTGCTGTGTACCACCACTAACCAAACGCCTCACGAGCGCCTCCTTGTCTTCCCTAGGAAGTCCGCCTCTGGAACGTCACTTCCGACCTGGCTGGCAGCCCTGGGACCCATCCTGCTCCGGAAACATGTGCGGGCGCACAAATCAGACCCACTGGTGGAAAAGGTACATCTCCTCCACGCAAACCCGCAGTACGCCTACGTGGCGTTCCCAGACGGCCGACAGGACACGGTCTCTCTGCGGGACCTGGCGTCCACCGGAGCTCCCCACACCCCCCCCAACACCATTCACCACCCCCTCACTCCCGCCGATGCACCCCACAGCCACGCCCTTCCCGGGGGATCGGTTCTCCTTCCAGGCCCGCCCAGGAGTAAGGAAACAGGGATGGACAGCGCGATGCTCCCGGAGCCGACCGGACCCGAGCCTGCACCACCACCACCCTGGCTGAGACGATCGGAAAGGGCGGCCAGGGCACCATCTCGACTCATCAAATCGGTTTAATATGTAAATAATTCAGTGGCCAGTAAAGCGGCATTGTGGTAGATAGTTAATGCTGCGAATCGGTTTAAGATGTAAATAATTCAGCGGTCCAGTAAAAGCGGCATGATTGTATATAGTTAAATGGTTAAGGCACCATACCGACCCTGTAAACCCCTACCATCATACCGTTCACCACCCCGCCGGGTTCTTTTTTAACAAGGGGTGAATGTGGTGGTTTGTATTAGGGGTAATATGGTA
Source organism: Scyliorhinus torazame (assembly GCF_047496885.1). NCBI lineage: Eukaryota > Metazoa > Chordata > Chondrichthyes > Carcharhiniformes > Scyliorhinidae > Scyliorhinus > Scyliorhinus torazame. Next base: position 214,351,155 of record NC_092709.1, on the reverse strand, counting down.
CACCATGATGCCGAGGAGCGATTGGTGGACAGATGCTGGGTCCTGATTGGATCTGCCGCCTACTGGGCTCCACCCAGATAGGCGGGGTAAAAGAACCCGGTTTCTCCCAGCAGCTGCATTCTGTAACTGAGCTGCTGGGGAACAAGTCTGCTCAATAAAGCCTCGATTGAAGTTCTCTACGTCTCGCCTTGTGTGTTATCGATGGTGCCACAGTCAGGCTCACCAGCCTATAATTTGCTGGATTATCCCCGCTTCGTTTCTTAACAAGGGAACAACATTGGCTATTCTCCAGTCCTCTGGAACCTCGCCTGTGGTCAAAGGGGATGTGAAGATATCTGTTAAGGCCCCAGTTATTTCTCCCCTTGCCTCCCGCAGTAACCTGGGATAGATCCCATCCAGCCCGGGGACTTGTCTACTTTAATGAATTTAGGTTACTCAATACTTCCTCCTTTGATATATTGACATTCTCAAGAACATTCACACATCTGTCCCTGACTGCAACATCCATCATGTCCTTTTCCCTGGTGAATATCGATACAAAGTACTCATTAAGGATTTCACCCTCTTCTTGTTGTTCCACGCATAACTTCCCTTCATTGTCCTTAAGTGGGCCTACTCTTTCTCTTGCTACCTAATATATGTGTAAAAACCCTTGGCATTCTCCTTCACAACGTCTGCTAAAGACATTTCATGGCCCTTTTTAGCCCTCCTAATTCCACGTTTAAGTTCCTTCCTACTTTCACTGTACTCCTCAAGGGCTTCGCCAGTTTTTAGATGCCTCGACCTATCGTCTGCTTCCTTTTTCATTTTGACTAAGCTTACAATTTCCCTTATCATCCATGGTTCCCGAGTCCTGCCATTTCTATCCTTCATTTTTGCGGAGACATGCCTGTCCTGCACTTCAATAAACTTGCCTTTAAAAGCCTCCCACATGTCTGATGTGGATTTGGCCTCAAATAGCCGCTCCCCATCCACATTCCCCAGTTGCTGTCTAATTTGGATATAATTGATCAGCCATGATCTTATTGAATGCTGCTGGAGACTTGCTGAGTTGCAGCAATGCATCGTGTAAATAATAATTTTCCTGCCACAAATTACTAGTGATGCAGCATCAATAAATGATTTGAAAAGGTAATTAGAAATTTGCTTGTAAAAGAGATACATAACACGATATGGGGAGTGGAATTAGGTGAGGTGGCCTCATGTGGAGAAAATGTACGGTACAGATTGATGGGCTGAATGGTAAATTTTAGTCCTGTATGATTTAACAGAATATTGTCAAACGCTTCCCAACAGCTGTAGCTCCAGCCTAGTTCTGTGACTAGATCTGTTTGACTTAGAATAAATCTACCTCAGAAATTTTAAATTGCTATTTTTGGTAGCATTTGATCTTCATGATGGAGAGGATACGGGGTCAGAACTTCAGCTCATTACCAATTATTTTCCACCAATTTGCTTGTCTGCAAATTGAATCAGGCCATTCATAATGGTGAACTTTTAGTATAATTTACATTTAGTAGCAAATAATATTAATGTCAGCAAAAGAGAAAACTTTGGAGTTAATTGTCTGCAAAATTATATTGGATTCATCCAAATCCTATTTACCCTCCAGTGAATATGTCTTAGTTACAGTTGCAGTTTTTGGCTTCAGTCATGTTGCAGGTCTACATTTATGCGTCAGAAGTTATGCCAAACAAAATCCGAATCAACTTAATGATTCCTCTCCCCGCCACAAATTGTCCAATTAATTGGTTTAATTGTTACTAAGAGAATCCACTAAACATTCTCATCAGTCCAAATATACTTAAAGCTTATGGCATCAGCCACGTACTTGACATCAATCAACTGAGACTAGATTCTCCAATGAGGTGACACAGTTGCACTGAGGTCAGTTACCCTTGCAAAATTCTCATTAACCTGAATTTGATTTCCAGCTACTACATTTTCAGGGATCGTGTAAGAAAATTGGGACACATAATATGACTTCAATCATTACAAATAGCCAGCAGAATAATCCTAGAATTTCTATTGACATCTAAAGAATAGGCCAGTATTATAATTTGCTGCATTATAACAGTAACTACCTGGCCACTCTTCCTAAAAGTGACAATCATTGCCGGTTAGTCACTCCTCTCCTATTAACTTACTTGACACCAGAGCTTCAATTTTCTCACCTGAACTTCCGAATCGGACCTTCTCAGAAATGTGGAATGCAGAGTCCTCCTTTGTAATGCAGGATCACGGGGGGAAACCAAACCATGTACCTCGTTTTACAGCACTAGGTGCCATTTTCCATGAGGTCTAATTGTACCAACACCACTTAAGGTAAGTGTTAAGAATATAAGAACTAGGAACAGGAGTAGGCCCCTCGAGCCTGCTCCGCCATTTGTGGACTCAGCTCCACTCTCCGGCCCGTACACCATATCCCCGAATCCCTTTATTCTTTAGAAAGGTATCTATCTTTTTCTTAAAAACGTTTAAAGAAGGAGCCTCAACTGCTTCACTGGGCAAGGAATTCCAGAGATTCACAACCCTTTGGATGAAGAAGTTCCTCCTACACTCCGTCCTAAATCTACTTCCCCTTATTTTGAGGCTATGCCCCCTAGTTCTGCTTTCCCCGACCAGTGGAAGCAACCTGCCCGCATCTATCCTATCTATTCCCTTCATAATTTTATATGTTTCCATAAGATCCCCCTGCATCTTTCTAAACTCCAATGAGGACAGTCCCAGTCTACTCAACCTCTCGTCATAATCTAATCCACTCAACTCTGGGATCAACCTAGTGAATCTCCTCTGCACTCCCTCCAGTGCCAATATGTCCTTTCTCAGGTAAGGAGACCAAAACTGAACACAATACTCCAGATGCGGCCTCACCAACACCCTATACAATTGCAGCATAACCTGCCTAGTCTTGAACTCCATCCCTCTAGCAATGAAAGACAAAACTCGATTAGCCTTCCTCTGCCAAAGGGCAGCACGGTAGCATTGTGGATAGCACAATTGCTTCACAGCTCCAGGGTCCCAGGTTCGATTCCGGCTTGGGTCACTGTCTGTGCGGAGTCTGCATGTCCTCCCCGTGCGTGCGTGGGTTTCCTCCGGGTGCTCCGGTTTCCTCCCACAGTCCAAAGATGTGCAAGTTAGGTGGATTGGCCGTGATAAATTGCCCTTAGTGTCCAAAATTGCCCTTAGTGTTGGGTGGGGGGATAAGGTGGAGGTGTTGACCTTGGGTAGGGTGCTCTTTCCAAGAGCCGGTGCAGACTCGATGGGCCGAATGGCCTCCTTCTGCACTGTAAATTCTATGATAAAAACGTCTCATGATAATCACCTGTTGCACCTGCACACCAACTTTTTGCGACTCGTGCACCAGCACACCCAGGTCCCTCTGCACAGCAGCATGTTTTAACATCTTACCGTTTAAATAATAATCCATTCTACTGTTATTCCTTCCAAAATGGATAGCCTCACACTTGGCAACATTGAATTCCATCTGCCAGACCCATCCCCGATGTGTCGCAGTGTGTGCAGCTCGGTCTCCAGCTCATCAATTCTGAGCCAAAGTTCCTCGAGCAGCCAACACTTGCTGCAGATGTGGTCACTGACGGTCTCAATGGGATCCACCAGTTCCATCATCATACAGCAACAGCACATCACCTGTCCAGCCATATTCAATTAGTTAATTAATTTAAATAATAATTAAAAACAATTTTAAAAAATATAACCTCAAGGATAAACCCGACCACCAATAAAAACACAGCCCTCTCTCGCCACTCACCCGAACTCAGTCACTCACCTAAACTCAGATGCACTCTGTTCCAATCAGCACTCAGTCACTCACCTAAACTCAGATGCACTCTGTTCCAATCAGCACTCAGTCACTCACCTAAACTCAGATGCACTCTGTTCCAATCAGCACTCAGTCACTCACCTAAACTCAGATGCACTCTGTTCCAATCAGCACTCCATGTCTAAAGGCACTCCTGCCACACCTTTTGTGCACTCACCTCTCCCAGCACTGTCCCGGCTCTCTCCTCCCGCGCTGTTTTCGCTGACCCGGCTCTCTCTCCTCTCGCGCTGTTTTCGCTGTCCCGGCTCTCTCCTCCCGCGCTTTTTTAATCTCCCGGCTCTCTCCTCCCACGCTGTTTTCGCTGTCCCGGCTCTCTCTCCTCTCGCGCTGTTTTCTCTGTCCAGGCTCTCTCTCCTCCCGCGCTTTAAAAATCTCCTGTCTCTCTCCTCCCACGCTGTTTTCGCTGTCCCGGCTCTCTCTCCTCTCGCGCTTTTAAAATCTCCCGGCTCTCTCCTCCTGCGCTGTTTTCGCTGTCGCGGCTCTCTCTCCTCTCGCGCTGTTTTCGCTGTCCCGGTTCTCTCCTCCCGCGCTTTTAAAATCTCCCGGCTCTCTCCTCCCGCGCTGTTGTTGCAGTCCCGGCACTCTCTCCTCTCGCGCTGTTTTCGCTGTCCCGGCTCTCTCCTCCCGCGCTTTTTAAATCTCCCGGCTCGCTCCTCTCGCGCTGTTTTCGCTGTCCCGGCTCTCTCCTCCCGCGCTTTTTAAATCTCCCGGCTCTCTCCTCCCGCCCTGTTTTCGCTGTCCCGGCTCTCTCTCCTCTCGCGCTGTTTTCGCTGTCCCGGCTGTCTCTCCTCTCGCGCTGTTTTCGCTGTGATAGTGTTGTGTTGTGATATTCCTTTTTTGCCGCAAAGATAAAAGGTATGTAGGTGCCCACAGTCTGGATTCTTTCAAGCATGATGGGAGGTTTATTAAGTGGTATTGCTCATACAATCTAAGATGGAGAACTGCAAAGCCCATGCAAACTCTCAGCTGATGTCACTACACATCACGTGACGCTTTACCAGCAGGGATGTATTCGCTGGTACTCAACACTTTTAATGACCAACGAGTCACAATGCTCCTTGGGAAGGATATTTAAGTAAGGACTCACTGGGATTGAAATGGCTCTAAATGAACACCCTAATGGGAATTTGGAACTGAATCAATCTGAGGCAAATTTGTGAAGCAGCCAGATCCACAGTACTTTGCTCACCAATGGAAACAGAAGGGATAGATTTGTCACGAGGACAAGAATGTCACTGTGTGGAGACACAGCTCCAAATAACCCTTTACGTCACTGCTCCAGTATGTATGGAAGATAATGCATATATGACTGGCAGAACCTTCGACCCAAGCTACCATATGTAGCAGGCTGCCTTTCACATTCCCACAATACCAAAAGAGATTCCTCAAAGTACTCGTTGAGCCTCCCGAGACTTAATCTTGTTTCAATCCCACAAAGACTAAAATTAGCTGCCAAACCCCCTTCCCAATGTTAATTTTATGGCAGAAACAATTCCATTAGGTCGTTAATATCCTCACACTCCCTGTATTACCAGCCCTGAATGCCAGAGGACACTCGGCGAATCGAGTCTGCACCAACCCGTCCCCACTCCCCCATCCCCATAACCTCAAGTTCTAACCTGCACATCCTTAAACACTAAAGGACAATTTATCATGGCTAATGCACCTAACACACACATCTTTAGGCTGTGGGTGGAAACCAGAGCATCCGGAGGAAACCCACGCAGGTACGGGGAGAAAGTGCAACCTCCACACAGATAGTGACCCAAGGCCAGAATTGAACCCGGGGCCGTGGCGCTGTGAGGCAGTAATGCTAACCACTGTGTCACTGTGCTGCCCAATTGATCGGGTCTCACTTGTGATACATTTCAGCAAATAAAATCTACCCCAGAGACTGTGTGCTATGAATTGGCAACCATGGCAGGATATACTGGAGTATGGCATTCTGGCAGATGTACAGAAAGAGAGGGGCAAGGTACGATGAGCAGACATAAAATGGATATTGAAAATTTACAGGAATCCACTTTCCAGCAAAAATGTCAGACTGTACTGCCGACATCATCTGCAGCTAACCATGTTGACGTTTATGGAGTCTGGGAAAGCAGCACTTCAGTCCTTGGGTTCAGATCAAAGGCAATAGATGATTCTGCAAAGGGCATGTACATGCCCAGCCTATAGGAGGGCCACTCTTCACCTCCTTCTCCTCAGTTAAAACCATCCTTAAAAATCCAACCTTTTCTTCACCACGCTCTATTATGTATTTTACTTTCAGGATAAAAGAAAGGAAATGCTGAAGGACGTGAGTTGAACACAATAATCAACAAAGGGTTACTGGATGGTTGTTAACTGCACAAATTAACTGCATAAACTGATTAGTCCATACTGACTCAAAGCCCGCGAAGTAGCCAATGACATCACAGACTATCACATGACTAAAGTGACCATGCAGCAACACAGAAATAACAACCCACATATATAACACTCTCAATATTACTTTCTTTTAATCTTGTCATCCATTTTACCTGATTAATCATCTGTGAAGTGTTTTGACAGGTTTTTCTACCTTCAAAATATATAAATGCAATTACTGTTATTGTAAACATTAAATGTTGTTCAGAAAGATCCATGTAAAAGTCTAGGATGATATCATTGTAAGGGCAACTGACACATCAGTAGAAATATTGATATTTGCAGTCCTTGTTTCTGATAAAATTTAATGTAGAGATTGCCTGCAGAACCCAAACAATTTTAGCTTTCATGTTCATTAGTTTCACTTCCTCCTGAGTTCAGTACAATTAACTTCCTATTAGGATACTATTATACTGTTATATTTTTTCAAAATGATTTATGAACAATATATTGTTTCTGTCCCTATATATATGTAGACCGAGAATGCTATGATAATACCACACCAACCTTGCAATTTTGTCACCTGTGTGGAGATGGGCAATAATAACCACAATGAAAGTTCCAGTATCTGTGTCAAATAGTGTGATTATTTTGGACTTCTGGAACCACAGGGTATAACATGGTGGTAGCAGGTGCTTGTGAATTGAACTTAAACACAATCAACTATGTAAATGCTGAATTAGATTGTGAAAACAAATCTAAATTACTGCTAGAGAGAGAGAGAGAGAACAAGAACTGAATGACTCACATAAAGACAAGATGGCCACCACCGAAGCAATGAATTAATTGGGAGGCCATTATGTCATGGATGCATTTGAGCAGTTGAAACAGAAGTGAAAAGTGAAATTAAGTAGTTTTCTGAAAGTCAACGGTGAAGAAGAAATATCTGCTACATTCTTTTGTGGACAGGAGAGAAAGGTTTGGATCTCCTCAACAGCTGGGAAATGAGTAAAGATTACAATAAAAACCCAGACAAGGTTTTTGGAAAGTTCAATGCACATCTCCAGCCAAAGTCAAACCATCGGAACCAGTGATATAGAACATAGAACAATACAGCGCAGTACAGGCCCTTCGGCCCACGATGTTGCACCGAAACAAAAGCCATCTAACCTACACTATGCCATTATCATCCATATGTTTATCCAATAAACTTTTAAATGCCCTCAATGTTGGCGAGTTCACTACTGTAGCAGGTAGGGCATTCCACGGCCTCACTACTCTTTGCGTAAAGAACCTACCTCTGACCTCTGTCCTATATCTATTACCCCTCAGTTTAAAGTTATGTCCCCTCGTGCCAGCCATATCCATCCGCGGGAGAAGGCTCTCACTGTCCACCCTATCCAACCCCCTGATCATTTTGTATGCCTCTATTAAGTCTCCTCTTAACCTTCTTCTCTCCAACGAAAATAACCTCAAGTCCATCAGCCTTTCCTCATAAGATTTTCCCTCCATACCAGGCAACATCCTGGTAAATCTCCTCTGCACCCACTCCAAAGCCTCCACGTCCTTCCTATAATGCGGTGACCAGAACTGTACGCAATACTCCAAATGCGGCCGTACCAGAGTTCTGTACAGCTGCAACATGACCTCCCGACTCCGGAACTCAATCCCTCTACCAATAAAGGCCAACACTCCATAGGCCTTCTTCACAACCCTATCAACCTGGGTGGCAACTTTCAGGGATCTATGTACATGGACACCTAGATCCCTCTGCTCATCCACACTTTCAAGAACTTTACCATTAGCCAAATATTCCGCATTCCTGTTATTCCTTCCAAAGTGAATCACCTCACACTTCTCTACATTAAACTCCATTTGCCACCTCTCAGCCCAGCTCTGCAGCTTATCTATATCCCTCTGTAACCTGCTACATCCTTCCACACTATCGACAACACCACCGACTTTAGTATCTTCTGCAAATTTACTCACCCACCCTTCTGCGCCTTCCTCTAGGTCATTGATAAAAATGACAAACAGCAACGGCCCCAGAACAGATCCTTGTGGTACTCCACTTGTGACTGTACTCCATTCTGAACATTTCCCATCAACCACCACCCTCTGTCTTCTTTCAGCTAGCCAATTTCTGATCCACATCTCTAAATCACCCTCAATCCCCAGCCTCCGTATTTTTTGCAATAGCCTACCGTGGGGAACCTTATCAAACGCTTTGCTGAAATCCATATACACCACATCAACTGCTCTACCCTCGTCTACCTGTTCAGTCACCTTCTCAAAGAACTCAATAAGGTTTGTGAGGCATGACCTACCCTTCACAAAGCCATGCTGACTATCCCTGATCATATTATTCCTATCTAGATGATTATAAATCTTGTCTCTTATAATCCCCTCCAAGACTTTACCCACTACAGACGTGAGGCTCACCGGTCTATAGTTGCCGGGGTTGTCTCTGCTCCCCTTTTTGAACAAAGGGACCACATTTGCTGTCCTCCAGTCCTCTGGCACTATTCCTGTAGCCAATGATTTCATAAAAATCAAAGCCAAATTTCCAGCAATCTCTTCCCTGGCCTCCCAGAGAATCCTAGGATAAATCCCATCAGGTCCCGGGGACTTATCTATTTTCAGCCTGTCCAGAATTGCCAACACCTCTTCCCTACGTACCTCAATGCCATCTATTCTATTAGCCTGGGGCTCAGCATTCTCCTCCACAACATTATCTTTTTCCTGAGTGAATACTGACGAAAAATATTCATTTAGTATCTGGCCTATCTCTTCAGACGCCACACACAATTTCCCATCCCTGTCCTTGACTGGTCCTACTCTTTCCCTAGTCATTCGCTTATTCCTGACATACCTATAGAAAGCTTTTGGGTTTTCCTTGATCCTTCCTGCCAAATACTTCTCATGTCCCCTCCTTGCTCGTCTTAGCTCTCTCTTTAGATCCCTCCTCGCTACCTTGTAACTATCCATCGCACCAACCGAAACTTCACACTTCATCTTCACATAGGCCTCCTTCTTCCTCTTAACAAGAGATTCCACTTCCTTGGTAAACCACGGTTCCCTCGCTCGACGCCTTCCTCCCTGTCTGACCGGTACATACTTATCAAGAACACGCAGTAGCTGATCCTTGAACAAGCCCCACTTATCCAGTGTGCCCAACACTTGCAGCCTACTTCTCCACCTTATCCCCCCCAAGTCACGTCTAATGGCATCATAATTGCCCTTCCCCCAGCTATAACTCTTGCCCTGCGGTGTATACTTATCCCTTTCCATCATTAACGTAAACGCCACCGAATTGTGGTCACTGTCCCCAAAGTGCTCTCCTACCTCCAAATCCAAGACCTGGCCTGGTTCATTACCCAAAACCAAATCCAACGTGGCCTCGCCTCTTGTTGGCCTGTCAACATATTGTTTCAGGAAACCCTCCTGCACACACTGTACAAAAAACGACCCATCTATTGTACTCGAACTATATCTTTTCCAGTCAATATTTGGAAAGTTAAAGTCTCCCATAATAACTACCCTGTTACTTTCGCTCATATCCAGAATCATCTTCGCCATCCTTTCCTCTACATCCCTAGAACTATTAGGAGGCCTATAAATAACTCCCAACAGGGTGACCTCTCCTTTCCTGTTTCTAACTTCAGCCCATACTACCTCGGAAGAAGAGTCCCCATCTAGCATCCTCTCCGCCACCGTAATACTGCTCTTGACTAGCAGCGCCACACCTCCCCCTCTTTTGCCTCCTTCTCTGAGCTTACTAAAACACCTAAACCCCGGAACCTGCAACATCCATTCCTGTCCCTGCTCTATCCATGTCTCCGAAATGGCCACAACATCGAAGTCCCAGGTACCAACCCACGCTGCCAGTTCCCCTACCTTGTTTCGTATACTCCTGGCATTGAAGTAGACACACTTCAAACCACCTACCTGAACACTGGCCCCCTCCTGCGACGTCAAATCTGTGCTCCTGACCTCTATACTCTCATTCTCCCTTACCCTAAAACTACAATCCAGGTTCCCATGCCCCTGCTGCATTAGTTTAAACCCCCCCAAAGAGCACTAACAAATCTCCCCCCCAGGATATTTGTGCCCCTCAGGTTCAGATGTAGACCATCCTGTCTGTAGAGGTCCCACCTTCCCCAGAAAGAGCCCCAGTTATCCAGAAATCTGAATCCCTCCCGCCTGCACCATCCCTGTAGCCACGTGTTTAAATGCTCTCTCTCCCTATTCCTCATCTCACTATCACGTGGCACGGGCAACAACCCAGAGATAACAACTCTGTTTGCTCTAGTTCTGAGCTTCCATCCTAGCTCCCTGAAAGCCTGCCTGACATCCTTGTCCCCTTTCCTACCTATGTCGTTAGTGCCAATGTGGACCACGACTTGGGGCTGCTCCCCCTCCCCCCTAAGGACCCGGAAAACACGATCCGAGACATCACGTACCCTTGCACCTGGGAGGCAACATACCAAACGTGAGTCTCTCACGCACCCACAAAATCTCCTATCTGTGCCCCTGACTATAGAGTCCCCAATTACTAATGCTCTGCTCCTCTCCCCCCTTCCCATCTGAGCAACAGGGACAGACTCCGTGCCAGAGGCCCGTACCCCATGGCTTACCCCTGGTAAGTCGTCCCCCCCACAAGTATCCAAAGCGGTATACTTGTTTCTCAGGGGAACGACCGCAGGGGATCCCTGCACTGACTGCTTTTTCCCAGTCCCTCTTACAGTTACCCACCTATCTCCAATCTTTGGTGTAACTAATTCCCTGAAGCTGCTATCTATGACCCCTTCTGCCTCCCGAATGATCCGAAGTTCTTCCAACTCCAGCTCCAGTTCCCTAACTCAGTCTTGGAGGAGCTGGAGATGGCAGCACTTCCTGCAGGTAAAATCAGCAGGGACACTAACTGCATCCCTCACCTCAAACATCCTGCAGGAGGAACATTGCACTCCCTTCCCTGCCATTCCTCTTACTTTCTACCAAGATCTGGCTAACAACTAAATTAAATTTTTATAAAAAATAATAATAATATAATAAAATATGGTACTTACCTCAGACCAATGGGTTTTATTATTAGGTTAGAGGAGGAGGGCGGGTGGGAGACACTACACGTGTAGTGTCTCGGGTTTCCTCTCCACCAGAATTTATTGGTGAGGGTCTTCCCAGACGTCCGCGGGTCGACTTCCTGTTCCCGCCTAAAAAACTAATTTTAAAAAAATGAAAAATTCTCAGCTACTGCTGAAATTGACTAACCAGCCAGCTCCACTCCCTGGACAGACTTACCTCCCAGCAACCACTTCCGCAATGCTCCCGCTGAAACTGACTCACCAGCTGTTCTCACGCCGAAATCGACTGGCCTGCCCCTGCAAAGACAAGTGCTTTTAAAGGACAGACTTACCTCCCAGCAACCACTTCCGCAATGCTCCCACTGAAACTGACTCACCAGCTGTTCTCACGCCGAAATCGACTGGCCTGCCCCTGCAAAGACAAGTGCTTTTAAAGGACAGACTTACCTCCCAGCAACCACTTCCGCAATGCTCCCGCTGAAACTGACTCACCAGCTGTTCTCACGCCGAAATCGACTGGCCTGCCCCTGCAAAGACAAGTGCTTTTAAAGGACAGACTTACCTCCCAGCAACCACTTCCGCAATGCTCCCGCTGAAACTGACTCACCAGCTGTTCTCACGCCGAAATCGACTGGCCTGCCCCTGCAAAGACAAGTGCTTTTAAAGGACAGACTTACCTCCCAGCAACCACTTCCGCAATGCTCCCGCTGAAACTGACTCACCAGCTGTTCTCACACAGAAATCGACTGGCCTGCCCGTGCAAAGACAAGTGCTTTTAAAGGACAGACTTACCTCCCAGCAACCACTTCCGCAATGCTCCCGCTGAAACTGACTCACCAGCTGTTCTCACGCCGAAATCGACTGGCCTGCCCCTGCAAAGACAAGTGCTTTTAAAGGACAGACTTACCTCCCAGCAACCACTTCCGCAATGCTCCCGCTGAAACTGACTCACCAGCTGCTCTCACGCCGAAATCGACTGGCCTGCCCCTGCAAAGACAAGTGCTTTTAAAGGACAGACTTACCTCCCAGCAACCACTTCCGCAATGCTCCCGCTGAAACTGACTCACCAGCTGTTCTCACGCCGAAATCGACTGGCCTGCCCCTGCAAAGACAAGTGCTTTTAAAGGACAGACTTACCTCCCAGCAACCACTTCCGAAATGCTCCCGCTGAAACTGACTCACCAGCTGTTCTCACGCCGAAATCGACTGGCCTGCCCCTGCAAAGACAAGTGCTTTTAAAGGACAGACTTACCTCCCAGCAACCACTTCCGCAATGCTCCCGCTGAAACTGACTCACCAGCTGTTCTGACGCCGAAATCGACTGGCCTGCCCCTGCAAAGACAAGTGCTTTTAAAGGACAGACTTACCTCCCAGCAACCACTTCCGCAATGCTCCCGCTGAAACTGACTCACCAGCTGTTCTCACGCCGAAATCGACTGGCCTGCCCCTGCAAAGACAAGTGCATTTAAAGGTTGACTTACCTCCCAGCAGCCACTTCCGCAATGCTCCCGCTGAAACTGACTCACCAGCTGTTCTCACGCCGAAATCGACTGGCCTGCCCCTGCAAAGACAAGTGCTTATAAAGGACAGACTTACCTCCCAGCAACCACTTCCGCAATGCGCCCGCTGAAACTGACTCACCAGCTGTTCTCACGCCGAAATCGACTGGCCTGCCCCTGCAAAGATAAGTGCTTTTAAAGGACAGACTTACCTCCCAGCAATCACTTCCGCAATGCTCCCGCTGAATCTGACACAGCAGCTGTTCTCACGCCGAAATCGACTGGCCTGCCCCTGCAAAGACAAGTGCTTTTAAAGGACAGACTTACCTCCCAGTAACCACTTCCGCAATGCTCCCGCTGAAACTGACTCACCAGCTGTTCTCACACAGAAATCGACTGGCCTGCCCCTGCAAAGACAAGTGCTTTTAAAGGACAGACTTACCTCCCAGCAACCACTTCCGAAATGCTCCCGCTGAAACTGACTCACCAGCTGTTCTCACGCCGAAATCGACTGGCCTGCCCCTGCAAAGACAAGTGCTTTTAAAGGTTGACTTGCCTCCCAGCAGCCACTTCCGCAATGCTCCCGCTAAAACTGACTCACCAGCTGCTCTCACGCCGAAATTGACTGGCCTGCCCCTGCAAAGACAAGTGCTTTTAAAGGACAGACTTACCTCCCAGCAACCACTTCCGCAATGCTCCCGCTGAAACTGACTCACCAGCTGTTCTCACGCCGAATTCGACTGGCCTGCCCCAGCAAAGACAAGTGCTTTTAAAGGTTGACTTACCTCCCAGCAGCCACTTCCGCAATGCTCCCGCTGAAACTGACTCACCAGCTGTTCTCACGCCGAAATCGACTGGCCTGCCCCTGCAAAGACAAGTGCTTATAAAGGACAGACTTACCTCCCAGCAACCACTTCCGCAATGCGCCCGCTGAAACTGACTCACCAGCTGTTCTCACACCGAAATCGACTGGCCTGCCCCTGCAAAGACAAGTGCTTTTAAAGGACAGACATACATCCCAGCAATCACTTCCGCAATGCTCCCGCTGAAACTGACTCACCAGCTGTTCTCACGCCGAAATCGACTGGCCTGCCCCTGCAAAGACAAGTGCTTTTAAAGGACAGACTTACCTCCCAGCAACCACTTCCGCAATGCTCCCGCTGAAACTGACTCACCAGCTGTTCTCACGCCGAAATCGACTGGCCTGCCCCTGCAAAGACAAGTGCTTTTAAAGGACAGACTTACCACCCAGCAACCACTTCCGCAATGCTCCCGCTGAAACTGACTCACCAGCTGTTCTCACGCCGAAATCGACTGGTTTGCCTCTGCAAAGACAAGTGCTTTTAAAGGACAGACTTACCTCCCAGCAGCCACTTCCGCAATGCTCCCGCTGAAACTGACTCACCAGCTGCTCTCACGCCGAAATCGACTGGCCTGCCCCTGCAAAGACAAGTGCTTTTAAAGGACAGACGTACCTCCCAGCAATCACTTCCGCAATGCTCCCGCTGAAACTGACTCACCAGCTGTTCTCACGCCGAAATCGACTGGCCTGCCCCTGCAAAGACAAGTGCTTTTAAAGGACAGACTTACCTCCCAGCAACCACTTCCGCAATGCTCCCGCTGAAACTGACTCACCAGCTGTTCTCACGCCGAAATCGACTGGCCTGCCCCTGCAAAGACAAGTGCTTTTAAAGGACCGACTTACCTCCCAGCAACCACTTCCGCAATGCGCCCGCTGAAACTGACTCACCAGCTGTTCTCACGCCGAAATCGACTGGCCTGCCCCTGCAAAGACAAGTGCTTTTAAAGGACAGACTTACATCCGAGCAATCACTTCCGCAATGCTCCCGCTGAAACTGACTCACCAGCTGTTCTCACGCCGAAATCGACTGGCCTGCCCCTGCAAAGACAAGTGCTTTTAAAGGACAGACTTACCTCCCAGCAACCACTTCCGCAATGCTCCCGCTGAAACTGACTCACCAGCTGTTCTCACGCCAAAATCGACTGGCCTGCCCCTGCAAAGACAAGTGCTTTTAAAGGACAGACTTACCACCCAGCAACCACTTCCGCAATGCTCCCGCTGAAACTGACTCACCAGCTGTTCTCACGCCGAAATCGACTGGCTTGCCCCTGCAAAGACAAGTGCTTTTAAAGGACAGACTTACCTCCCAGCAACCACTTCAGCAATGCTCCCGCTGAAACTGACTCACCAGCTGTTCTCACGCCGAAATCGACTGGCCTGCCCCTGCAAAGACAAGTGCTTTTAAAGGACAGACTTACCTTCCAGCAACCACTTCCGCAATGCTCCCGCTGAAACTGACTCACCAGCTGTTCTCACGCCGAAATCGACTGGCCTGCCGCTGCAAAGACAAGTGCTTTTAAAGGACAGACTTACCTCCCAGCAACCACTTCCGCAATGCTCCCGCTGAAACTGACTCACCAGCTGTTCTCACGCCGAAATCGACTGGCCTGCCCCTGCAAAGACAAGTGCTTTTAAAGGTTGACTTACCTCCCAGCAGCCACTTCCGCAATGCTCCCGCTGAAACTGACTCACCAGCTGCTCTCACGCCGAAATCGACTGGCCTGCCCCTGCAAAGACAAGTGCTTTTAAAGGACAGACGTACCTCCCAGCAATCACTTCCGCAATGCTTCCGCTGAAACTGACTCACCAGCTGTTCTCACGCCGAAATCGACTGGCCTGCCCCTGCAAAGACAAGTGCTTTTAAAGGACAGACTTACCTCCCAGCAACCACTTCCGCAATGCTCCCGCTGAAACTGACTCACCAGCTGTTCTCACGCCGAAATCGACTGGCCTGCCCCTGCAAAGACAAGTGCTTTTAAAGGACCGACTTACCTCCCAGCAACCACTTCCGCAATGCTCCCGCTGAAACTGACTCACCAGCTGTTCTCACGCCGAAATCGACTGGCCTGCCCCTGCAAAGACAAGTGCTTTTAAAGGACAGACTTACCTCCCAGCAACCACTTCCGCAATGCTCCCGCTGAAACTGACTCACCAGCTGTTGTCACGCCGAAATCGACTGGCCTGCCCCTGCAAAGACAAGTGCTTTTAAAGGACAGACTTACCTCCCAGCAACCACTTCCGCAATGCTCCCGCTGAAACTGACTCACCAGCTGTTCTCACGCCGAAATCGACTCAATTCCAAAACCTGTGATAGGAAACAGGCGGCATGTTGACAATTTTTTAACATGATTGGGAAATGTAGCCAGCAATTGTAAGTTCATGGAAACAGATGAATAGCTGGTAGATCAGCTCATTTGGGCGCTGTTCATTCTGATGCACAAAAAACTCTGATTGGAAAAGGCAAACACAGGAATGCAGGCTGTTGACATTACAAAAGCATGTGAAGAGCCGATGGAAAGTCAATCACTCGGGAAATAGATTTTGTTATTCTTCTCTCAAGAAGAGAAGCTTCACTGGCTAGGCCAGTATTTGTTGTCCACCCCACCTGCCCTTGTGCAGGAGGTGGTGAGCTGCCTTTTAAATTGCTGAAGTCCATGTGGTGTAGGTATATCGACAGTGCTTTTAAGAAGGGAGTTAACAGGATTTTGACCCATCGACAGTGAAGTCAAGGTGGTGTGTGACTTGGAGGGAATTTCCCAGTGATGGTGTTCCTATGCATCTTGCACCATTGTCCTTCTAGGTACTAGAGGTCACTGGTTTAGAAGGTGCTGTCTGAGGAACGTTGGTGGGACGCAACAGTGCATCTTGTAGATGACATATGTTGTTGCCACTGTGGGTCAGTGGTGAAGGGAGTGAATGGAGAAGGTAGTGGATGGGGTTCCGATCAATTTATGCTGAACAAAGGAAGAAAATGGTAAAGAGCTACCAATGGCAGAGCATCTTGACGACTGAAAGGGAAAAGAAGCCAACACAGTCATACCCTGGAAAATGTTGGGGGGCGGGGGAGTTTGAGGACACAGTAGACGTAGGAACCATATGCCTACATGAAATATCTAGATGTGACAGTTTTCAGAGTAAAGAAGCTCGCACAACCACTTAGTTCAGGCAGAAGGTGAGAAATATGCTCACAACTATAAATCTGAATCCGAAGCTTGACAACAGCGCTCAAAGTAATACCAGCCTGCTCAGACTATACCAGAAGATCTTTCCTGAAAATGTGAAAGAAAACGGTTACCCAAGGAAAGACGCTCTGAAACTGACAACGTCATTCTGACTTTCAACAGCTGGGACAAACCCAAATCAGAGGCTCACACAAATGAAAAGATGTTAACTGCATGTTCAGGTACCACTGAAACAAATTGTCCAGCTGTCCTCAGGTTGAACATTTGCAAAGAGCTCCAACTGATTTCAGTCAACCATTGAGTTGAAAGAGGTGATGTTGAGAGTTGAAGACTGTGGCCCATTGAAAAACGCCATCCAATGAAAAGCAGGATTGATCTTGTCGAAACGTATTCAGAGTGTTTTAGTGAGATGTTTCAGTGCTTTGAAGATATGGGGCGGGATTCCCCCACAATCGGTGGGATGGCCCCGACACTGGCGCCAAGAACGGCGCGAACCACTCCGTGGTCGGGCCACTCGGAAGTTACAGAATCCTCCGCACTTCCGGGGGCGAGGCTGGCGCCGATGGGGTTGGTGCCATGCCAACCAGTGCCGTTGGGCCGCCGAAGAGCCGCCGTGGTCCCGCACATGCACAGAACCGCCGGCGTGTTCTTGCACATGCGCAGGGGGTTTCTTCTCCACGCCGGTGATGGCGGCGCCCTACAGAGGCTGGCGCAGAGGGAAAGAGTGCCCCCATGGCACAGGCCCGCCCGCAGATCGGTGGGCCCCCCCCCACCCCCGGAGCCGGATCCCACCGCGCCACCCCAAGGACCCCGCTAGACGGCTGACAAGCCAGGTCCCGCCGTGATGGACCATGTTCATTTCACGGCAGCGGGACTGGCCGAAAACAGGAGGCCGCTCGGCCCATCGGGGCCCGGAGAACTGCCGGGGAGGGGTGGGGGGGGCGGGCGCGGCGTGAACCCCGCCCCTGCCCGAAAACCAGTACCGGAGAATTTGGCAGCCGGCGTTGGAGCGGCGGGGCGGGATTCACGCCGCCCCCCCCCCCCCCCCCCGGCGATTCTCCGACCCGGTGGGGGGTCGGAGAATCCCGCCAATTGAGTATGATATCACCATTGGCCCAGAGGCGGAATCACATACGCCAGGTAAAAAAACAATAGAACTGAGAGGAAAGCGCAGAAACAAAGGAAATAGAAGCAGGACTAGGCCATTTGGCCCCTTGATTTGGATGCCTCATTTAGCGAGAACATGGCTGATCCTCTGGATGCTATTCTCTTAAAAAATGACAAGTGTCATCTCCGGTGAGAAAAGTAGTGCAATTCCTATTGGGTGAGTTGGTGCAAAATCGATTGCAACCCATCCCCATATAGTCAATTTTTTTTAAGGGGGCATGACTTTCAGTGAGAGGGGCAGGACCTAGAGACATCTGCATGTCCGTCTCCACAGAGATCCAATCTGCAGCAAGTAAAAAAAAATGCTTGGTCTCAACTAGGATTGACATAAATTGATGAGCTGCATTATTTCACAGTATGGTTTGCACACAGAATAGCAGCTATCAGATTCACTTAGCTCAAACAGAACAACTTACCTTCATGTAAAGAGACAAAATGAAGACCATATAGCTTACATCCCACATCAGTGGATCATCGTAGGTGACTTAAATATGGTGCCTTCTAACTGGTCTTCCAGCAATCTGAGCAAAGGTCTTTGCAGATTTCTTTCTTAAAACCCGACTATCTGTACAGCATCCTGCTTCCTGCAAGTGTACTACCTTGCTCACAGCCAAAAATGGATCTATGGATTTCCATTACAATGGATATGAGAAGTTTTGGAATTGCTGAAATAGTCTAATGCTAATTACATACAGTCCATGGATAAACAATACCATTGCCATGTTTAGCAATTTAAATTAGCACCTTAACCACCTAAGATCCTAACATCTCTTCTAAATTTATGAAAATAATATTGAGGTAGAATTTCTACTGAGGTTCTCCGATCCCCTGGCACAACTTCAGCAAGAACTCAGAAGAAATGGTGTCAATAGTCAGTTAGGTCACATTTCCAATGTTCCTGCTGTAGGTACAGCAGGAAATTGAAAGAACCTCGACAGAATGTAGAAATAGAGAAACTTGAAAAGGACATTCAGCCTCTTGAGCCTCTTCTGCCTTGTCCATTCCCCCATAAAACAGGTACTAGGTTGGGCATGGGTGGATAGGTGGCAGGAAGACTAAGCACAGAATTTATAAGCCCCGTCGTCTACAAAAATACCAGCAGAGGAATGTAAAATTCTGCCCATGGGGAAACCGGCAAAGGAAAATAGGCGCACAATGTCAGCAGCAACAGAAACAAAATGGTGCACTGTTAATAATTGTCAAGCTATTAGCATGACCCTGTGTTGCTGTTTTTCAATAATTTGGCATGTCCACATTGACTACCAATTTTTACAGATGCACTATAGAAAGTATCCTATCCGGCTGCATCACAGCCTGGTATGGCAACTGCTTGGCCCAAGACCATAAGAAACTACAGAGTGTTGTGAACATAGCCCAGACCATCATGCAAATCCATCTCCCATCCATTGACTCTGTCTACACCTCCCGCTACCTTGGGAAAGCAGGCAGCATAATCAAAGACCCCTCCCACCCGGTTTATTCTCTCTTCAAACCTCTTCCATCTGGCAGAAGATGCCAAAGTTCGAGATCACGCACCAATATATACAAAAATAGCTTCTTCCCCACTGGGCACTCTAATGGACTGAACTGATCTTATGGACTGAACTGATCTTTCCACACATCTTATCGACAGTTGTGGCACTGTATACCGTATACTTCACCCGTCGTCTATGTTTATGTATTTTCATTCTGTATCCTCATATATTTATCATATGTTCAATGTTTTCATGCATAGAGCGATCTGCCTGGACTGTACCCAGAACAATACTTTTCACTGTACCTCAGTGCACGTGACAATAAATCTAAATCTAAACCTAAATCTGGGGGTTATACATGCGGTGCAGTTTGTTGAGTGGGCTATGCCTGTGGTACCGGTAATGAAGCCAGACAAGACTGTCCGCCTTTGCAGAGATTTCAAACTCGCACTTTGCCCCGTGTGGAGGATTTATACACCAGCTTGGTTGGAGGAAGTTCCTTCACGAAGCTGAACATGAGTCATGCGTATCTGCAGGTGGAGCTAGCCCTAAAGTCCAAGACGTTCATCACCATTAATACTCATAGGGGGTTGTCATAATATACACCAGTATATCATGGTGCAGACACACACACTGATGGACACACAGTGGGACCAATCAACACACACAACACCGCAGCCAATCACCAGTTAGAGCACACACACTATAAAGACAGGGGGCATCAGAGTTCCCGCTCATTCGAGCTGCAGCTTCCTAGTAGGACAGAGCTCACAGCCTGCAGCACAGACATTCACCATGTGCTGAGTGCATCGACTAGTTAGGACAAGGCAAAGGTCTTTCGTTAAAGCTAATATTGTGTTAACCCACAATGAGAGAATGTTAAACTGTTAATGACTCAATAAAATAGTGCTGCATTATTTCAAGTGTGGTGACCTGTATGTGTTCCATGGATCCAGAGCCCCCAACACAACATGGTACCAGCAGTTGAGGGATATTAGCACTTCTTAGACCTACCTGCAAGTGATCTGCCTTCCGCCAGCATTCCGTCATCCTGCAACATGGACAACATCTGCCTGCCGCCGCCGCTCCGCATCACCGGTAACCTAGGGGCCAACTGGAAGATATTCAAACAGCGCTTCCAGCTCTTCCTTGAGGCCACAGACAGGGGAAACGCCTCGGATACCAGGAAGATTGCTCTCCTCCTATCCACGGCCGGGGACCAGGCCATCCACATTTTCAATTCTCTCACCTTTGCAGATGATGAAGATAAAACAAATTTCAAGACGGTCCTCCTCAAGTTTGACACTCACTGCAGCATAAATGTAAATGAAAGTTTCGAGCACTACGTGTTCCAACAGCGTTTGCAGAGTAAGGATGAACCTTTTCAATCCTTTCTCAGTCACCTCCGCATCCGTGCACAGTCTTGCAGCTACGGGCCCACCTCCGACTCCATGATATGCAACCAGATTGTTTTCGGTGTTCAGTCCGACCCCCTATGACAGCAGCTCCTCAAAGTAAAGCAGCTCACCCTAGCGACCGCCATTGAGACCTGTGTCCTACACAAAAACGCCACGAGTCGGTATTCCCACATCCAAGCGGCTGAAATGGCGCGGCAAGGTCCCCACAAGGCGGAACGGGTCCGAGCAATTGAGCAACTCCAGGGCCTCAGCCTGGATGAGGGCGGCCATTTTGCGCGCTTTTCGCGGACTCCCGCGCTTGTGCGCTCCAAACAAGGGGACCACGACGTCGAAGAACGTAACGCGCAGGTGCGTACCACGCATGACCGCAGCGAACATGCTGTCGCTACGACGTGTGGCAACTGTGGCTCCGCCCATTTAAAATGGCAATGCCCTGCCAAATCTCGACAATGCCTAAGATGTGGCAGACTTGGCCACCATGCTGCCTTATGCCGAGCAGCTCAGCCTGCCAATTCATATCTCTTCAGCTAGCCTCGCAGGAATGTCCGGGCAATTCAACCCATGGTCACCATGTCCGATGCGGACCTCCCACACAACAGTGACACCGAGGACGTGAAGGCGCCTTTTCGAGTTGGCATCGTGACAAAAAACAGGCTGTCCCCGAAACAAAGACACCAGCCGCTGTCGGTATACAGCATCGATCCAGACGATGAGTGGTGTGCCACCCTGACGGTCAACCAGAATTCGTCACCCACCTCAGAGACTTAATTTGTGGACTTATAGACTTTCTGAATTGTTTTGTTCTTCCGTTTGATCGTTTACATGGTTTGTATATAGTGTTCATCTCGTTATTGTTATTGCATACTGTTTATCTGCATCAGGCACCTTCCCATGCAAATAGCTTAGTTCTCATGTACATAGTCCTGTAAATATGTCTTTCGCACACACGCAGTTAGGGACATTCTCACCATACACTATTTATTGCCACACATGTACATTCTTTTATAAAAGAGGATGTCATAATATACACCAGTGCAGACACACACTCTGATGGACACACAGTGGGACCAATCAACACACACAACACCGCAGCCAATCACCAGTTAGAGCACATGCACTATAAAGACAGGGGGCATCAGAGTTCCCGCTCATTCGAGCTGCAGCTTCCTAGTAGGACAGGGCTCACAGCCTGCAGCACAGACATTCACCATGTGCTGAGTGCATCGACTGGTTAGGACAAGGCAAAGGTCTTTAGTTAAAGCTAATATCGTGTTAACCCACAGTCAGAGTATGTTAAACTGTTAATGACTCAATAAAATAGTATTGCACTATTTCAAGTGTTGGTGACCTGTATGTGTTCCATGGATCCAGAGCGCCCAACACAACAGGGGTTATTTGAGTACACCAATCTCCAGTTTGGGGTTTCATTGGCCCTGGCAATCGTTCAGCAGGTGTTGGAGAAAATTTTCCAAGGCCTCCTGAAGGTGGCTGTCTACTTAAATGTCATACTCATTATGCGATCTACAGAAAAGGAGCAGAAAGATAACCTGCAGGAAGTGCTCCAGTGATTTCCCCATGTTGGCACTCAGCTGAAGAGCAGCAAATGTATGTTCTACGCTAAAGCAATGACCTATCTTGGTTCTAGGGTGGACCGGGATAGTCTACACCCAATGAAGCATAAGGTTTGTGCAGTAAAAGTAGCCCCAACCCAAAGAACCTCATGCAGCTCCGGCTATTTTGGGGCCTGGTCAATTATTATGGGAAGTTCATTGTCAATTTGGTCACTCTGTTGGCTCCACTCCATGTGCTATTGCAGAAGAACCAGGAATGGTGCTGGGGGCACTTCACAAGACAAAGCCTTTGATGCTGTTAAGAAACGTTTGTCTTCCACACAGCTACTTACACATTATGATCCAGCTAGGCCTCAAATATTGACTTGCAATGCTTCCCCCTAAGGTATTGGTGCGGTTCTGGTCAATGCACAGAACACCTATTGCGTTCGCTTTGAGGACTCTGGCTGACGCAGAGCGACGTTACGCTCTAATAGAGAAGTACGGTTTAGTGGCTATTTTTGAAACAAAGAAATTCCATCAGTACATTTATGGGTGACATTTTGTCATTATAACTAACGACAAACCACTGCTTGGCCTTTTCAGGGAGGATAAGGGAATCCCACAAATTGCATCAGCTCGGATCCAACATCCTGCTTGCAGCGTATGAATATTTCTTCCAGCACGCCCGGGAATGCAAATTGCCCACTCCGATGCCTCAGACATCTGTCATTGTCCGTGATTGTCCCATCCCCACCCGTGGCAGATGTGGTGATTGCAACCCTGAATTTTATGGACTCCTTGTCGGTGACAGCTGCTTAGGTACACCTGTGGACACAGCAGGACCTGAGATCAGTGAGGCTTCACCTCATGCTGTTGAGTGGTGACCCTCCGGCCTTTCACCCAGAAATTTGCCGAGCTCAGTATAGAAGACGGCATTATATTGGGCTGGTTTAGCATAGTGGGCTAAACTGCTGGCTTGTAATGCAGAACAAGGCCAGCAGCACGGGTTAAATTCACATACCGGCCTCTCCGAACAGGCGCCGGAATGTGGCGACTAGGGGCTTTTCACAGTAACTTCATTGAAGCCTACTTGTGACAATAAGCAATTATTATTATTATATTATTATTATTGTAGGTAGCATTGATGGTCATCACCCAATGTGGCAGGAAGCCCTGCAAGATGACTTTCACTAAAATGTTGGCCCGCAGTTATGTCTGGTGGCCCAGCATCAATGGGGAGACTAAGAGGGTCGTGGCAGCTGCCTGGTGTGCCAGGAACAGCAGAACCCCCTGCCAATGGCCTTACTGCATCCATGGGAATGGCCGGGACACAGATTTTGCGGTACCGTTCCTGGGTTCCATGTTCCTTGAGGTCGTGCATGCCCACTCAAAGTGGCTGTAGGTACGCAAGATGCTTCCACAATGTCCAGGACTATGGTAGCGAAGCTCCAGGGAATTTTTAGCACCCACAGGATCGCTGAGATTCTGGCGACGGATAATGGGACGTCATTCACCAATGAAGAATTTGTCGGTTTTGTGAAGAGGAACGGCATTCGGCATGTTCGGAGTGCTCTGTACCATCCCTCCTCCAATGCTTCAGCAGAATGGGCATTCCAGACCTTCAAAAGGGGCTTAAAGAAGCAATCAGTGGGGTGTCTGGATACACAGTATGCGTGATTCCTTTTTAAGTAGTGCACAATGCACCATTTGACAATTGGAATCGACCCAGCGGAGCTCTTGATGGGCCGTAGTCTCAGGACTCGACTGAATCTCATGTTTCTGAATTTTGGCAGCAAAGTTGAGGCACAGTAGGAAACAACACCATGACTTGAGGGTGCCAGGGTGAACATTACACGCTGGGGGTGCTGTCTATACCCAGAATTTTGGGGATGGAGGGTTTTGACTCCCAGGTGCCATACTGGAACGAACAGGTTCAGTATCCTATAATGTCCGTGTTCAGGGAAAGATCCACCGCAAGCATTGGACCACCTGATGAAGCGGGTACCCATATGTCTCAACAATCGGCCATTGGAATCTCTGCCACATCAGGAACCACCCTTCTGTCTGGGGCCCGAGCTGTCCGGGTCGCCCAATCCAGCAGGAGGCGGATGAATCTGAATCTGACATGAAGGCAGATGAATCCGTTCCAGCATACAATGGCTTGTTGCGGATCAAGGCCCCAACAGTTCCACTCGGCAGTTGGTCAGGAAAATGCAATCAGCGCACCGCTGAACTCCACCCGACCCTGAGCTGCCCCAAGCGGAGGTGCAGCCGGGGACAAAGCGGTGAGAAAGCCGCTGTTAACCGGCGGATGGGGAATTTTCGGACTTTGGAAGGGAGGGATGCCATAACCCCCACGAGGACCACGGGGAAACCATTATTGATCTCCCCGTGGAACTCGTGGAGTACGGGCTTCCCAGATAGGGGGTGGAGACCACCCTTCTGGGTCTCGTTATGTATTGATGTAAAAACTGGCCCAAAGCAGGGCCTAGAGATTAGTCCTCCCAGCAAGGATTGTACTGGGAGTGAGATGATGCTTCACGTCGACCTTTGTACATAGTTAAATCTTCGCCTGCTTCTGCAAGTTACTAAAGTTTGCTAACTTTTTGCGATATGTGTACAAGCAAACCTAAGTCTCTTTGAACATTCACATCTACAAGTTTCTTAACTCTTAAAAAGTGTTCAGCTCTTCTATTCTTTTTACTAAAAATGTATAACCTTGCACTTCCCTACATTATACTCCATCTGCCATCTTGTTGCCTACTCACTTCACCTCTTTGCAGCTTCTGTGTCCTCTGTACATTTTACCTTTCTACCTAGCTTTGTGTCATCAATAAATTTAGATGTATTTCCCTCTGTCTCTTCATCTAAGTCATCAATGTAGATTGTAAATAGCTGAGGCCTCCACATTGACCCTTGTGGTACTCTCCTCTATCAATGCCCATGTATTACCTCCAACTCTATGCACACTTGTCCTGCCTATTCACTTTTTCTACAGCAATTTAGCGAATGCCTTTTGGAAATCCAGTTATACTACAATTACTGTTTCTCCTTTATCTATCTTACTGGTTACATTCTCAAAACTAGAAACAGCAGTGGTTTAATTGTTGAAATAGGCTGTGGCGTGTTTCCCCAACCCCACTGTTTCTGAAGTTAATTTTTAAAGTGTTTCACAGCAAACTTTCTTTATGGTTAAATAAAAAGATAGGAAAGAGGCGTTTTTCCAACTATGAATAGCTTTTTAAAAAGCGTCACATATGCGGATTTCAGTTCACTTGTTTGCCAGAGTCCAGTGAGGATTCCTTTGCAGAGGAGCTACTTGTTCAGCCAGCTTCAGCAGGATTTTTGCACAATTCTTTTCATGTTGATGGTGATGCAGCGAGATCAGGTTATTATACGGAGACTTGGGGTGCGATGGTGCCGAGAAAGACCTTGCTATTTAAAGGCACTTTTCCCTTTGTTTTGTCTCGGCGTGGGATTCCCCGTTGAGGCCACCCTTCACGTAATTTCCTGCACTGGCGAGCTGAGCCCCAATTCACCCAACTTACACTTCCTGGATCCTTGCGCTTCCCCTCCCCCACCTCATTTGGACAAGTCCCCCCAACCCGGCCTGACCCCTGGCACTGCCAACCTGTCACCCAGGTACCTTGGCACTGCCAGCCTGGCACTCTGGCAGTGCCACTAGGAAACCCCGGCAGTGCCACTCTGAAAAGTGCCCGACCACCCAGGGTCCTCAACTCCCCAGGGAGACCCCTCCGAGGTGTCATCAGGACTGGTGAGTGAACTTGCGGCATGGGTTGGTACCTGGGACTTCGATGTTGTGGCCATTTCGGAGACATGGATAGAGCAGGGACAGGAATGGTTGTTGCAGGTGCCGGGATTTAGATATTTCAGTAAGCTCAGGGAAGGTGGTAAAAGAGGGGGAGGGATGGCATTGTTAGTCAAGGACAGTATTACGTTGGCAGAAAGGACGTTTGATGTGGACTCGTCTACTGAGGTAGTATGGCCTGAGGTTAGAAACAGGAAAGGAGAGGTCACTGTAGAAGCCAGGAATTTCGAATACAACTAGCATAGGTAAAAGATAGCTGTTTAAGCATAAATATTAAGCCCCAGTTTTAAATACCCATTTATACAGCATAATTCACTTTTACTGAGGTCCGTTGTTCTGGCAAATGCATATTTTCAAAGTCAGTGTGACATTAAAACAGCAAAGTTGCAAGACAATTTGACACTGCTTGTGCTAATTGTCAAGGACAAGGACTGAATACCAAAGCAACATGAAGGCACCATTGTTCACAATGCAGATAACAGCTAAGTCAGCAGAAGACCAGTTTTTGTTGGTCAGAATATCACATTCCATAACATGAAGACATGAAACAATTAAAAGCTAATGTTGCACATTGAAGATGGATGGCTTGCCATCAAATCAAATGTGTTTGAGTCTAACTCAAACCAATTAGGATTGTATTGGGGTGTGATTAGATGACTTAAGACAGACATGAAAGTGTATAACTGAAAAGTTTCCGCCCGCCATTTTTAGTCTGTTCTTTAATAGTGTCTTTGTGTTGTGTTGTGTTGTTGTGTTGTCTTTCTGTTAGTTAGTGTTGAGTTGTGTTTTGGGGGTTCTGTCTTTCTGTTTTTGATTCTGTCAGTCTGTCAGTCTGTTAGTCTGCTTTTGACTTTGAGTTTGAGTTTAGCTGAAGATTAGCTCTCTCTCTCTCTCTCTTCATGTATCATTTCCAGACTTTGACCTTTTAAAAGTTACTTTCGAGCTGTCTGCCTAAGCAATAAAGATAATGGGCGACATTCTCCGACCCCCCGCCGGGTCGGAGAATCGCCGGGGGCTGGCGTGAATCCCGCCCCCGCCGGTTGCCAAAGTCTCCGGCACCAGAGATTGGGCGGGGGCGGGAATCGGGCGGCACCGGTTGGCGGGCCCCCCCGCTCGATTCTCCGGCCCAGATGGGCCGAAGTCCCGCCGATAAATTGCCTCTCCCGCCGGCGTAAATTAAATCACTTACCTTACCGGCGGGACAAGGCGGCGTGGGCGGGCTCCGGGGTCCTGGGGGGGTGCGTGGCGATCTGGCCCCGGGGGGTGCCCCCACGGTGGCCTGGCCCGCGATCGGGGCCCACCGATCCGCGGGCGGGCCTGTGCCGTGGGGGGCACTCCTTCCCTTCTGCCTCCGCCACGGTCTCCACCATGGCGGAGGCGGAAGAGACTCCCTCCACTGCGCATGCGTGGGAGACTGTCAGCGGCCGCTGACGCTCCCGCGCATGCGCCGCCCCGAGATGTCATTCTGGCGGGGCAACAAAGGCTGTTTCCGCCAGCTGGTGGGGTGGAAATTCCTCTGGCGTCGGCCTAGCCCCTCAATGTTGGGGCACGGCCCCCAAAGATGCGGAGCATTCCGCACCTTTGGGGCGGCGCGATGCCCGTCTGATTGGCGCCGTTATGGGTGCCAGTCGGCGGACATCGCGCTGTTTCAGGAGAATTTCGCCCCATGTCTTTGATTCTCTGAAAGCTTTGAATTGTCTACGAATTGCCTTTCAAATGACTTTTTGGCACCTGAGAAGTTTTAACTGCAAATTTCTGCTGAGTCCCAGTAATCGCAAAGTGTTACTGGTAACCGAATAGTGGAAATAATATAAATTCCTTCAACTATACACAGTCGAATAATACTAGGAATCCAACAACTTGGCATAGTCCAGAAATATTACAAATCTGACAACTTGTCGTATTGCGCCAGGACTTTGATTCATCAACTAAGCTTCCCCCAACTTGGCGTAGTTCGGCAGGTTAAGATCCCTTCAAATTAAAGATTCCAACAGTCACCCTGTTAGGGGTTTTCTACAGGCCTCCGAAAAGTTCCAGAGATGTAGAGGAGAGGATTGCAAAGATGATTCTGGATAGGAGCGAAAGCAACAGGGTAGTTGTTATGGGGGACTTTAACTTTCCAAATATTGACTGGAAACGCTATAGTTCGAGTACATTAGATGGGTCCGTTTTTGTCCAATGTGTGCAGGAGGGTTTCCTGACACAGTTTGTAGATAGGCCAACGAGAGGCGAGGCCATATTGGATTTGGTACTGGGTAATGAACCAGGACAGGTGTTAGATTTGGAGGTAGGTGAGCACTTTGGTGATAGTGACCACAATTCAATTATGTTTACTTTAGTGATGGAAAGGGATAGGTACATACCGCAGGGCAAGAGTTATATCTGGGGGAAAAGCAATTATGATGCGATGAGGCAAGACTTAGGATACATCGGATGGAGAGGAAAACTGCAGGGGATGGGCAGAATGGAAATGTGGAGCTTGTTCAAGGAATAGCTACTGCGTGTCCTTGATAAGTATGTACCTGTCAGGCAGGGAGGAAGTGGTCGAGTGAGGGAACCGTGGTTTACTCAAGCAGTCGAAACACTTGTCAAGAGGAAGAAGGAGACTTATGTAAAAATGAGACATGAAGGTTCAGTTAGGGCGCTCGAGAGTGTACAAGTTAGCTAGGAAGGACCTAAAGAGAGAGCTAAGAAGAGCCAGGAGGAGACATGAGAAGTCTTTGGCAGGTAGGATCAAGGATAACACTAATGCTTTCTATAGATAGGTCAGGAATAAAAGAATGACTAGGGTAAGAGTAGGGCCAGTCAAGGACAGGAGTGGGAAGTTGTGCTTGGAGTCCGAGGAGATAGGAGAGGTGCTAAATGAATATTTTTTGTCAGTATTCACACAGGAAAAAGACAATGTTGTCGCGGAGAATACTGAGATTCAGGCTACTAGACTAGAAGGGCTTGAGGTTCATAAGGAGGAGGTGTTAGCAATTCTGGAAAGTGTGAAAATAGATAAGTCCACTGGGCCGGATGGGATTTATCCTAGGATTCTCTGGGAACTAGGGAGGAGATTGCTGAGCCTTTGGCCTTGATCTTTAAGTCATCTTTGTCTGCAGGAATAGTGCCAGAAGACTGGAGGATAGCAAAAGTTGCCCCCTTGTTCAAGAAGGGGAGTAGAGATAACCCCGGTAACTATAGACCAGTGAGCCTTACTTCTGTTGTGGGGAAAATCTTGGAAAGGTTTATAAGAGATAGAATGTATAATCATCTGGAAAGGAATAATTGGATTAGAGATAGTCAACACGGTTTTGTGAAGGGTAGGTCATGCCTCACAAACCTTATAGAATTCTTTGAGAAGGTGGCCAAACAGGTGGATGAGGGTAAAGCAGTTGATGTGGTGTATATGGATTTCAGTAAAGCATTTAATAAGGTTCCCCATGGTAGGCTACTGCAGAAAATATGGAGGCATGGGATTCAGGGTGATTTAGCAGTTTGGATCAGAAATTGGCTAGCTGGAAGAAGACAAAGGGTGGTGGTTGATGGGAAATGTTCAGACTGGAGTCCAGTTACTAGTGGTGTACCACAAGGATCTATTTTGGGGCCACTGCTGTTTGTCATTTTTATAAATGACCTGGAGGAGGGCGTAGAAGGATGGGTGAGTAAATTTGCAGATGACACTAAAGTCGGTGGAGTTGTGGACAGTGCGGAAGGATGTTACATGTTACAGAGGGACATAGATAAGCTGCAGCGCTGGGCTGAGAGGTGGCAAATGGAGTTTAATGCAGAAAAGTGTGAGGTGATTCATTTTGGAAGGAATGACAGGAAGACAGAGTACTGGGCTAATGGTAAGATTCTTGGCAGTGTGGATGAGCAGAGAGATCTCGGTGTCCATGTACATAGATCCCTGAAAGTTGCCACCCAGGTTGAGAGGGTTGTTAAGAAGGCGTATGGTGTGTTAGCTTTTATTGGTAGAGGGATTGAGTTTAGGAGCCATGAGGTCATGTTGCAGCTATACAACACTCTGGTGCTGCCACATTTGGAGTATTGCATGCAATTCTGGTCGCCGCATTATAGGAAGGATGTGGAAGCATTGGAAAGGGTGCAGAGGAGATTTACCAGAATGTTGCCTGGTATGGAGGGAAGATCTTATGAGGAAAGGCTGAGGGACTTGAGGCTGTTTTCGTTAGAGAGAAGAAGGTTAAGAGGTGACTTAATTGAGGCATACAAGATGATCAGAGGATTGGATAGTGTGGACAGTGGGAGCCTTTTTCCTCGGATGGTGATGTCTAGCACGAGGGGGACATACCTTTAAATTGAGGGGAGATAGATATAAGACAGATGTCAGAGGTAGGTTCTTTACTCAGAGAGTTGTAAGGGCGTGGAATGCCCTGCCTGCAACAGTAGTGGACTCGCCAACACTAAGGACATTCAAATGGTCATTGGATAGACATGTGGACAATAAGGGAATAGTGTAGATGAGCTTTAGAGGAGTTTCACAGGTCGGCGCAACATCGAGGGCTGAAGGGCCTGTACTGCACTGTAATGTTCTATGTTCTATGTTCTATGGTTTATGACTTTGTCAACCAGTGCCAAACGACGCCTGTTGAAGCCTTGCTGGTGAGGTCAGCGAATCCCGGGCACCGAGTAAGTTTGGCGAACTGTAGCCATCTAAAATGGTCACCTGCAAAGGACGATGGGAATTGTGGTCAACTTGGGGCACAGACAAGTACACAGCCTATGTGTATTGTGCAAAGAAGCCAGACCTGACAGGAACGTGCACCCATTAAAGGTCAATCACCATTTCCCCCAGGACAATAGAACTCGAATCAAGGAACGGCAACAGTAGCAGACTAACCGCCGCCACTTCCCCTTATTTGGAAAGGCCTACGTGCCTGGGACAATGATTGGTAGGACCCGCCCAGTCATCGTGGTACCCGCCCCTAATTGGCCAGAATCGATTAGGGTGATCAAGATACTATTGATCCATTGGATCCTGAGATAGCACCGCCTAAAAGAGCACGAAAGGGGAGCAGGATAAGAAGCCCTGCGCAACTAAGAATCGGCCTCTTTTGGACCGGCCTGTGTGTGACCAATTGCAGCATATCAAAGCCAAGTTCAAGGACACGCGATCGCTACCTCAAGGACGAGCCCAGCCAAGACTAAACTGACGACTTCCAACCGACCCAAGTGGTCACAGATAAAGGCCTTATCTCCTGCACAGAGATGGTCAGCCCGAAGTTAAGTAAAGGTCACCTTAGTTATTAGGTATAGTTTAGTGCGTAGCTGCGTGCATCATTGCATATAGAAATAAGTCTTGTGTTTATTAATAAACTGTCTTTTGAACTAATATACTAGTTATGTGGTCATTTGGTCAATATAAGAAACAGCTTGTGGTTCACATAGAAATAAAGAAGTCAACAGAACACATATTTAAATGAACCTAATAGCTTGCCCAGCGAGTTGACCCGTAACCTCTGTACATTCTTCTGGTGTACGGAGATCGTACAATGCACATGCGGGTTGGGACTCTGCGAAGCCCCGACGCACTGCCATGCGTGCTAAAAGCACACTAAGATCAACCTTGTGCTCCTGTGTTTTACAAGTCCTTTGCAGCTGGCGCTGAAGTGGCTGAATGTGAAATCACAGGTCAGCGCTTACTTGGCCTGCTTGCCCCGATAAGGGCGGCAGTAGCACAGTGGTTCGCACTGTTGATTCACAGCTCCAGGGTCCCAGGTTCAATTCCCAGCTTGTGTCAGTGGCTGTGCGGAGTCTGCACGCTTTCCGTGTATCTGCGTGGGTTTCCTCCGGGCGCTCTGCTTTCCTTCCCCAAGTCCCGAAAAACATGCTGTTAGGTGAATTGGGCATTCTGAACTCTCCCTCAGTGTACCCGAACAGGCGCCAGAGTGTGGCAACTAGGGGATTTTCACAGTAACGTCATTGCAGTGTTAATGTAAGCCGACTTGTAACACTAGTAAAGATTATTATTATTACATGATTTTGCGTAACTGTAGTCGCTCACTCATCATTATATATGTTCTGCCCGAAGGCAGGACTTTGCTCATAGTCTTCTCCATGTCTTTCTGTCCTGTGCCAATCTTTCCATTTCCCAATAACTTTTTCAAGCCATCAGGCATCAATATTGTCTTCCTTCGTCTTCCCCTTTTTCATTGAAAGCTTCCCTCCATAACACCTCTTACATAGCCAGTCCCTTCTTAAGATGTGCCCTATCAGTTTCTCTGCCTTTACATAATTGCATGCAGAAAAAAATCTTTGTTAATTTCACTCTCCTCAGAACTTCCATTTGTTACTTTTCCTGTCCAGCTGATCCTTTCCATTCTGCTCCAAAACTACATTTCAAAGTTATTGAGCAAGTTCCCCCTTTCCATTAAGATTCAAGCCTCGTCCATACAAAAAAAACTCTCCAAACCAAACTCTTAACGAGTCGCTCCTTAAGTTATTTATTCAGTTTTCCAGTTCGCAGCTGCCTCTTCTGACTAAACACATTCTTTCCCACTGCAATGTTGCAACAGATGAAAGAGTGGAGAAAATGGAAGATTATCAACACTGGAAAAAGGCAAGATGAAGTACTAGTTGGCTGCACGACAAATCATTTTTGGGTCAATCATTATGGCACTTTGTTTTCCTTTAATATATACCGACAGCTGTGCTTGTCACCAATCAAGATTCAGGATCCAAAGATCATCAACCTATACCAGCAATGTGGGTCCATTGTAAGAATTACTGTTGTTCATGTGATTCAAACAAAACAGAAATCAAACTGTGGTGTGGTGAGTTATCTCGCTGGCCAGAGTATTTCTCATTCAAAGAGACACAACACCGTTTTGGGTTCAGTGCTTGAGCACACTTGCTCTTTTTAACGAAATGATCTGGTTTGAATCTATGTATCAATATACTATCATTGCTTTTTTCCAATATTTTAATTTTTGGCTGGTTACTCTTTTTTAGCAACCATTGGCCGCCTCTTCAGAACAGATAGGAGATGAAAATGTTTGCTGAATAATACTTCATTTCTCTTTCTAATCTCAGACATTCTCAAATCAGCAAAGAACCCATTAAAATGTGTTGTATTCATTATAACAAAACATGCAAAGTGACATGAGATTAGTATGCACATGGTGCATTCCAGTGCCCACAAGATTACCTTATAGCACATAGAAACAGCTTAACTGAGATCATTTTTTGAGGAATGCTAATGCTCTTTGTATACTGTGCTGCACCATTTGATTTATTTTGAAATCTAATCACATTACACTGAAAAGCCAAAATTTAACACATACATTTGACATTCAAACACTTGTAACTCTGTAACAAATGCTTATTTAAAAATTAAGCTTTTGAGAGTTTTAACATGGAAATATGCCCGAGACAGTGCTTTGATCCAATGCTTCTATTGTCATTATTACCACAGTAATCTTGCATTTGTTTTGTTCTCATAACTACTGAAATCATGGTAAAAATTTAAAGAGACAAAAAACTAATGTTAGGTATTGGGTAAGTGTAATAGGGCAATTGGATCAGATAGAATTTCCATTATTGGTTAGTCATTTTACAAAAAAATAAATTAAACTAATTGATGAATATCCCAAATATTTAGGCTATTGGATTAAATGCAGAAGAGCCACTTTATTGAAACTTTATCCATGTAATCTCATCGCAGAAAGTATTTTAAACAGAATAATATATTTCTTCATAAAAAAATGTAACAGTGAAGGAGGCCATTCAGCTCATTGTTCCTGTTGTGGAGCAACAGGAAAAATCTATTGCAATGTTCTTTGAGCGTCCTTTCTCTATATTTTGTTTCAAATACCTACGTAACTCCATTCAAATGATGTTTTAAAGGCTACCCTTACCTAAATAGTTAAACAAACTGGTTCACAGGAGACTAATAGTTTTGCTGACTGCCGAGTGGAATTCCAAACAATGGGTGTGTAAAGCATTATTCTGGCACAATGATATATGAAAGGGTGAAATTTGAACCCCATTGTTTGTTAGTGACTAAATTGTGAGGACAATGAAAAACAGATACCAAGGTCACATGACGGAAACCAGGGGCGGGATTCTCCGACGAATCACCGGAGAATCGGCGCCAATGGAGCCGGTGCGGTCGCCACGGCCCCCCCAGCCGATTCTCCGCGCTTGACGGGCCGAATGCCCGCCGAGTTCAGCCGAGTCCCGCCGGCGTCGTTCGCGTGTGGTCCTACCCGACGGGACCTTGCTG
Source organism: Scyliorhinus torazame (assembly GCF_047496885.1). Classification (NCBI taxonomy): domain Eukaryota; kingdom Metazoa; phylum Chordata; class Chondrichthyes; order Carcharhiniformes; family Scyliorhinidae; genus Scyliorhinus; species Scyliorhinus torazame. The sequence continues at coordinate 214,316,666 of NC_092709.1, read as the reverse complement.
TTCTGGCTGCGAGAGCCGTCCTGGTGTGGGGGAGGGGGGATCCGACTCCGGGGGGGTCTCCACGGTGGCCAGGCCCGCGATCGGGGCCTACCGATCAGCGGGCGTGCTAATCCCGGGGGAGGGCCTATGTTCCTCCGCGCCGGGCCCCTATAGGGCTCTGCCATGTTGCCTAGGGGCCGGCGCGGAGAAGGCAACCCACGCACCGGACGTGGTGCGCATGCACGGACCCGCGCCGCCTATGCTGGCGCCCGTATCAGCAGCTGGAGCTGCGTGAGGTGCTCCAGTGCCGTGCTGGCTTCCTGTGCGGCACAGGATCGCTGCTCCTAGGGGCCAGATGACGCCATCGTAAAACGCTCCGGCGTTTACGACGGCGTCAACACTTAGCCCCATTATCGGAGAATCCCGCCCCAGGTTTCTAATAAGGGACATTTAATTAGGTACAATTTGGGAGCAACAAGATAAAAAGTTCAAGATCAACAGAGGAATCTCATCCTGCATAAGATCCATGAGAAGGCAGAGAATATGGGCTGGATCTGTAAACACTTAATTAACTGCTAATGCTCGCATTCTAAGCATTGTCTTGCATCTTTGAATTTGTCTATATATATGTTTCTGGAACTTCCCTCTTCATTCACCTGAGGAAGGAGCAGTGCTCCAAAAGCTAGTGTTTGAAACAAACCTGTTAGACTTTAACCTGGTGTTGTAAGACTTCTTACTGTGCTCACCCCAGTCCAACGCTGGCATCTCCACATCATGGATTTTACCGTAACAGTTAAAGAACCAAACCAAGACTTTGCTATGGGAGTTTGACTGCACCTCAACCTGATTAAGTGAAGCAAGAGAAACCTGCTACTGCCGACAGTAAACCACTGTGAATCTGTCTTCATCAACCTCCATAATCTGTTTTATCTGTGGACAAAAATGGAATCACAGGACTGCACCATTTCAATACTTCATCTTGAGAGGAGCAAGTGTGACAGTCAGGTTTGGGGCTTTTAAGACTGAGAGGGGAGGGAGGGGTGAAAAAAGGAGTGTGTGCATGCGTGTATGTACCATGTGTGTCACGTATTCATTTTAAAACTCACAAGGAAATCTGTGACTGGTCCATTCTTAACAGTCACAGCACTCGGGGTTAAACACTTTTCGTTATTTTTAAAACACATCTGTCCTCAATCAGTTAAGAGGTGGATAAAGAAAGAACCATACTACCATCTCCCTCCTGTATAATCAATGGATATTTTTTGGACTGGAGGAAGGTTCAAAATGCAGTTCCCCAGGGATTGGTGCTAGGACCCCTGCTTTACCTGATACATATTAATGACCTAGGCCTTGGTATACAGCGCACAACTTCAAAATTTGGCTTGATACAAAACTTGGAATTTTGTTGATAATAATAATCCCTTATTGTCACAAGTAGGCTTCAATGAAGTTACTGTGAAAAGCCCCAAGTCGTCACATTCTGGTGCCTGTTCGGGGAGGCCAGTATGAGAATCATGAGGCGGTTCGTGAAGAAATTCATAAAGAAATAGGCATCTTGGTGGACTAAGTGGATGTCAAACTGATGAAACTTAATGTAGAGAAGTGTGAAGTGATTTATTTTGGGAGGAATAATGCAAAAACGTGACATAACACGAATGTGGTCGCAGGAACGGAAGGGCCTTGGTTCATCTGCGCATAAATCATTGAAGATGGCACGACAGGTTAAGAGAATGGTTAGTAAAGCATATGGCACTTTGGACTTTGTCAATAGGGGTACAATAGCAAGAAAATTATGTTAAACCTGGCTAAAAGACTAGTTAAGCCTAAACTGAAATATTGCATCCATTTCTGAGCCTCACACTGTGGTAAACCACTGTTAGTGTATTATATGTATTGTGGTAAACCACTGCCTGATGGCTCCGCCTCCCCTCGGGCTCGGTATAAAGGTGGCTGACCTCCGGCCCTACCCCAGTTCGGGATCAGTGGCCAGGAGGCTTTCTGTTTAGCTTATTAAAGCCACAGTTTTGTTCACTACTCGTCTTGTGTTAATTGATGGCACATCAATTTAATAAGCTAAACTTTTAAGATGAATTCATCACTCAAGCCTGATCACCTGGAGCTGGACCCACAAGCAGCCGACGCTACTGCGACATTCGAGCACTGGCTAAGCTGCTTCGAAGCTTACCTCGGATCCACCACTGACGACGTCACCGACCTCCAAAAGCTTCAAATACTCAACGCACGGGTGAGCTCGCAAGTATTCCTTCTTATCAGAGAAGCCCCCTCGTATACGGAGGCGATAATGCTGCTGAAGGGACAGTACGTAAAGGCAGTAAACAAGGTTTTCTCCAGGCACCTCCTTGGCTCGAGGCGACAACGCCCCGGAGAATCACAAGCCGAATTCCTGCGTGCCTTGCGGGTACTCGGCCGGAACTGTGCTTGCCAGGCGGTATCGGCTGTCCAACATACGAAGCTGCTGATCAGGGACGCCTATGTCGCGGGCATTAAATCCAATTAAATCCACCATGCTTGCTTGAAGGGGGTACACTCGGCCTCCCAGAGACAGTGCAGCTCTCAAACTTGCTGGAAGTGGCTTTCCAGAACATAGAGGCCTACAGCTCCGACCATGCGGCACCCTCGTGGACGTCATGGGCGCCGCCATCACCCGACTCGAGTGCAGCGGATGCCAGTGCCGCACAGCAGCCCGCCAACGCCGGAAGCCCGAAATGCTACTTTTGTGGCCAGAGTAAGCACCCCAGACAACACTGCCCTGCTCGGAACGTGATTTGCAACGGGTGTGGGAGGAAGGGCCACTTCGCCAAAGTCTGCCAGGCCCGCCCTGTCCCTAAAGTTCCTAGGGCCAGCAGTGCTGCCTGTTGTCTGTCGGGACCGCCCCCATCTGCCGAGCCACCTGCCATGTGCGACCCGTGGGGGCCACCATCTTCGCCGCCATCTTTGATTCTACCCACCACGCATGACCCATGGGGGCCGCCATCTTTGATGCCACCTTCGATGTCACCCGCCATGCGCAACCAATGGGGGCCGCCATTTTGTAACCACTCCGCCGCCTCCTGGGACCCCTGCTCACCCGTTCGTACGCTGGCCACCGCTACCTCCAATCGGCCCACCCACCACCTTCCGAAGCTCGCCTCCCTCACACTCGACCAGCGTCGACCTCATCATCTCACGAAATCCACGATGACCGTCCGGATCAACGGGCACGAGACGGCCTGCCTCTGGGAGCACAGACAGCTTTATCCACCCAGATACGGTAAGGTGCTGCTCCCTCCCAATTTTACCCGCGACCCAGAAAATCTCCCTGGATTCCGGATCACATTCCGTAGAAATTCGGGGGTACTGTGTCGCGACCCTTTCGGTGCAAGGCGTAGAGTACACTAACTTTAAGCTCTACGTCCTCCCCCATCTCTGCGCTGACCTATTACTGGGGCTCGACTTTCAGTGCCACCTCCAAAGCCTTACCTTAAAGTTCGGTGGACCCCTGCCCACCCTCACAGTCTGTAGCCTCGCAACCCTTAAGGTCGCCGCACTCTTGCTCTTCGCTAACCTCACCCTGGACTGTAATCCCGTCGCCACTAGGAGCAGACGATACAGTGCCCGGGACAGGGCCTTTATCAGATTGGAGGTCCAGCGACTCCTACGAGAGGGGTTCATTAAGGCTAGTACCAGCCCCTGGAGAGCCCAAGTGGTGGTCGTCAAGACTGGGGAGAAGCACCGGATGGTCATCGACTACAGTCAGACGATCAACCGGTACACGCAGCTCGATGCATACCCCCTCCCCCGCATATCTGACATGGTCAATCAGATTGCGCAGTATCGAGTCTTCTCCACTGTTGACTTGAAGTCCGCGTACCACCAGCTCCCTATCCGCCCAGAGAACCGCCAATACACTGCCTTCGAGGCAGATGGCCGCCTCGACCACTTCCTCAGGGTTCCTTTCGGCGTCACGAATGGGGTCTTGGTCTTCCAGCAAGAAATGGACCGTATGGTTGACCAGTACGGGCTGCAGGCCATGTTCCCGTACTTAGATAATGTCACCATCTGCGGCCATGACCAGCAGGACCATGACGCAAACCTCTGGCATTTCCTCCACACCGCTAAGCTCCTTAACCTCACATGCAATAAGGAGAAATGCGTTTTCCGCACAACCCGCCTAGCCATCCTTGGCTACGTTGTGGAAAACTGAGTCCTAGGGCCCGATCCCGACCGCATGCACCCCCTCCTGGAGCTTCCCCTCCCCCATTGCCCCAAGGCCCTGAAGAGATGCCTAGTGTTCTTCTCTTATTATGCCCAGTGGGTCCCCAATTATGCGGACAAGGCCTGTCCACTCATTAAATCCACCATTTTTCCCCTGACGGCTGAAGCCCGCCTGGCCTTCAACCGTATCAAGGCAGATATTGCCAAAGCCACGATGCACGCAGTAGACAAGTCCATTCCATTCCAGGTTGAGAGCGATGCATCGGACTTTGCCCTGGCCGCTACCTTCAACCAGGCGGTCAGGCCCGTGGCTTTAGTCTCCCGTACCCTCCAGGGCTTCGATATTCGACACTCCTCCGTCAAAAAGGAAGCCCAAGCCATTGTAGAAGCTGTGCGATATTGGAGGTATTACCTGGCTGGCAGGCGATTCACTCTTCTCACTGACCAACGGTCGGTTGCCTTCATGTTTAATAATACACAGTGGGGCAAAATCAAGAACGACAAGATTCTGAGGTGGAGGATCGAGCTCTCCACCTACAACTACGATATCTTGTACTGACCTGGGAAGCTCAATGAGCCCCAGATGCCCTATCCCATGGTACATGTGCCAGCGCACAAGTAGACCGACTTCGGGCCCTCCACAATGACCTCTGTCACCCGGGGGTCACCCGTTTTTTTCATTTTATCAAGGCTCGCAACCTGCCTTACTCCATCGAGGAGGTCAGGACCATAACCAGGGACTGTCAGGTCTGCGCGGAGTCCAAACCGCACTTCTATCGGCCCGACAGAGCACACCTGGTAAAGGCCTCCCGTCCTTTTGAGCGCCTCAGCATCGACTTCTAGGGACCCTCCCCTCCACTGATCGTAACGTGTACTTCCTCAACATTGTTGACAAGTACTCATGATTCCCCTTTGCCATCCCATGCCCTGACATGACCTCTGCCACAGTCATCAAGGCCCTGCACAGTCTCTTCACCTTGTTCGGTTTCCCCACCTACATCCACAGTGATCGGGGTTCCTCCATCATGAGCGATGAGCTGCATCAGTTCCTGCTTAGCAAGGGCATCGCCTCAAGCAGGACGACCAGCTACAACCCCTGGGGAAACGGACAGGTGGAAAGGGAGAACGTGACGGTCTGCAAGGCCGTCCTTCTGGCCCTACGATCTAGAGGTCTCCGAGTATCCCGCTGGCAGGAGGTCTGTCCCGATGCGCTCCACTCCATCCGGTCGCTCCTGTGCACTGCCACCAATGGGACCCCTCACGAACGTATGTTTGCCTTCCCTAGGAAGTCCACCTCAGGGGTCTCGCTCCCGTCGCGGCTGACAGTCTCAGGGCCTGTCCTCCTCCGGAAGCATGTGAGGAATCACAAATCGGATCCCCTCATCGAGAAGGTCCTGCTCCTCCATGCCAACCCACAATATGCCTACGTGGCACATCATGACGGGTGGCAGGACACAGCCTCCCTCCGGGATTTGGCACCAGCAGGTTCCCCAGCAACCATCACCACCACCCCCGACCCTACACCGTCTCCCTCCACCACTACCCGGCTACTTCAAGATTTGGCACCCGCAGGCCCACCGGGGACCATCACCACCACCCTCGCCCCTACACCGTCCCCCCCTCCACCGACTCAACTACTGGGCGAAGAAGAAGACAACATGCTACCAGAGGTACAGGTCTCAACACCAGTGCACACACCACAGCCGGGACTGAGGTGGAAGGTCAAAGCCCCCAACAGACTCGACCTTTAGGTCCCCGAAAGTCCCTCTATAGTCAGGGGCACAGATAGGAGATTTTGTGGGAGCGTGAGAGACTCACGTTTGGTATGTTGCCTCCCAGGTGCAAGGGTACGTGATGTCTCGGATCGTGTTTTCTGGGTCCTTAGGGGGGAGGGGGAGCAGCCCCAAGTCGTGGTCCACATTGGCACCAACGACATAGGTAGGAAAGGGGACAAGGATGTCAGGCAGGCTTTCAGGGAGCTAGGATGGAAGCTCAGAACTAGAACAAACAGAGTTGTTATCTCTGGGTTGTTGCCCGTGCCACGTGATAGTGAGATGAGGAATAGGGAGAGAGAGCATTTAAACACGTGGCTACAGGGATGGTGCAGGCGGGAGGGATTCAGATTTTTGGATAACTGGGGCTCTTTCTGGGGAAGGTGGGACCTCTACAGACAGGATGGTCTACATCTGAACCTGAGGGGCACAAATATCCTGGGGGGGAGATTTGTTAGTGCTCTTTGGGGGGGTTTAAACTAATGCAGCAGGGGCATGGGAACCTGGATTGTAGTTTTAGGGTAAGGGAGAATGAGAGTATAGAGGTCAGGAGCACAGATTTGACGTCACAGGAGGGGGCCAGTGTTCAGGTAGGTGGTTTGAAGTGTGTCTACTTCAATGCCAGGAGTATACGAAACAAGGTAGGGGAACTGGCAGCGTGGGTTGGTACCTGGGACTTCGATGTTGTGGCCATTTCGGAGACATGGATAGAGCAGGGACAGGAATGGATGTTGCAGGTTCCGGGGTTTAGGTGTTTTAGTAAGCTCAGAGAAGGAGGCAAAAGAGGGGGAGGTGTGGCACTGCTAGTCAAGAGCAGTATTACGGTGGCGGAGAGGATGCTAGATGGGGACTCTTCTTCCGAGGTAGTATTGGCTGAAGTTAGAAACAGGAAAGGAGAGGTCACCCTGTTGGGAGTTTTTTATAGGCCTCCTAATAGTTCTAGGGAAGTAGAGGAAAGGATGGCGAAGATGATTCTGGGTATGAGCGAAAGTAACAGGGTAGTTATTATGGGAGACTTTAACTTTCCAAATATTGACTGGAAAAGATATAGTTCGAGTACAATAGATGGGTCGTTTTTTGTACAGTGTGTGCAGGAGGGTTTCCTGCAACAATATGTTGACAGGCCAACAAGAGGCGAGGCCACGTTGGATTTGGTTTTGGGTAATGAACCAGGCCAGGTGTTGGATTTGGAGGTAGGAGAGCACTTTGGGGACAGTGACCACAATTCGGTGACGTTTACGTTAATGATGGAAAGGGATAAGTATACACCACAGGGCAAGAGTTATAGCTGGGGGAAGGGCAATTATGATGCCATTAGACGTGACTTGGGGGGGATAAGGTGGAGAAGTAGGCTGCAAGTGTTGGGCACACTGGATAAGTGGGGCTTGTTCAAGGATCAGCTACTGCGTGTTCTTGATAAGTATGTACCGGTCAGACAGGGAGGAAGGCGTCGAGCGAGGGAACCGTGGTTTACCAAGGAAGTGGAATCTCTTGTTAAGAGGAAGAAGGAGGCCTATGTGAAGATGAAGTGTGAAGTTTCGGTTGGGGCGATGGATAGTTACAAGGTAGCGAGGAAGGATCTAAAGAGAGAGCTAAGACGAGCAAGGAGGGGACATGAGAAGTATTTGGCAGGAAGGATCAAGGAAAACCCAAAAGCTTTCTATAGGTATGTCAGGAATAAGCGAATGACGAGGGAAAGAGTAGGACCAGTCAAGGACAGGGATGGGAAATTGTGTGTGGAGTCTGAAGAGATAGGCGAGATACTAAATGAATATTTTTTGTCAGTATTCACTCAGGAAAAAGATAATGTTGTGGAGGAGAATTCTGAGCCCCAGGCTAATAGAATAGATGGCATTGAGGTACGTAGGGAAGAGGTGTTGGCAATTCTGGACAGGCTGAAAATAGATAAGTCCCCGGGACCTGATGGGATTTATCCTAGGATTCTATGGGAGGCCAGGGAAGAGATTGCTGGACCTTTGGCTTTGATTTTTATGTCATCATTGGCTACAGGAATAGTGCCAGAGGACTGGAGGACAGCAAATGTGGTCCCTTTGTTCAAAAAGGGGAGCAGAGACAACCCCGGCAACTATAGACCGGTGAGCCTCACGTCTGTAGTGGGTAAAGTCTTGGAGGGGATTATAAGAGACAAGATTTATAATCATCTAGATAGGAATAATATGATCAGGGATAGTCAGCATGGCTTTGTGAAGGGTAGGTCATGCCTCACAAACCTTATTGAGTTCTTTGAGAAGGTGACTGAACAGGTAGACGAGGGTAGAGCAGTTGATGTGGTGTATATGGATTTCAGCAAAGCGTTTGATAAGGTTCCCCACGGTAGGCTATTGCAAAAAATACGGAGGCTGGGGATTGAGGGTGATTTAGAGATGTGGATCAGAAATTGGCTAGCTGAAAGAAGACAGAGGGTGGTGGTTGATGGGAAATGTTCAGAATAGAGTACAGTTACAAGTGGCGTACCACAAGGATCTGTTCTGGGGCCGTTGCTGTTTGTCATTTTTATCAATGACCTAGAGGAAGGCGCAGAAGGGTTGGTGAGTAAATTTGCAGAAGATACTAAAGTCGGTGGTGTTGTCGATAGTGTGGAAGGATGTAGCAGGTTACAGAGGGATATAGATAAGCTGCAGAGCTGGGCTGAGAGGTGGCAAATGGAGTTTAATGTAGAGAAGTGTGAGGTGATTCACTTTGGAAGGAATAACAGGAATGCGGAATATTTGGCTAATGGTAAAGTTCTTGAAAGTGTGGATGAGCAGAGGGATCTAGGTGTCCATGTACATAGATCCCTGAAAGTTGCCACCCAGGTTGATAGGGTTGTGAAGAAGGCCTATGGAGTGTTGGCCTTTATTGGTAGAGGGATTGAGTTCCGGAGTCGGGAGGTCATGTTGCAGCTGTACAGAACTCTGGTACGGCCGCATTTGGAGTATTGCGTACAGTTCTGGTCACCGCATTATAGGAAGGACGTGGAGGCTTTGGAGCGGGTGCAGAGGAGATTTACCAGGATGTTGCCTGGTATGGAGGGAAAATCTTATGAGGAAAGGCTGATGGACTTGAGGTTGTTTTCGTTGGAGAGAAGAAGGTTAAGAGGAGACTTAATAGAGGCATACAAAATGATCAGGGGGTTGGATAGGGTGGACAGTGAGAGCCTTCTCCCGCGGATGGATATGGCTGGCACGAGGGGACATAACTTTAAACTGAGGGGTAATAGATATAGGACAGAGGTCAGAGGTAGGTTCTTTACGCAAAGAGTAGTGAGGCCGTGGAATGCCCTACCTGCTACAGTAGTGAACTCGCCAACATTGAGGGCATTTAAAAGTTTATTGGATAAACATATGGATGATAATGGCATAGTGTAGGTTAGATGGCTTTTGTTTCGGTGCAACATCGTGGGCCGAAGGGCCTGTACTGCGCTGTATTGTTCTATGTTCTATGTTCTATGTTCACTTCACCCCCACTGTACTCTTTTTTTAACAGGGGGTGAATTTGGTAAACCACTGTTAGTGTATTATATGTAAACTGTTACTGTACTACATGTATTGTGGTAAACCACTGCCTGATGGCTCCACCTCCCCTCGGGCTCGGTATAAAGGTGGCTGACCTCCGCTTCTGCCCCAGTTCAGGATCAGTGGCCAGGAGGCTTTCTATTGAAGCCACCCTTTCATTCACTACTCGTCTTGTGCTAATTGATGGCACATCACACACAAACAACAAAGAAGAAATAAAAGCACAGCGCAGGAACAGGCCCTTCAGCCTTCCAAGCCTGTGCCTACCATGCTGCCCATCTAACATAAAACCTTCTACACTTCCAGGGTCTGTATCACTATCTTACCTGCTTCCATCACCTCCTCCAGCAGGGAGTTCCAGGCACCCACTACCCTCTGTGTAAAAAAAACTTCCCTCGCACATCTCCTCTAAATTTTTACCGCACACCTTGAACCTATATCCCTGAGTAATTGACTCTTCCACCCTGGGAAAAAAACTTCTGACTATCCACTCTGTCCAGGCCCCTTATAATGTTATAGACTTCCAACAGGTTGCCCCTCAACCTCCGCCGTTCCGGTGGGCGTCGGCACAACGGTGCGGACCATGGGGAACTGCCAGAACTGGCAGAGCCAGATGATGCAGGGGCAGCTGGGGTTCGACCAGCGACCCCTCCATCCCAAGGTGAATCCCAACATCCTATGGGCATTGGCAAGGACAAGAGGGCACTGAGTGCCAACCCGGACCCATCCCATGAAGTGGCGATGGTGGCCACCAGCTCCTCCAAGTTCCAATCCTTTGATGAGGCTGCGTCTCGAGGTCAGCACACGGGATAGGGCAGCACGGCTGTGCCTGTGCCGCCGACAAGTGAACCGGGGCCCTCTGACCCCAGAGCCCCGAGAGGGTGTACGCCAGGGGCATCAAAGGCCACAGGACGAGGTAGGCAGCTGGCAGCCTCCACTTCAGCTGTACATCCTGGGGACACACCTAGGCGTAGCGGAGAGCTAGGAGGGCGAAGCACATTGAGGATCACTGAGAGCACTGGGGGAGAGGGGGTGGTGGAGGGGTTGGGCAGTAAGTAGGGAGTGGGGAGGGGTGGGGTTGGGGGGTGCGGTGGCAACACCATCGGGCATGGGGTATTGTACAACGCATTAAACATCTTTTTGCACAACCATTATGATGCCTGCCACTTCCTTCTGCAATGCGGGCTGACCTCTGGTCCCTTTGCCCATCTCTTCAGGCACCCCCCCACTCCCGTGGCACCCACCCTCCGGCCATGGACATAAGAACATAAGAATCTCCTGGGTGTTCAATGTTGCGTGTATGGTGTTGCCTCGCGGATTTTTCAAGCACAGTGTCCAAGCATCAGGGTGTGGTTGGGATGCTAGGCAATGACTACCACATGCTACATGGCCCACCCACCCATGGGGATCCACTTGGCATGTGTGAAGTGCTCACTTAACCACGATTGCCAATTTCCTGTCAGCAATAGCCTTCAGCCCAACATGCAGAGGCTTCAGCAATCGGTGGGGGTTATGGGTGGCCGGTGGGGCAGATGGGCACAGACAAAGGTTGCCCCTTAACGGGTACACATGAGCCATGGGTTGGCATGGTGGTTCCCCGAGCGGTTGTCCCCCCCCCCTTGGTTTCCCCCCCACTGCCTCCCCCCCACATTCCCATAGCGGCCCACCTCTGCAGAATGTCCCCCCAGCCCCAGCTGAGGGTCCCTCCCCCCCCCCCCACCAAGCACTGCGGTGGCATTCCCAGCACCCCTGGGCTGGTTGCCTGTGAGCAAAGATGGTTACTCACCTCCTTGGCTCCACACAGAAGCCCTTCCCCCAGGTTCACGTTTTTAAAAAGGAGTACTAATCGGCGCCAGTGTGATCACTTGCTGGGGAGACTGCTGAATGACAGGAGGCTGTTGGATATGGAGTGTCTCCTGTTAAATGTATGGAAATGGGGCTTAAGTGGTGATAATTGGTTTCTCGCCATGCTGCGATTTCACCTACAGGAGCGGGCCGGTTGCATCGCAAACTGTTTGGCGTCTGGCACGGATCTCGTTTTTGGCCCCTCCTGCCATTCACTGGCTTCGTTTTGATTGAGTGAGAGCATAAAGAGGGCAGAGAATCGCACCCCATATTTCTGCTGTCTTCACTTGTCTTCACTGTCTTCACAAATTCAAGTCACTGGCATGTGTCAGGCCACCTGGTCAGGAGAGCAGGTGAACACTCAATGGGTTCCTGAAGGCCATCTGGCTGGTGAATTGGCTGATTAATTTGCACTGTCTGATTTCATTCAACGTGAGACACCTGATGATACGTAAAATAGACATTGGCACTGGGATTTTCCAGCCCTGTCACCAGCAGGCATCGTCATGGGTGGGACGTGAAAATTTAGAGAGCTGTCAATTTTGGATTTTTATTACCGTGGCGTTTCCATGTGGTGGATGCAGCAAACCATTCAATCCCTGTTGTTTTTCGTGGGACTAAAGGATCCCAGCAGTGGGAGAGGCTGGAAAATCCCAGCCTTTGTTTCAGGGTCAGAAAATCCTGCCCGAGGTCATTTGTTTGCATATTTAAGGATCCTACACCAACACTATTTTGGATCAGATTTCTTTCTGACAGGCTCATTAAATTAGGTTCTGTTGTGCTATTTTACATCTGTAAAATGGGGTGCCATGGGGTTCAATGTCTACCGGAGCATTAACCTGGTGTCGTAATACTTTTTACGGAGCATTTCAGGACATGGTGGTTCCTTTCTGTTCAATCTGACAGAATTAATCTCGTTCAGTTACAAAGCTTTATGAACCAAAGCCATTTTAATCTCGATTATTGATACATTTTCAACCACATATATGTAGTTGAGTCATTAAATCATATCAAGCATGAAGGTAAAATATCCATTTTAATAATCTAAACAAATTGGCCTTCCCAGTCAGACTATTAGGATGAACGCATTTTTACAAGGTTCAAAAGTGAATGAAAGTTTTTCTGTTTATTACACCCGCCATTATCTGGGGCCTTTTTGAAAATATGCACAGCTAATTACAATAACATGGTGTCGAATTCTCCCAACACCATCCCAATCTCTTGGTCCTTTTACAATTTTTACAGAATTTACAGTGCAGAAGGAGGCCATTCGGCCCATCGAGTCTGCACCGGCTCTTGGAAAGAGCACCCTACCCAAGGTCAACATCGCCACCCTATCCCCATAACCCAGTAACCCCACCCAACACTAAGGGCAATTTTTGGACACTAAGGGCAATTTATCATGGCCAATCCACTTAACCTGCACATCTTTGGACTGTGGGAGGAAACCGGAGCACCCGGAGGAAACCCACGCACACACGGGGAGGATGTGCAGACTCCGCACAGACAGTGACCCAAGCTGGAATCGAACCTGGGACCCTGGAGCTGTGAAGCAATTGTGCTATCCACAAGGCTACCGTGCTGCCCCGAATTCTGCCATGGGGTTTCTACCAACAGAATTCACTGATAGTCACAACCTTGTACTCTCCAACTAATCATCAATTCAACACTCATTATTAAATTGAAATCCATTCATACTTGCCATAGAAAACCAATCGAGCAGAGTTGATGATGAATGTTTTATTTTCTCTTTAGCTTTGATGTTTAAGCTTTTGTAATTCTTGACAGTTTTGTACCTGTATGCTCCAACTGATGTACTGACACAAAACTATCAGCAAACAACTATTGTCAACTATTCTTCAGATCACACAAAGCTGGGTGGGAGGGTGAGCTATGAGGAGGATGCAGAGATGCTTCAGTCTGATTTGGATACGTTGAGTGAGTGGGAAAATGAATAGCATACGCAGTATGACTTGGATGAATGCGAGTTTATCCACTTTGGTCGCAAAAACAGGAAGGCACATTATTATCTGAATGGCTACCGATTAAGAGAGGGAATGCGCATTGTGACCGCGATATCCTCGTACACCAGTTTTTGAAAGTAAGCATGTAGGTGCAGCAGGTGGTAAAGAAGGCAAATTGTGTGTTGACCTTCATAGCGAGAGGATTCATGTACAGGAGCAGAGATGTCTTGCTGCAATTATACAGGGCTTTGGTGAGGCCACACTTGGATTATTGTGTGCAGTTTTGTTCTCCTTAACTAAGGAAAGATGCTCTTTCTTTGGAGGGAGTGCAGAGAAGGTTTCTCAGACTGATTCCTGGGATGGCGGGACAGACTTGTGAGAAGCGATTAAATAGGTTAGAACTATAGTCGCTGGAGTTTAGAAGAGTGGGGGTATCTCATAGAAACCTTTAAGATTCCAACAGTACTTTCCAGGATAGATTGGGGAAGGATGTTCCTGATGGCAGGGGAGGGGGTGGCACGATGGCTCGGTGGTTAGCACTGCTGCCTCACAGCACCAGGGATCCGGGTTCAATTACGAACTTTGGTGACTGTGTGGAGTTTGCACTTTCTCCCCGTGTCTGCATGGGTATCCTTCGGGTGCTCCGGTTTCCTTCCACAGTCCAAAAATGTACCGGTTAGATGGATTGGCCATGCTAAAATGCCCCTTAGGTGGGGTTACGGGTTTAGGGCAGTGCAGTGGGCCTAGGGAGGGCACTCTTTCAGAGGAACAGTGCAGACTCGATGGGCTGGACAGCCTGCTTCTGCACTGTAGGGATTCTATGATTCTATGAACAATCTAAGGATACAGGGCAAACCAGTTAGGACTGTGATGCGGTGAAATTTCTTCACCCAGAGTGTGGTGAGCCTGATAAAATCTACTCTACAGAAAGCAGTTGAGGCCAATTCATTGTGGGCAGGATTCGCCGGCTTCCCAGCCGCATGTTTCTCGACATTCACTGTTGGTGGGATTCTCTGCCTCCTGCCGTTGTCAATGGGATTTCCCATTGAAGCCACCCCAGCAGGGATGCACTACCAGTGGGACCAGAGAGTCCCACTGGCAGTGAACGGCCAGAGAATTCCAGCCTGTATGTTTTCAAGGAGTAGTTAGACAGAGAAAATGCTGGAATATCTCAGCAAGTCTGGCAGCATCTGTAGGGAGAGAAAAGAGCTAACGTTTCGAGTCTGATGACTCTTTGTCAAAGCTTTGACAAAGAGTCATCAGACTCGAAACGTTAGCTCTTTTCCCTCCCTACAGATGCTGCCAGACTTGCTAAGATTTTCCAGCATTTTCTCTTTCGTTTCAGATTCCAGCATCCGCAGTAATTTGCTTTTATCCAGTAGTTAGATAGAGCTCTTGGGGCTAAAGGGATCAAAGTATATGGGGGAGAAAGCAGGAATAGGTTACTGGGTTGAATGACCAACCATGATCATAATGAATGGCAGAGCAGGCTCAAAGGGCCGAATGGTCTCCTCCTGCTCCTATTTTCTCTGTTTCCTGATGTCAAAACTGTTCTGGTGGCTGTCATGATATTCAGATGAATATCACAGCATACATACACACATAATGATGGACAGATCAACGGACCAATCAACACACAAAACACGATAGCCAATCACGGATAAGAGCAAACACAGTACAAAGCAGGGAACACAACACTTCCTGGGCACTCGAGCAGGAGAGGGCTCAGGGCACAGACCTCATTGCCAGCCACTCAGAGGTTCACCATGTGCTGAATACCAGAGTTTAATATGTTAATAGTTCATTGAAATAAAACTGCGTTGTATCATTCGCAACCGTGTTGGTTCGTCTGTGTATCAGAGGACCCAACACTTCAGTGGCCACGATGAACACAGGGGATCATCAATAGATCTCACACTGGGCTTGGTATAATATGAATCCCCCGGCTAAGCGGGTGGTAGCTCCCCGAATAGGAAATGTACAATGGGAGCTTAAAAGCCGCTGCTGCAACCTGGACCAGTATCTCTTGGGTCCTGGACTTTGGACTTTTGTGCTGTAAGCTGTAGCAGCGAGCGGCCATTTTGTTTATTTTAATAAAAGAGTTTGGTGATGGAAGAATGGCCTTGATAAAGTCATTACAAAAACAAATGTCTGCTGTTGCCCTGCTTTGTGGAGTGTTATACGAGACAACAGGTTATTTTAACGTCCATGGGGTCATCTATTTTAATATTCTATGTACATCTGAGAACATTTTGATTCTACATGAACATGTTTGTGAGCTGTACCTTAATGTACCAGTATCTCTTCCAACCTCGACAACTGCATAAAAGCACAACATTTCAAATGAAGTATGAAATATTCAGCAATGTATCCATTTACACTGACATCGTTTATCCATTGCATCAGGAAACAGGTCCATAAGAACCTAAGAAATATGAACAGAGGGAGTCCAAATGGCCCCTTGATTCTGCTCCACCATTTAATAAAATTATGGATGACTTTCCAATTTAACTTCACTTAACCACCCTTTCCCCTTGGTTTCTTTTGTGTTCAAAATCTTATCAATCTACTTCAATATACTCTATCCATGAGTATTCAAGCCCTGCAGGCTGGACAACTCCAAACATTTACAACCCTCTGACGGTGAAGAAATCTCTCTTCATCCGATCAGTCCGAAGTGGCTGACTCCTTACACTAAGGCCGGAATTCTCCAGCCATTCACAGGCAGTGGAATTCTCTGGTCCTCGATAATCCACTTCAAGTTAGCAGGATGAGAATGAGCCGGAAGTTCAGAATGGGGATAAGGCAGAAGCACATCATCATTGTCGATGCAGACCCCATGATGCTGAGAGCCACATCCTCCACAGGGCGAAGGAGATGCAAGAATTCTTGCCCTGCGTCCATTCTGCTCTTCTCCCTTACACTGTGTGTCACCACATCCCGCAAGAGAGGGGGCAGCATGTCAATGATTGTGTTGAACTGCATTCATATGAACATATGCACTAGGACCAGGAGTGGACCACTCAACTCCGCCGACCTGCTTTGCCTTCAATACATTCATGGCTGATCTGATTGTAACGTCACTCCCTCATTTATCAAGAAGCTATCTAGCTCTGCCTTAAAAAATATTCCAGGTGCTTCCACTGCCTTTTGAGGGAGAGAGTTCCAAAGACTCACAACCTTCTGAGAGAAAATAATTTTTGCTGAACCCTGCCTTAAATGGGCCACCCCTAAGTTCGAGATTCTCCCTCAAGAGGAAATATTCTCTCCACATCCACCCGATCAAGACCCCTCAGGATCTCATATGTTTCAATCAAGTTGTCCCTTACAACCAAGTTGTTCCTTCTAAACTCCAGTGGCTACAAGCCTAGTCTGTCCAGCCTCTACACAGAAGACAACACACCTATTCCAGGTATTATTCTGGTAAAAATTCTCTGAACTGCTTCTGATGCATTTAGATCCTTCCTTAAATAAGGAGACCAATGTTGTACACAATACTCCAAATGTGGTCTCACTATTGCTCTGTATAACTGAAGCATAATGCGAGATCTCTTATTTTTTAATAAGAGTCGGGATCTGGCGGTAGTTTGAGATTGAGTTCATTGCAAAAATTGGTTAGTACACTTACAAATATAAAGAAAAGGAACAAAAAGAGCAGTAGGGCAAAAGAAAGAGAATAATGGAAAGAGAACAAAGAAGAGAGAAAGCACCACGTGCACCATATTGGCTTACAAGTTCTGAATTGTGACTTCAGGGGAGAAATTCTCCGTTATCGGCGGAAAGTCCGACGATCGGCGCAAAAAACGGCGCAAATCCGACTTGCGTCACGTCGGAAAAATGGGTCGATAGTCTCCGGCCCGAAATGGGCTAGCAGCGACGTAACGGGATCCGCGCTTGCGCAGTGGTTCACGCCGTGCAGCGTCATACGCGCCGCACGGCGTGACAGCTCATAAGGCCGCGCTGCTCCCCCCCACCTGACCGGAACACCCGACCGCAACACCCAACTGGATGGCTGGCCGTCGCTCAGCCCCGAGGTTCGAGTCACGGGATGTGGAGGCGCTCCTGGACGCGGTGGAGCAGAGGAGGGACACCCTGTATCCCGGGCACGGCCGCAGAGTTGCCCCACGCCACAGCCGGCGTCTGTAGAGGGAAGTGGCAGAGGCCGTCACCGCTGTGGCCCTGACACCACGGACAGGCACCCAGTGCCACAAGAAGGTGAACGACCTCATCAGAGCAGCCAGGGTGAGCCTCCCCATATCCCCCCTCCCCATATCCCCCCTCCCCCATATCCCCCCTCCCCCATATCCCCCCCTCCCCAAACCCCCCCTCCCCCATATCCCCCCTCCCCCATATCCCCCCTCCCCATATCCCCCCTCCCCCATATCCCCCCTACCCCATATCCCCCCTTTCCCATATCCCCCATATCCCCCCTCCCCCATATCCCCCCTCCCCCATATCCCCCCTCCCCATATCCCCCATATCCTCCATATCCCCCCTCCCCCATATCCCCCCTCCCCATATCCCCCATATCCCCCTCCCCCATAACCCCCCTCCCCCATATCCCCCCCGCCCCCATATCCCCCTCCCCCATATCCCCCCTCCCCCATATCCCCACCTCCCCCATATCCCCCCTCCCCCATATCCCCCCTCCCCATACCCCCCTCCCCCATATCCCCCATATCCCCCCTCCCCATACACCCCCTTCCCCATACCCCCCTCCCCCATATCCCCCCTCCCCCATATCCCCCCTCCCCCATATCCCCTCTCCCCCATATTCCCCATATCCCTTCTCCCCCATATCCCCCCTCTCCCATATCCCCCTCCCCATATCCACCCTCCCCATATCCCCCCTCCCCCATATCCCCCCTCCCCCATATCCCCCCTCCCCCATATCCCCCTTCCCCCATATCCCCATATCACCCCCTCCCCCATATCTCCCCTCCCCATATCCCCCATATCCCCCCTCCCCCATATCCCCCCTCCCCATATCCCCCCTCCCCATATCCCCCCTCCTCCATATCCCCCCTCCCCCATATCCCCCCTCCCCCATATCCCCAAGTGAATCCAGCCCTAACCTTAACCTCTGCAATGCACGTGCAACCGATGACGTGCATTCATATACCTGCCTAACACTGTTGCCTTTTACCCCTGCCCCCCCCCCCCCCACAGGAGAAGCGCGCACACAACAATATGGAGCATGTGAGGACTGCCAACCCCCTGGGCTCCATGGCTGCAAACCTGCAGACCCCTGTCGATACCAGCACGGGCCTCCAGGACTGGCAGCGCCAGATGTCGGGGGGGGGGGGCGTCGGATGGCCAGTCCGTTCGCATCCCCCACCCATGTAGAGGCCTGGGGGCCATCGGGCACCCCGAGGGAGGAGGAGGTGGTGTGGTCCGTCCCGGCTCCCTCTGTAGGGGAGGTCCCGGTACACTGCGACACCTCGGACTCCCCCCCCTTCCGTCCCAGGTGCATCGGGTGGGCAGCGGGCAGGACAGGCTGGCAGCTCACCATCCCAGTCGCCCGGGCCGCAGCTAGGCCCATCTAGGCCAGGACGCCCCAGGAAACGGCCGCCAAAGGGATCCAGTGTCAGAGGGCAGGAATCACAGGAGTCCACCTCCAGTTCTGCTGTACCGTCTGGGGAACCACGTAGACGTAGTCAAAGGGCCCGTAAGGCCAAACAATTAGACACTGAGTAAGTTGGCACGGGTGCAGGGCACAGATGAGTTTTAGGGGCTAGGGCACGTGCATGAACTGCTTTCGTTATTAAAGTCAATGTTACACCTACCGAAGCTGCCTTTGTGCTCTGTCCAAAGTGTGCGGGGGTGTCATGTACGTTGAGCGCAAGTGTGTGTGTGAGGGGTGGTCTTACCTCAGCCCCAGGTGAGTTTGCCCCCTTCCCCCTGGGCCGCCATCAACATCCCCCGGGCAGAGGACGGGACCGTGCGCTGCAGTGTCACAGCCGCATGCAGGGATGGTCCGGGTGGATGGTGGTACTGTGGCCATGGGTCAGACATAGTCCAACGATGTAGAGCCAGGAGCTCATCGCAGGGCGGGTTGTCATCATCCTCCATGGCCTGCGATAGACACGCGTCCACCCGCAACTGTGTGAGCCCGGCCCGTTGTGCCGCAGGTGGATCGGCCCGTTGTGCCGCAGAGAAGCCCACGGCCCGGGCATCTCGGCTGGCCCGGTCCACGGGGAAGCGGATGTAGCGGCGCGCCATGGCATATAGGGCATCTGTCACTGCCCGGATGCACCGGTGCACCGATGTCTGCGATATGCCGGACAGGTCCCCACTCGGTGCCTGGAATGACCCCGTTGCATAAAAGTTCAGGGTCACCGTAACCTTGACGGACAGGGGGAGAGGGTGTCCCCCGCCAGTGCCATGCGGTGACAGGTGTGCCAGCAGGTGGCAGATGTGTGCCACGGTTTCCCGGCTCATCCGGAGTCTCCTCCTGCATTCCCGGTCCGTGAGGTCCTGTTATGACTGCCGGGGCCGGTACACACGGGGCGCCCTCGGGTGCCTCCGTTGCCGTGGGGCCGTGACGTCCTCCTCCCCCTCCTCGTCCTGTTGGTCAGGTGTCCCTCCAGCCTGGGCGGCTGCCGCCTGCCCCTCTGCGGCAGCCTGCGCCGCCTCTCTGGCACGCTCCACCTCCTCCTCCTCCTCATCCAGGGCAACATAGACATGAGCGGCTGCCACCACGGCGGCCAACATCGCTGGATGATCTGAAAACATGACGGCCTGGTGGGGGGGAGGGGAACGACGACATGTCATCATTGCCCATATCCCCTCCTCCCCCCAGCCAGGTGGCATGGACCGCATGGGTCCAACTGTTGGAGGCTGGCACCTGGCCAGGTGGACCAACTCACTTGCCCTCCCATCCCCCTCCTCGGCACGGACCCCCCCCAACCTCCACCCCAGCACGGACCCCCCCCCAACCTCCACCCCAGCACGGACCCCCCCCCCAACCTCCACCCCGGCACGGACCCCCCCCCCCCCAACCGCCACCCCAGCACGGACCCCCCCCCAACCTCCACCCCAGCACGGACCCCCCCCAACCTCACCCCGGCATGGACCCCCCCCCAACCTCCACCCCAGCACGGACCCCCCCCCCAACCTCCACCCCGGCACGGACCCCCCCCAACCTCCACCCCGGCACGGCACGGACCCCCCTCCAACCTCCACCCCGGCACGGACCCCCCCCCCAACCTCCACCCCAGCACGGACCCCCCCCCAACCTCCACCCCGGCACGGTACGGACCCCCCCCCAACCTCCACCCCAGCATGGACCCCCCATCCACCTCCCCGGCACGGACCCCCTCCCGGTACTCCCCCGGAGCCCAGCCTACTCTAACCACCCCCCTCCCCCCGCCCCCCGCCGCACACACACACACACAAGCCGAGCCACACCTCTCCTCACGCATTCAGACTGCGGCCACGCCATTGCCTGCCCAGAGCCAACCCCCCAGGCCGTCACTCACCTCCACGCTGGTCGGCGTGAGCCTGGAGCACCGGGTCACGCCGATGAAAAGGAGGTTTAATTTACGTCGACGTGAACGGTCATCACGTCGACGGGACTTCGGCCCATCCGGAAGGGAGAATATCGGCAGGCCGAAAATCGGCTGCCTTGCGCAGACCCGTGACATTCTCCGACGGCAGCGGCGACATTAACGCCCCGCCGACTTTTCTCCCTTCGGAGACTTCGGCAACTGGCGGGGGCGGGATTCACGGCGGCCAACGGCCATTCTCCGACCCGGCGGGGGGTCGGAGAATGACGCCCCTGATTGATGCTCCATACCAGCACTCACACTTGTATCTAACTTACTGGCTGTGCTCATATTATGTCATATTGTCACATTTGTGGTCTGGATTCTGAAAAGCTGATGTGTTCGCCAAGTATATTTTCCCACAGCTTCAATATTTTCAAAACTTGGTTTTAATATTTCCCCACAATAACCTCTCTACTTTTGTATTCAGTTCCCCGAGCAATAATCTTTTTCTTCTTAATCTTAATCTTTATTATTATTGTCACAAGTAGGCTTACATTAACACTGCAATGAAGTTACAGTGAAAATCCCCCAGTCGCCACATTCCGGCGCCTGTTCGGGTACACAGAGGGAGAATTCAGAATGTCCAAATTACTTAACAGCACGTCTTTCGGGACTTGTGGGAGGAAACCGGAGCACCCGGAGGAAACCCACGCAGACACAAGTAGAACGTGCAGACTCCGCACAGACAGTGACCCAAGCCGGGAATCGTATCTGGGAACCTGGCGCTGTGAAGCAACAGTGCTAACCACTGTGCTACGTGCCACCCACAATAAACAATAATGTTCCATCTGCTTCCCTAATTACTTGCAAAACTGTGTTTTGGTGATGTGACTGCCATAGCTGAATAAGTGGAGATATGTGTAAACAGCAAGAGGTGGGTGTGAGGCTGTCAGCAATTGTAGATGTGTGAGGGCGGGATGGTGTGTATCTGGATCCTGAGTACGAGGGAATGCTGCTAGGTGGGTTTTGGGGGTGTTGCGCATTGAGCAACATTAGAGGTTGGTGGTGTGGGAGTAGGAGGCTCAGTGACCTACACCACTTATATGAGTTCATTCAACTTCTTGTGGCAGTGCTGCCAGGTCCTTGAGGCTAGTTTCAGGACAATGATCTCGCTGGCAACCTGCTCCCACTCCTTCCTGAGGATCAGAACCATAGTGACTCTTCTGCCCAGCTCCACCATGATGACCTACAGGGTCACATGTTTCATTTTGGAACTCTCTCTCTGCCCTGGTGTTCAATTTTCCATCGTTCCAATTCCACCTCTACTATTCAGTGCTGATTCCCTTTAAAAGGAACCATGTGCCTCAAAAAGACCAGGCTGGCTTAATCGCATGGTTTCTGCACAATGTTGCTTGTAACCCCCGCCCCCTGCTGCCGGCTGAGCACAGAGACAGTTGCATGGTAAGGGATAATCAATCGCCTCTGATTTGCACTCACAACAGAGCGCAATTTAAATCGCGATTCACCTCCGGTGGGAGAACATAGGGCGGGTTTCTCCATTTCAGAGACTGACGGCAGGAGTCCCGTTCCTGAGACTGATGCGCAATCAATTACTCTCGAGACAAGGTGAGTCATAACTTTATAGGCTTAATAAGGCATAACTTAATAGGCTTTAATCTGCTAGAACTCTTCCCCAGCAGCTTCGATACAGAAAGTGAAGGCTGCTGGGATGGCATTGGTTCTTATACTCCGCCGCTCAGGGCGGAGCTATGTACATCAGCCAATTGTAGACTCCTGGGTATAGCCAATGGTCATCCACCTCTCAGGTACCGCAATACCTGGTATTACCACAGAGACTAAGTATTGACGTCGGCGCAGGATTCGTTAAGTTCCACAACAGCAAAACTGGCACCTCACCGGGAACAATTCCGCGACTGTTAAGGAGCTAGCACCGACGCCACATGGAACACAATCAATTCCAATGAGAAACGGTGCCGGATTCACCAGTTTCATGATTGACACTCAGGAGGCTGACAAGCTGCAGCTGCATATACACACTGCACTCCCCATACACACCATTCCAAGATTCACTAATGCCGAGCTGGAGACCCTCCTCGACGGGTGTAGGAGAGGTGGTTCATCCTGTACCCGGCACGGAAAGGAGGCTGCAGCCACCGCCATCCGTTGCCCCTGGGTTTAGGTGGCAGAGGCGGTCAGCGCCATGGGCAACATCGTCCGGACCGGCCAGTAGTGCAGGAAAAGACTGCACAGCCTCCACAGGGTGACCAGGGAGAGTGGACAGCACTGTGCCCCGGCACTAACCTGCGTCCCACACACCCGTAACCCGACTCCGCCCCACCTGAAAAGCAGCTGATCTCCTACCTGCCGCCATGGCCGGGTGCCCTGGTGACTGAGGACACCAGCTACCCACCCCTGGGCTGCATGCATCGCACTGTCTAACACTGTCATTTTCTGTTTCCCCTCCCCCCCAGGAGAAGGCCGCTCATAATTGCTGGGAGCGGGAGAAAGCTGGAGGGGACAGCCAGACCTGCATCCTCTCACCGTGGCTGGGCAGAGGGCCCTGGACGTGGTCAGCGGCCCAGTGGAAAAGGAAGTCACCGGGATGGAAGTTGGTTGTGTGCGAAGAAGTGACCCTGCTGAATTGCGGTTCCCCATGCCACGTGTGTCAATCCCCTTCCCGCACATCACCCTCACCCTCACCACCACACCATCCTTACCCTCACCCTCATGCTCAACACCACACCACCCTCACCCTCACGATCACCACCACACCACCCTCACCCTCACCACCATACCCTCCTCACCCTCGCCCTCACGCTCACCCGCACACCACCCTCATCCTCACCCCCACATTGCCCTCACCCCCACCACCCCCGTTCCACAATCTAATCATGCGTCTTGTCTTGCGTCTTACAGGACCTGCTATGGATGGGGCAGTTCCATCCGGTGTCCCCCGCCCCCAGCCAGTGCCGTGGCCGGAGTCCCTCCATGTGCTGAGCAGCGACGGTGAGAGCAGCTCTGAAGGCAGATCTCGACCTGACACTCAGAATACTCGGAGCTCAAGTCTGATGTTGTCACAGATTTCCCGTCACAGTTGCCTCCAATACCCTCCACCATCCAAGAGACACTCACCTCGGTTGTGCACTTCAGTGAAGAGGCTCCTTGGACAGTATCTGGTGTGCACTACACAGCTGCTCCGATACAGCAGGTGGAGGTAGGAATTCCCAAGGGGACGGACATTTGGAGGTCAGGCCAACCCCAGGACGAGCTGCCTTCCTGACAGGTTTCGGGCTTCTGGAACGGATGGTCCCATTGATTGAGGAGATGCAATTGCAGAGCCAGGGACTACATGAAGGGTTGTCAGTAATAACTACCTTAACTTTTCCAAATTTCTTGCAATAAAATATATTTTTTCACTTTAATAGAATGATCAATAAAATATATTTTTTACTTGCAGAAAACTTCTGTTTTCTTTCTGTAAGTAGAGGAGGGAGGGGAGGGAGGGAAGGGACTCATAAGGGACTCATGAGGAGGGGTTGAGGGAGGGGAGGGAGAAGGAGGGAGGTTTCAATGTCCAAAAGTAGCAGCTGCCATGCAAACTCAAACTGCCCTTGTGTCACGTTGTGCCTGGGCTTGTACACCTGCACCAGGAAGTATGTCTGTATTGGGTTCCATAATGCCCTCCTCCAGCTCCTCCATTTCAGCTAAAAAGACATATTCTGAGTGAATGCTCAGTTCATGCTGAAGGGCAAAGTGTTGCAATGTATAACACGCTATGAGTTTCATCTTCACTGTTAAGGCAGTGCAGCAGTTAGAATTGGGCTTCAGGTCTTCATTCAACATTTCACAACATTTCTTCCTTGCTGGAGCACAGTTTCCAGGCACACATCACCTCTGACATCATTTCATATAATGTCCTTTGCCTGTACAATTTCGGGAGTGCGTAATTGATTCACTTCCTCACCAGGAAGACATGTAGCCTGACTCCAGATTTTGAATCTGCTCTGGATTCTGCAATACCCGTCAGAGAGGTAGTTCATATAGCTTACAGAGGGCTTGCATATGTCAACTAAGCCATTAAACCTTGCTAAAGCATTTGAAGGAACACTGAGGATTGTAAGGATCAACATTACATCATGGAGACTCTGAAACAACACAGCTTAAGATACATTACAAAATTCTTGTAGCTCCTCATCAGCAGGGAGGATAGGTGTGCTAACATTGGTGTCCTCGAAGAAGACAAGAGTACCAGTATCGAAGCTATGATCATCCGAAACAAACTCCGACCATGTGCTTAGGATGGGCTGGCCATGTACTTAGGATGTCAGAGTCCCGACTTCCAAAACAAATCTTCTCTGCCCAGCTCAAGGAAAGCTTAAGAACAAGAGGAAGACAGAGGAAGTGCGACAAAGACACCATGAAGGCTTACCTCAAGAAATAGAACATAGACGTCAATGCCTTGGAGACACTTGCTCAGAAGAGACCTACTTGGAGGAACCTCCTGATTGAGGGACACAATTCTTCAAGGACACATGCCGGCAAGAGGAGCCCCGGAAAAGGAGCCTGAGAAAGGAATACCAAGGATCTAGGGTCCAAAGACCGATCCCACCTTTTGGAAACACCTAGCAAGCGTACGATCGAAGATGCAGCTCTAGGATCAGGCTCACCAGCCACGCAAGGGCCCATCAAATCCGTGACCAGTAACATAAATTTCGTGGACATTTATACTCATTAGCGAGTGATCGCTGAAGATTATATACATTCCAAACCCACTCTATCTATTAAACAAAATAAACAAATAAACAAGTGTTATTATTTACCTAACATCAGGGCAAGCAGACTAGGTTACTGCTGATCTCCGTACACCAGAAGAGTGTTGCATTGATCAGTCAAATTATCTTACACTAGTTATTGTGAGTTAAAATGAGTTCCAAGCCTCAAATCCCTTTATATTTGACCACCATCTCCCACCCTCTCCCTCCAGCTTTTACATTCCTAAGAATAATTTGATGCCACATTGCCCTGTTCGAATAATGACTTGCACCCGTAATTAGAATTGTGGTTGTTATGTTCGAAAGGGGGCTTTGGCACTAATTTGATGCATTACCTTTATTTCTATTTCAGGACAAAATCCCAATTGTGCTGTTGATTATGTTTCCATGTTTCTAGATTGCTAAAAATAATTTTAGTCCCTGTACTTAATTAAAGACTAATTTTCCTAGCTTTTTAACATAAAAGCTGCTCTTCTACCTCAGCAATGCTGAGTTTAGCTGGTTTTCTACCCAATAACATTAAATATTGACTCAGTCACACACGCTGCCATAAACAACGAACAAACCCTGGAGCAGGACACAGTGATGCACCCCAGGATATCCTGGCATCTGAACTGTTTTTTGTTAATCAATTTAGAGTACCCTGTCATGATATGCAGACATGCAGATAATGTTATACAGACAGGCACAGACAGGCAGCTAATGAACACAGAGAACAGGACATGACCAATGAGCAGGCAGGACACTCAAGGGTGGTATCTCACTAAAAAAGGCACGAGGCACTCACACTCTGCCTCTTTCCACTGGGGACATCTACAGAGTGAGTCAGGGTGTATTTACAGTATCACACCTCCGGCTAAGAGGTAGTCTGGTTCAGTCAGACAGAGTAACCACACTTAGGTTAGCAGAGAGTCGAACTCATAGAGAACTGGGCTAACTGTGCTACTGGTTCAATGAATCAGATTGAACTAACTTCAAAGTCTGGAGTATCTTTTGGTTAAAGCTGCATCGAGTTGCAGCCTGTGTTATCCCAGAGTACATGACACATCAGATAGTCTGTGGCATTTTACTCAAGCAGCTCATTACTGGTGATCTCAAGAGCAAATCCAAAGGTGGAACTTGGAGCATTTGAGAGTTCAATGCAAGCGAGGAAGAGCTTGACAGTGGATTCAAACTGGTCAAAGTCTGCACTTTGATTTACTGATACTCCCGCTTGATTTTCTGCTGTGGGCAGTGTTGGGGGGGTGAGCAGTGTCGGGGGTGTGCGCAGTGTCAGGGGGGAGAGCAGTGTCAGGGGGGTGAGCAGTGTCGGGGGGGGTGAGCAGTGTCGGGGGGTTGAGCAGTGTCGGGGGGTGAGCAGTGTCGGGGGGTTGAGCAGTGTCGGGGGGTTGAGCAGTGTCGGGGGGTGAGCACTGTCGCGATGGGTGAGCAGTGTCGGGGGGGTGAGCAGTGTCAGGGGGGAGAGCAGTGTCGGGGGGTGAGCAGTGTCGGGGGGGGTGAGCAGTGTCGGGGGGGGTGAGCAGTGTCGGGGGTTGAGCAGTGTCAGGGGGGAGAGCAGTGTCGGGGGGTGAGCAGTGTCGGGGGGGGGGGTGAGCAGTGTCGGGGGGTGAGCAATGTCGGGGGGCGAGCAGTGTTGGGGGGGGTGAGCAGTGTCGGGGGGTGAGCAGTGTTGGGGGGGTGAGCAGTGTCGGGGGGTGAGCAATGTCGGGGGGCGAGCAGTGACTGGATGGGTGAGCAGTGTTGGGGGGGTGAGCAGTGTCGGGGGGGTGTGAGCATTGTCGGGGGGGGTGAGCAATGATGGGGGGGGTGAGCAGTGTCGGAGGGGGGTGGGCAGTGTCGGGGGGGGGTGAGCAGTGTCGGGGGGGTGAGCAGTGTCGGGAGGGAGGTGAGCAGTGTCGGGGGGGGTGAGCAGTGTCGGGGGGGTGAGCAGTGTCGGGGGGGGTGAGCAGTGTCGGGGGTGTGTGAGCAGTGTCGGGGGGGGTGAGCAGTGACGGGGGGGGTGAGCAGTGTCGGGGGGGGTGAGCAGGGTCGGGGCGTGAGCAGTGTCAGGGGGGTGAGCAGTGTCGGGGGGGGTGAGCAGTGTCGGGGGGTGAGCAGTGTCGGGAGGGGGGTGAGCAGTGTCGGGGGGGTGAGCAGTGTTAGGGGGGTGAGCAGTGTCGGGGGGGGGGTTGAGCAGTGTCGGGGGGGTGAGCAGTGTTGGGAGGGGTGAGCAGTGTCGGGGGGGGTGAGCAGTGTCGGGGGGTGAGCAGTGTCGGGGGGTGAGCAGTGTCGGGGGGGGTGAGCAGTGTCGAGGGGGTGAGCAGTGTTAGGGGGGTGAGCAGTGTCGGGAGGGGGGTGAGCAGTGTCGGGGGGGTGAGCAGTGTTAGGGGGGGTGAGCAGTGTCGGGGGGGGGTTGAGCAGTGTCGGGGGGGTGAGCAGTGTTGGGAGGGGTGAGCAGTGTCGGGGGGGTGAGCAGTGTCGGGGGGTGAGCAGTGTCGGGGGTTGAGCAGTGTCGGGGGGTGAGCAGTGTCGAGGGGGTGAGCAGTGCCGGGGGGGTGAGCAGTGTCGGGGGGGGTGAGCAGTGTAGGGGGGGTTTGTAGTGTCGGGGGGGAGGTGAGCAGTGTCGGGGGGGGGGTGAGCAGTGTCGGGGGGGGGGTGAGCAGTGTCGGGGGGGGGTGAGCAGTGTCGGGGGGGTGAGCTGTGTCGGGGGGGGTGAGCAGTGTCGGGGGGGTGAGCAGTGTCAGGGGGGTGAGCAGTGTCGGGGGGGGTGAGCAGTGTCGGGGCGGGTGAGCAGTGTCGGGGGGGGGGTGAGCAGTGTCGGAGGGGGGTGAGCAGTGTCGGGGGGGGGTGAGCAGTGTCAGGGGGGTGAGCAGTGTCGGGGCGGGTGAGCAGTGTCGGGGGTGTTTGAGCAGTGTCGGGGCGGGTGAGCAGTGTCGGGGGTGTTTGAGCAGTGTCGGGGGGGGTGAGCAGTAACGGGGGGATGAGCAGTGGCGGGGGGGTGAGCAGTGTCGGGGGGGGGTGAGCAGTGTCGGGGGGGGGGTTGAGCAGTGTCGGGGGGGTGAGCAGTGTCGGGGGGGGTGAGCAGTGTCGGGGGGTGAGCAGTGTCGGGGGGTGAGCAGTGTCGGGGGGGGTGAGCAGTGTCAGGGGGGTGAGCAGTGTCGGGGGGGTGAGCAGTGTCGGGGGGGTGAGCAGTGTCGGGGGGTGAGCAGTGTCGGGAGGGGGGTGAGCAGTGTCGGGGGGGTGAGCAGTGTCGGGGGGGGGTTGAGCAGTGTCGGGGGGGTGAGCAGTGTCGGGGGGGTGAGCAGTGTCGGGAGGGGGGGTGAGCAGTGTCGGGGGGGTGAGCAGTGTTAGGGGGGTGAGCAGTGTCGGGGGGGGGTTGAGCAGTGTCGGGGGGGTGAGCAGTGTTGGGAGGGGTGAGCAGTGTCGGGGGGGTGAGCAGTGTCGGGGGGTGAGCAGTGTCGGGAGGGGGGTGAGCAGTGTCGGGGGGGTGAGCAGTGTTAGGGGGGTGAGCAGTGTCGGGGGGGGGTTGAGCAGTGTCGGGGGGGTGAGCAGTGTTGGGAGGGGTGAGCAGTGTCGGGGGGGTGAGCAGTGTCGGGGGTGTGAGCAGTGTCGGGGGGGTGAGCAGTGTCGAGGGGGTGAGCAGTGCCGGGGGGGTGAGCAGTGTCGGGGGGGGTGAGCAGTGTCGGGGGGGTTTGTAGTGTCGGGGGGGTGAGCAGTGTCGGGGGGGAGGTGAGCAGTGTCGGGGGGGGGGGTGAGCAGTGTCGGGGGGGGGTGAGCAGTGTCGGGGCGGGTGAGCAGTGTCGGGGGTGTTTGAGCAGTGTCGGGGGGGTGAGCAGTGTCGGGGGGGGTGAGCAGTGTCGGGGCGTGAGCAGTGTCGGGGGGGTGAGCAGTGTCGGGGGGGTGAGGAGTGTTGGGGGGGTGAGCAGTGTCGGGGGGGTGAGCAGTGTCGGGGGGGGTGAGCAGTGTCGGGGGGTGAGCAGTGTCGGGAGGGGGGTGAGCAGTGTCGGGGGGGTGAACAGTGTTGGGGGGGTGAGCAGTGTCGGGGGTGTGCGCAGTGTCAGGGGGGAGAGCAGTGTCAGGGGGGTGAGCAGTGTCGGGGGGGGTGAGCAGTGTCGGGGGGTTGAGCAGTGTCGGGGGGGTGAGCAGTGTCGGGGGTTGAGCAGTGTCGGGGGGGTGAGCAATGTCGGGGGGGTTGGGCAGTGTCGGGGGGGTGAGCAGTGTCGGGGGGTTGAGCAGTGTCGGGGGGGTGAGCAGTGTCGGGGGGTGTGAGCAGTGTCGGGGGTGTGAGCACTGTCGGGATGGGTGAGCAGTGTCGGGGGGGTGAGCAGTGTCGGGGGGTGAGCAGTGTCGGGGGGGGTGAGCAGTGTCGGGGGTGTGAGCACTGTCGGGATGGGTGAGCAGTGTCGGGGGGGTGAGCAGTGTCGGGGGGTGAGCAGTGTCGGGGGGGGGTGAGCAGTGTCGGGGGGGGTGAGCAGTGTCAGGGGGAGAGCAGTGTCGGGGGGTGAGCAGTGTCGGGTGGTGAGCAGTGTCGGGGGGGGTGAGCAGTGTCGGGGGGGTGAGCAGTGTCGGGGGGGGTGAGCAGTGTCGGGGGGTGTGAGCAGTGTCGGGGGGTGAGCACTGTCGGGATGGGTGAGCAGTGTCGGGGGGGGTGAGCAGTGTCGGGGGGTGAGCAGTGTCGGGGGGGGGTGAGCAGTGTCGGGGGGGTGAGCAGTGTCAGGGGGAGAGCAGTGTCGGGGGGTGAGCAGTGTCGGGTGGTGAGCAGTGTCGGGGGGGGGTGAGCAGTGTCGGGGGGGGGTAAGCAGTGTCGGGGGGGGTGAGCAGTGTCAGGGGGGAGAGCAGTGTCGGGGGGTGAGCAGTGTCGGGGGGGGGTGAGCAGTGTCGGGGGGGTGAGCAGTGTCAGGGGGAGAGCAGTGTCGGGGGGTGAGCAGTGTCGGGTGGTGAGCAGTGTCGGGGGGGGGTGAGCAGTGTCGGGGGGGGGTAAGCAGTGTCGGGGGGGGTGAGCAGTGTCAGGGGGGAGAGCAGTGTCGGGGGGTGAGCAGTGTCGGGGGGGGGTGAGCAGTGTCGGGGGGGTGAGCAGTGTCGGGGGGTGAGCAGTGTTGGGGGGGGGGGTGAGCAGTGTCGGGGGATGAGCAATGTCGGGGGGTGAGAAGTGACTGGATGGGTGAGCAGTGTTGGGGGGGTGAGCAGTGTCGGGGGGGTGAGCAGTGTCGGGGGGGTGAGCAGTGTCAGGGGGAGAGCAGTGTCGGGGGGTGAGCAGTGTTGGGGGGGTGAGCAGTGTCGGGGGGTGAGCAATGTCGGGGGGTTGAGCAGTGTCGGGGGGGTGAGCAGTGTCGGGGGGGTGAGCAGTGTCAGGGGGGAGAGCAGTGTCGGGGGGTGAGCAGTGTTGGGGGGGTGAGCAGTGTCGGGGGGTGAGCAATGTCGGGGGGTGAGAAGTGACTGGATGGGTGAGCAGTGTTGGGGGGGTGAGCAGTGTCGGGGGGGTGTGAGCATTGTCGGGGGGGTGAGCAGTGTCGGGGGGGTGAGCAGTGTCAGGGGGAGAGCAGTGTCGGGGGGTGAGCAGTGTTGGGGGGGTGAGCAGTGTCGGGGGGTGAGCAATGTCGGGGGGTGAGAAGTGACTGGATGGGTGAGCAGTGTTGGGGGGGTGAGCAGTGTCGGGGGGGTGTGAGCATTGTCGGGGGGGGTGAGCAATGATGGGGGGGTGAGCAGTGTCGGAGGGGGGTGGGCAGTGTCGGGGGGGGTGAGCAGTGTTGGGGGGGTGAGCAATGTCGGGAGGGAGGTGAGCAGTGTTGGGGGGGTTGAGCAGTGTCGGGGGGGGTGAGCAGTGTCGGGGGGGGTGAGCAGTGTCGGGGGTGTGTGAGCAGTGTCGGGGGGGGTGAGCAGTGACGGGGGGGTGAGCAGTGTCGGGGGGGGTGAGCAGGGTCGGGGCGTGAGCAGTGTCAGGGGGGTGAGCAGTGTCGGGGGGGTGAGCAGTGTCGGGGGGTGAGCAGTGTCGGGAGGGGGGTGAGCAGTGTCGGGGGGTGAGCAGTGTCGGGAGGGGGGTGAGCAGTGTCGGGGGGGTGAGCAGTGTTAGGGGGGTGAGCAGTGTCGGGGGGTGATCAGTGTTGGGAGGGGTGAGCAGTGTCGGGGGGGTGAGCAGTGTCGGTGGGGTGAGCAGTGTCAGGGGGGAGAGCAGTGTCGGGGGGTGAGCAGTGTCGGGAGGGGGGTGAGCAGTGTCGGGGGGGTGAGCAGTGTTAGGGGGGTGAGCAGTGTCGGGGGGGGTTGAGCAGTGTCGGGGGGGTGAGCAGTGTCGGGGGGTGAGCAGTGTCGGGGGGTGAGCAGTGTCGGGGGGGTGAGCAGTGTCGGGGGGGTGAGCAGTGTCGGGGGGGTTAGTAGTGTCGGGGGGGTGAGCAGTGTCGGGGGGGAGGTGAGCAGTGTCGGGGGGGGGTGAGCAGTGTCGGGGGGGGTGAGCAGCGTCGGGGCGGGTGAGCAGTGTCGGGGGTGTTTGAGCAGTGTCGGGGGGGGTGAGCAGTGACGGGGGGGTGAGCAGTGTCGGGGGGGTGAGCAGTGTCGGGGGGGGTGAGCAGTGTCGGGGGGTGAGCAGTGTCGGGGGGGGTGAGCAGTGTCGGGGGGTGAGCAGTGTCGGGAGGGGGTTGAGCAGTGTCGGGGGGGTGAACAGTGTTGGGGGGGTGAGCAGTGTCGGGGGTGTGCGCAGTGTCAGGGGGGAGAGCAGTGTCGGGGGGTTGAGCAGTGTCGGGTTGGTGAGCAGTGTCGGGGGGTTGAGCAGTGTCGGGTTGGTGAGCAGTGTCGGGGGGTGAGCAGTGTCGGGGGGGTGAGCAGTGTCGGGGGGGGTAGGCAGTGTCGGGGGGTGTGAGCAGTGTCGGGGGGTTGAGCAGTGTCGGGGGGTGAGCAGTGTCGGGGGGTGAGCAGTGTCGGTGGGGTGAGCAGTGTCAGGGGGGAGAGCAGTGTCGGGGGGTGAGCAGTGTCGGGGGGGGTGAGCAGTGTCGGGGGGGTGAGCAGTGTCGGGGGGTGAGCAGTGTCGGGGGGGGTGAGCAGTGTCGGGGGGTGAGCAGTGTCGGGAGGGGGTTGAGCAGTGTCGGGGGGGTGAACAGTGTTGGGGGGGTGAGCAGTGTCGGGGGTGTGCGCAGTGTCAGGGGGGAGAGCAGTGTCAGGGGGGTGAGCAGTGTCGGGGGGGTGAGCAGTGTCGGGGGGTTGAGCAGTGTCGGGTTGGTGAGCAGTGTCGGGGGGTTGAGCAGTGTCGGGGGGTTGAGCAGTGTCGGGGGGTGAGCAGTGTTGGGTGGTGAGCAGTGTCGGTGGGGTGAGCAGTGTCAGGGGGGAGAGCAGTGTCGGGGGGTGAGCAGTGTCGGGGGGGTGAGCAGTGTCGGGGGGTGAACAGTGACGGGGGGGTGAGCAGTGTCGGGGGGGTGAGCAGTGTCGGGGGGGTGAGCAGTGTCGGGGGGGGTGAGCAGTGTCGGGGGGGTGAGCAGTGTCGGGGGGGTGAGCAGTGTCGGGGGGTTGAGCAGTGTCGGGGGGGTGAGCAGTGTCGGGGGGTGTGAGCAGTGTCGGGGGTGTGAGCACTGTCGGGATGGGTGAGCAGTGTCGGGGGGGTGAGCAGTGTCGGGGGGTGAGCAGTGTCGGGGGGGGTGAGCAGTGTCGGGGGTGTGAGCACTGTCGGGATGGGTGAGCAGTGTCGGGGGGGTGAGCAGTGTCGGGGGGTGAGCAGTGTCGGGGGGGGGTGAGCAGTGTCGGGGGGGTGAGCAGTGTCAGGGGGAGAGCAGTGTCGGGGGGTGAGCAGTGTCGGGTGGTGAGCAGTGTCGGGGGGGGTGAGCAGTGTCGGGGGGGTGAGCAGTGTCGGGGGGGGTGAGCAGTGTCGGGGGGTGTGAGCAGTGTCGGGGGGTGAGCACTGTCGGGATGGGTGAGCAGTGTCGGGGGGGTGAGCAGTGTCGGGGGGTGAGCAGTGTCGGGGGGGGGTGAGCAGTGTCGGGGGGGTGAGCAGTGTCAGGGGGAGAGCAGTGTCGGGGGGTGAGCAGTGTCGGGTGGTGAGCAGTGTCGGGGGGGGGTGAGCAGTGTCGGGGGGGGGTAAGCAGTGTCGGGGGGGGTGAGCAGTGTCAGGGGGGAGAGCAGTGTCGGGGGGTGAGCAGTGTCGGGGGGGGGTGAGCAGTGTCGGGGGGGTGAGCAGTGTCAGGGGGAGAGCAGTGTCGGGGGGTGAGCAGTGTCGGGTGGTGAGCAGTGTCGGGGGGGGGTGAGCAGTGTCGGGGGGGGGTAAGCAGTGTCGGGGGGGGTGAGCAGTGTCAGGGGGGAGAGCAGTGTCGGGGGGTGAGCAGTGTCGGGGGGGGGTGAGCAGTGTCGGGGGGGTGAGCAGTGTCGGGGGGTGAGCAGTGTTGGGGGGGGGGTGAGCAGTGTCGGGGGATGAGCAATGTCGGGGGGTGAGAAGTGACTGGATGGGTGAGCAGTGTTGGGGGGGTGAGCAGTGTCGGGGGGGTGAGCAGTGTCGGGGGGGTGAGCAGTGTCAGGGGGAGAGCAGTGTCGGGGGGTGAGCAGTGTTGGGGGGGTGAGCAGTGTCGGGGGGTGAGCAATGTCGGGGGGTTGAGCAGTGTCGGGGGGGTGAGCAGTGTCGGGGGGGTGAGCAGTGTCAGGGGGAGAGCAGTGTCGGGGGGTGAGCAGTGTTGGGGGGGTGAGCAGTGTCGGGGGGTGAGCAATGTCGGGGGGTGAGAAGTGACTGGATGGGTGAGCAGTGTTGGGGGGGTGAGCAGTGTCGGGGGGGTGTGAGCATTGTCGGGGGGGTGAGCAGTGTCGGGGGGGTGAGCAGTGTCAGGGGGAGAGCAGTGTCGGGGGGTGAGCAGTGTTGGGGGGGTGAGCAGTGTCGGGGGGTGAGCAATGTCGGGGGGTGAGAAGTGACTGGATGGGTGAGCAGTGTTGGGGGGGTGAGCAGTGTCGGGGGGGTGTGAGCATTGTCGGGGGGGGTGAGCAATGATGGGGGGGTGAGCAGTGTCGGAGGGGGGTGGGCAGTGTCGGGGGGGGTGAGCAGTGTTGGGGGGGTGAGCAATGTCGGGAGGGAGGTGAGCAGTGTTGGGGGGGTTGAGCAGTGTCGGGGGGGGTGAGCAGTGTCGGGGGGGGTGAGCAGTGTCGGGGGTGTGTGAGCAGTGTCGGGGGGGGTGAGCAGTGACGGGGGGGTGAGCAGTGTCGGGGGGGGTGAGCAGGGTCGGGGCGTGAGCAGTGTCAGGGGGGTGAGCAGTGTCGGGGGGGTGAGCAGTGTCGGGGGGTGAGCAGTGTCGGGAGGGGGGTGAGCAGTGTCGGGGGGTGAGCAGTGTCGGGAGGGGGGTGAGCAGTGTCGGGGGGGTGAGCAGTGTTAGGGGGGTGAGCAGTGTCGGGGGGTGATCAGTGTTGGGAGGGGTGAGCAGTGTCGGGGGGGTGAGCAGTGTCGGTGGGGTGAGCAGTGTCAGGGGGGAGAGCAGTGTCGGGGGGTGAGCAGTGTCGGGAGGGGGGTGAGCAGTGTCGGGGGGGTGAGCAGTGTTAGGGGGGTGAGCAGTGTCGGGGGGGGTTGAGCAGTGTCGGGGGGGTGAGCAGTGTCGGGGGGTGAGCAGTGTCGGGGGGTGAGCAGTGTCGGGGGGGTGAGCAGTGTCGGGGGGGTGAGCAGTGTCGGGGGGGTTAGTAGTGTCGGGGGGGTGAGCAGTGTCAGGGGGGTGAGCAGTGTCGGGGGGGGGTGAGCAGTGTCGGGGGGGGTGAGCAGCGTCGGGGCGGGTGAGCAGTGTCGGGGGTGTTTGAGCAGTGTCGGGGGGGGTGAGCAGTGACGGGGGGGTGAGCAGTGTCGGGGGGGTGAGCAGTGTCGGGGGGGGTGAGCAGTGTCGGGGGGTGAGCAGTGTCGGGGGGGGTGAGCAGTGTCGGGGGGTGAGCAGTGTCGGGAGGGGGTTGAGCAGTGTCGGGGGGGTGAACAGTGTTGGGGGGGTGAGCAGTGTCGGGGGTGTGCGCAGTGTCAGGGGGGAGAGCAGTGTCGGGGGGTTGAGCAGTGTCGGGTTGGTGAGCAGTGTCGGGGGGTTGAGCAGTGTCGGGTTGGTGAGCAGTGTCGGGGGGTGAGCAGTGTCGGGGGGGTGAGCAGTGTCGGGGGGGGTAGGCAGTGTCGGGGGGTGTGAGCAGTGTCGGGGGGTTGAGCAGTGTCGGGGGGTGAGCAGTGTCGGGGGGTGAGCAGTGTCGGTGGGGTGAGCAGTGTCAGGGGGGAGAGCAGTGTCGGGGGGTGAGCAGTGTCGGGGGGGGTGAGCAGTGTCGGGGGGGTGAGCAGTGTCGGGGGGTGAGCAGTGTCGGGGGGGGTGAGCAGTGTCGGGGGGTGAGCAGTGTCGGGAGGGGGTTGAGCAGTGTCGGGGGGGTGAACAGTGTTGGGGGGGTGAGCAGTGTCGGGGGTGTGCGCAGTGTCAGGGGGGAGAGCAGTGTCAGGGGGGTGAGCAGTGTCGGGGGGGTGAGCAGTGTCGGGGGGTTGAGCAGTGTCGGGTTGGTGAGCAGTGTCGGGGGGTTGAGCAGTGTCGGGGGGTTGAGCAGTGTCGGGGGGTGAGCAGTGTTGGGTGGTGAGCAGTGTCGGTGGGGTGAGCAGTGTCAGGGGGGAGAGCAGTGTCGGGGGGTGAGCAGTGTCGGGGGGGTGAGCAGTGTCGGGGGGTGAACAGTGACGGGGGGGTGAGCAGTGTCGGGGGGGTGAGCAGTGTCGGGGGGGGTGAGCAGTGTCGGGGGGGGTGAGCAGTGTCGGGGGGGTGAGCAGTGTCGGGGGGGTGAGCAGTGTCGGGGGGGTGAGCGAGCAGTGTCGGGGGGTGAGCAGTGTCGGGGGGGGTGAGCAGTGTCGGGGGATGAGCAATGTCGGGGGGTGAGCAGTGACTGGATGGGTGAGCAGTGTTGGGGGGGTGAGCAGTGTCGGGGGGGTGTGAGCATTGTCGGGGGGGGTGAGCAATGATGGGTGGGTGAGCATTGTCGGAGGGGGGTGGGCAGTGTCGGGGGGGTGAGCAGTGTCGGGGGGGTGAGCAGTGTCAGGGGGGTGAGCAGTGTCGGGGGGTTGAGCAGTGTCGGGGGTTGAGCAGTGTCGGGGGGGTGAGCAGAGTCGGGGGTGAGCAGTGTCGGGGGGGTGAGCAGTGTCGGGGGGGTGAGCAGAGTCGGGGGTGAGCAGTGTCGGGGGGTGAGCAGTGTCGGGGGGGTGGGCAGTGTCGGGGGTGTGAGCAGTGTCGGGGGGTGAGCAGTGTCGGGGGGGTGAGCAGTGTCGGGGAGTGTGAGCAGTGTCGGGTGGGTGAGCAGTGTCGGGGGGTTGAGCAGTGTCGGGAGGGGGTGAGCAGTGTCGGGGGGGGATGAGCAGTGTCGGGGGGTGTGAGCAGTGTCGGGGGGGTGAGCAGTGTCGGGGGGGTGAGCAGTGTCGGGGGGGTGAGCAGTGTCGGGAGGGGTGAGCAGTGTCAGGGGGGTGAGCAGTATCGGGGGGGTGAGCAGTGTCGGGGGTGTGAGCAGTGTCGGGGGGTGAGCAAATTCGGGGGGGTGGGCAGTGTCGGGGGGGGTGAGCAGTGTCGGGGGGGAGCAGTGTAGGGGGGGTGAGCAGTGTCGGGGGCTGTGAGCAGTGGCGGGTGGGTGAGCAGTGTCGAGGGGGTGAGCAGTGTCGGGGGGGTGAGCAGTGTCGCGGGGGGGTGAGCAGTGTCGGGGGGGTGAGCAGTTTCGGGGGGGGTGAGCAGTGTCGGGGAGTGAGCGGTGTCGGGGGGGTGAGCAGTGTCGGGGGGTGAGCAGTATTGGGGGGGTGAGCCGTGTCGGGGGGTTGAGCAGTGTCGGGGGTGAGCAGTGTCGGGGGGGTGAGCAGTGTCGGGTGTCATGATATTCAAACACACACATCATAATAGACACACCAACAGACAAATCAGAACACACAACACCACAACCAATCACAGAAAGATATAAAAGCACAAACACGACACCCGGTGGTCAGTATTAGCTGGAGACGAGGACCAGGACAGACCTGCTACATGACACACTCAGGGAGACAGCACGTGCAGAGTATCCAGAACGAACTCTATTATAAGAGTTAAAATAAAATAGAGTTGTACCACATACAATTGTGTTTGCTCATCTGTGCACCAGAGAACCCAACACCACATGGTACAGGAGTGGCTCGATACCTGCCGGCATACCTCAGTGTACACAGACAACCAGCAGTGCCCAGGCAAAATGATAGAGCTCCCGGTTCCGCAGCCGCTCCAGTGCCACGGCGATCTACGCGAAAACTGGCGGCGATTCCGGCAAGTGATCGAATTGTTCCTGGTGGCAGCTGAACTCCAAGACCTGGATGATAGCGAAAAAATTGAATTTCTCCTCACCATCGCCGGAGCAAGGACAAGAGAAATATTCACAAGGTTCAGGTTCTTCAGGAGGCAGCAAAGGTACGATTACCAGGCAGTCCTGGACAAATTCTCCAAGTACTGTGAAGAAAACGCAATCCAATCGGCAAGTAAAGGTAAGAAAAGCGGCTGTACTCACCACGTGGCCGGGATCCCGGAGCCCGAAGTCCCAGAGGCCGAAATCCCGGACCTGAGAGAGGGCTGGGTGGAGGTCGGCGGCCATCTTGCTAAAGGTATCACGCTAGCACAGTTGCGCGAGCAGTGCGCAGAACCGGAAGTTTAGTTTGCGCATGTGCGAGATGCTGCGCATGCGCAGTCAAGAAAACGGCCATCGGTAAAGGAACAGCGATCTGAGCATGCGCAGTCGCTTCCTACATGCTACATACCGAGCGTCAGGATGTCAGAGGCCCCAGACTGCACCAATTTAAAGGGGAAACGTCCCAAATCCAATTTAAAGGGGAAACGTCCTAAATCAAAAAAACAAAAATCTGTTAAAGCTGTAAAACAACCTTCCCTCACCTGGAATGACAGCACATTGCCGCAAATTGACCCAGGAGATGAATTTGACCTCCGAAGAACCCTCCGACAAGCAGTTACCTACGCACAAGCCGATGATTCCGACCTCGAATACTTCGATGACGATCTTTACAGTGTTTCCGGACCTCGCGAGCCCAATGATAGCTCCGTGGTCCTATACGACTATGACTCGGACGAACCTTTCGTGTTGCACATTGGCGGCCCCCACATTGAATCCGACGCAGATGCGGATTCATTTTTCGGATTTGAGGATCTTCAATCCAGCAGATATGACGTCCCAACTTATCAGTACCGGATGATGCTGCAGCCTGACATTAACAGACAGGGAGCGGTGCAAGCACACGGAGAGCGCCCTGCTGCCACACAGAGCGTGGTCCACGTCCCGCTCAACGTTCCCGACTCTATGAAAGACGACATGCAAGACTCCAGAGCGCAGTCCTCGCATGAACCAGAAGTGACTCCAGAGTCACAAGCCTCCACAGCAAGCTCGTGGACAGACTCCACAATTGCAGAAACGCAAGACTCCAGAGCGCAGTCCTTGCACGAACAAGAAGTGACTCCAGTGTCACAAGCCTCCACAGAGAGCTCGTGGACAGCCTCCACGATAGAAGCAACGCAAGACTGCAGAGCGCAGTCCTTGCATGAACAAGAAGTGACTCCAGAGTCACAAGCCTCCACAGAGAGCTCATGGACAGCCTCCACGATAGAAGCAACGCAAGACTCCAGAGCGCAGTCCTTGCACGAACAAGAAGTGACTCCAGTGTCACAAGCCTCCACAGAGAGCTCGTGGACAGCCTCCATGATAGAAGCAACGCAAGACTCCAATGTGCGGTCCTTGCAGGAACAAGACCATGAGGGTCTAGCAACCTCTCCTGACCAACCAGCGGCAGACGATGCAAGTCTGCCATGCTCACGTGAACAGCAAGAAGGCTATAACAGCCTACCATGCTCCACTACACAGCAGCATGACCATGACGGTCTCTCATGCTACAATGAAGGGCACAGCGCTGAAGACTGTGCAAGCCCAACTGAAGACAAGCCAAAGGAATCGCCTCTTCCAAGCCCGAAGAAAAAAGGTTTATGCGCTGACCTTCAGGATCATTATAGCCGAACAGAGATTAATAATGCTGCACGGTCACAGAAGGATGCTGAGGATTTGCTAAAGAATTTAATTGAATGTTTAACTTGCAAGGAGCAGACTGAGAATTGCCAGTGTTTTAGTACGGATCGAAAAAATGGACAAGACATTGATCCTCAGGTAATGGAAATAACACAACCTGAATCATATCTACAGCAGGGACAAATGTCTCCCTTCAACACAACGCCGCAAAGTCCCAACTTCGAAGACCAGCAG
Organism: Scyliorhinus torazame; assembly: GCF_047496885.1. Taxonomy (NCBI): domain Eukaryota; kingdom Metazoa; phylum Chordata; class Chondrichthyes; order Carcharhiniformes; family Scyliorhinidae; genus Scyliorhinus; species Scyliorhinus torazame. The sequence continues at coordinate 214,276,900 of NC_092709.1, read as the reverse complement.
TTAGTCAGTAATGACTCTTCAAACCTTGAGGGGAACATTAATTGCATTGAACCTATACACACTCCACTGATAAATGAGCAGAACATTGGAGCAAGAATCCTGAGGACACCGACATCGAGTAGCCAGATAACAAATTTAAAACCCGCAGCAGTTTCAAGTGAACCAAGTATGCTTTCCACTAATGGTGAAGATGCAGATAAGGTCGACCCGATTATCCATTGTACCAGACTAACCCCAGTGATTAAGCAGTTATGTATGGGGAGTATAATGTGGGCAATTGAGAACAGTAAAAGAGAGACTGTGACCATGCCAGTCCCAGCAAAATCAGACCCAGAGACCATGAAGGCATGTACATTAGACAAAGATACATATGAGGTACCTGAGAAGAAAAGTGAAACGGAATGTTCTTTGGAAAATAGTACAATGTCGATAGAAACATTGGATCCTATATTCGAGACCATACATATGGGAGAATTTGGGGGTAATAAACAAGGTTCTGCAATGTCTGGGGGAAGATTTAAAATTCCAAAGAAGAAAAGCCCAAATGAAGGACAACGGCAAGACAATGACAGTCCACCGACATGGTGTGCACCACCAGATGAAAACTCTGACAATTTACCCAACCCTAGTGAACAGCAAGCTGCTAATGAGGATCTATCCACGGGATGGGAGACGAGTGACGACAGCATCCCACTTCCCATGCAAAAGGTGCAAGGTGACAGACCTCGCCTAGTGCGTACCGAGGCACTCGACGATCACGGTGGGACCACTGACGACTGCGGTGGCGGCGCACCGCTTCCACCCTCGATGGCTCGAGCCTCTCCACTGGTTGGTGCATTCCTGCATGTTCCGACTCCAGAAGTGCAGCTTCAGGGAATCTCGGCTGCCTCCAGTGAACCTGTTGGGACTCCAGACGGGGAGCATCGACGGAAGGCAGACCGGACTCCAGATGGGGAGCAGCCAAGCGCCGACTCTGATTCGCGCACGCCAGACCTTGCTCTGGACGGGCGGTGTCGCGGCCTCGGTGATGGCACGCTCAGGGTGACGGCGGATGCCACGGCGACAGGGAATGGATCGCGTGGCAGTCCCACTGGGTCGGCAGTGGCGACCAGCACCGGCGGTCCAAGACGGACACACCAACTCGCGCCATCGCCAGACGTTGATGCGAGCAATAATTCTCTCTCCAAGGCGACATGCTTCGACGTTTCTCTGCGGAGTCGCCCTTCCGGCACAGCAGGTGGCCGGAACCAGCGTGCACGGTCTCGGCCAACTTCCACATCTGGCACAGTCATCGCCTTGCATGATATTAGTGATGGTGCTACTTTGATGGCAACGACCCATCGGCTACAAGATGCCGTCCACCACAAACATAAAAAGAAAAAAGACTCCACCTTGTTCCATGCATGCAGGGCGGATGGATTGGTGCGTAGGCGCAATCAGCGAGCTTTGCGCCGCCTTCCACGCTCGCAACTGAACCGTACGCACACACCGGATCCTCCACTGGTTCCCAAGGATGACTTCGTGGAGATGCCACGGATCATGCCCCTTCCATCGCCACCAGAACCAAACCACAGCCAAGGCAACACTAACAAAGATGTTGAATGTTATATTTGCACGAATGAAAAACCAAGCACTGCACGAAGTACAACAAATGGAAAAGTAGAGACTTCGGCAACAGCATCACCTCCAACAGTCCAAGGTGAACCAGTGTGACCCCAAATCTCCACAGCTGGACCGGCTTGAGGACCAGCCTATTCTTGAGGCGGTCACCCATTAGACTGGACTTATAACACTGTTCATACGTTCAAAAAGTCAAACACTTCTGTATTATAACCTATTGTTGTTTATCGTTCCAGATATCGTCTGACCGGACCACTGTTCAAGTTTTTTTTTCTCGCATTCATGTTTTGTTATGGTACAACCTTGTTAGTGTGACGCACCCGACATCGCCCCATGTAAATAGTCACGTCATATACACACGCTGTACAGAACACATGCACACACTCTTAGATGCACTCACGACACGATTATATTTATAACCACGTAGGCACATATCTTTGTAAAAAGGGAGGATGTCATGATATTCAAACACACACATCATGATAGACACACCAACAGACAAATCAGAACACACAACACCACAACCAATCACAGAAAGATATAAAAGCACAAACACGACACCCGGTGGTCAGTATTAGCTGGAGACGAGGACCAGGACAGACCTGCTACACGACACACTCAGGGAGACAGCACGTGCAGAGTATCCAGAACGAACTGTATTATAAGAGTTAAAATAAAATAGAGTTGCACCACATACAACTGTGTTGGCTCATCTGTGCACCAGAGAACCCAACACCACATCGGGGGGGGGTGAGCAGTGTCGGGAGGTGAGCAATGTCGGGGTGGTGGGCAGTGTCGGGGGGGGTGAGCAGTGTCGGGGGGGGGAGCAGTGTAGAGGACGTGAGCAGTGTCGGGGGGTGTGAGCAGTGTCGGGGGGGGTGAGCAGTGTCGGGGGGTGAGCAGTGTCGGGGGGGTGAGCAGTGTCGGGGGGGTCAGCAGTGTCGGGGGGGTGAGCAGTGTCGGGGGGTAAGCAGTGTCGGGGGGGGTGAGCTGTGTTGGGGGGTGAGCAGTGTCGGGGGGGTGAGCAGTGTTCGGGGGGGGGGTGAGCAGTGTCGGGGGGTAGGCAGTGTCGGGGAGGGTGAGCAGTGTCGGGGGGGGTGAGCAGTGTCGGGGGGGGTGGAATGTCGGGGTAGTGAGCAGTGTCGGGGGGGTTGAGCAGTGTCGGGGGGGTGAGCAGTGTCGGGGGGTGAGCAGTGTCGGGGGGGGTGAGCAGTGTCGGGGGGTGAGCAGTGCCGGGGGGTGAGCAGTGTAGGGGGGGTGAGCAGTGTCGGGGGTGTGAGCAGTGTCGGGGGGGGTGAGCAGTGTCGGGGGGGTGAGCAGTGTCGGGGGGGTGAGCAGTGTCGGAGGGGGTGAGCAGTGTCGGGGGGGTGAGCAGTGTCGGGGGGGTGAGCAGTGTCGGGGGGTGTGAGCAGTGTCGGGGGGGTGAGCAGTGTCGGGGGGGTGAGCAGTGTCGGGGGGGTGAGCAGTGTCGGGGGGGTGAGCAGTGTCGGGGGGTGTGAGCAGTGTCGGGGGGGTGAGCAATGTCGGGGGGTGAGCAGTGTCGGGGGGTGAGCATGTCGGGGGGGGGTGAGCAGTGTTGGGGGGGTGAGCAGTGTTGGGGGGGTGAGCAGTGTCGGGGGGTGTGAGCAATGTCGGGGTAGTGAGCAGTGTCGGGGGGTGTTGAGCAGTGTCGGGGGGGTGAGCAGTGTCGGGGGGGTGAGGAGTGTCGGGGGGGTGAGCAGTGTCGGGGGGGGTGAGCAGTGCCGGGGGGTGAGCAGTGTCGGGGGGGGGTGAGCAGTGTCGGTGGTGTGAGCAGTGTCGGGGGGGGTGAGCAGTGTCGGGGGGGTGAGCAGTGTTGGGGGGGTGAGCAGTGTTGGGGGGGTGAGCAGTGTCGGGGGGTGTGAGCAATGTCGGGGTAGTGAGCAGTGTCGGGGGGTGTTGAGCAGTGTCGGGGGGGTGAGCAGTGTCGGGGGGGTGAGCAGTGGTGGGGGGGTGAGCAGTGTCGGGGGGGGTGAGCAGTGCCGGGGGGTGAGCAGTGTCGGGGGGGGGTGAGCAGTGTCGGTGGTGTGAGCAGTGTCGGGGGGGTGAGCAGTGTCGGGGGGGTGAGCAGTGTCGGGGGGGGGGTGTGAGCAGTGTCGGGGGCGGGTGAGCAGTGTCGGAGGGGGTGGGCAGTGTCGGGGGGGTGAGCAGTGTCGGGGGGGTGAGCAGTGTCGGGGGGGTGAGCAGTGTCGGGGGGTGTGAGCAATGTCGGGGGCTGTGAGCAGTGTCGGGGGGGTGAGCAGTGTCGGGGGGGTGAGCAGTGTCGGGGGGGGTGAGCAGTGTCGGGGGCTGAGCAGTGTCGGGGGGTGAACAGTGACGGGGGGGTGAGCAGTGTCGGGGGGGTGAGCAGTGTCGGGGGGTGAGCAGTGTCGGGGGGGGTGAGCAGTGTCGGGGGGGGGGTGAGCAGTGTTGGGTGGTGAGCAGTGCCGGGGGGGTGAGCAGTGTCGGGGGGGTGAGCAGTGTCGGGGGGGGTGAGCAGTGTCGGGGGGGTGAGCATTGTCGGGGGGGGTGGGCAGTGTCGGGGGGGGGGTGAGCAGTGTCGGGGGGGTAAGCAGTTTCGGGGGGTTGAGCAGTGTCGGGGGGGTGAGCAGTTTCAGTGGGGTGAGCATTGTCGCGGGGGTGAGCAGTGTCGGGGGGGTGAGCAGTGTCCGGGGGGGGGGGGTGAGCAGTGTCGGGGGGGGGGGGTAGGCAGTGTCGGGGGGGTTGAGCAGTGTCGGGGGGGTGAGCAGTGTCGGGGGGGTGAGCAGTGTCGGGGGTTGTGAGCAGTGTCGGGGGGGTGAGCAGTGTGGGGGGGGTGAGCAGTGTCGGGGGGGTGAGCAGTGTGGGGGGTGAGCAGTGTCGGGGGTGTGAGCAGTGTCGGGGCGGGTGAGCAGTGTCGGAGGGGGGTGGGCAGTGTCGGGGGGGTGAGCAGTGTCGGGGGTGGGCAGTGTCGGGGGAGTGAACAGTGTCGGGGGGTTGAGCAGTGTCGGGGGGTGAGCAGTGTCGGGGGGGTGAGCAGTGTCGGGGGGGTGAGCAGTGTCGGGGGGGTGGGCAGTGTCGGGGGGGTGAGCAGTGTCGGGGGTTTGAGCAGTGTCGGGGGGGTGAGCAGTTACCGTGGGGTGAGCAGTGTCGCGGGAGAGAGCAGTGTGGGGGGGCTGAGCAGTGTCGGGGGGGTGCGCTGTGTCGGGGGGGGGGATGAGCATTGTCGGGGGTGTGAGCAGTGTCAGGGGGGTGAGCAGTGTGGGGGGGGGTGAGCAGTGTTGGGGGGGGTGAGCAGTGTCAGGTGGGTGTGAGCAGTGTGGGGGAGGGTGAGCAGTGTCGGGGGGGGATGAGCAGTGTCGGGGGGGGTGAGCAGTGTCGGGAGGGTGAGCTGTGTCGGGGGGGGGTGAGCAATGTCGGGGGGGTGAGCAGTGTCAGGGGGGTGAGCAGTGTCGGGGGGGGTGAGCAGTGTCGGGAGGGTGAGCTGTGTCGGGGGGGGGTGAGCAATGTCGGGGGGGTGAGCAGTGTCAGGGGGGTGAGCAGTGTCAGGTGGGTGTGAGAAGTGTGGGGGGGGTGAGAAGTGTGGGGGGGGTGAGCAGTGTCGGGGGGGTGAGCAGTGTCGGGGGGGTGAGCAGTGTCAGGTGGGTGTGAGCAGTGTGGGGGGGGTGAGCAGTGTCGGGGGGGTGAGCAGTGTCGGGGGGGGGGATGAGCAGTGTCGGGGGGGGTGAGCAGTGTCGGGAGGGTGAGCTGTGTCGGGGGGGATGAGCAATGTCGGGTGGGTGAGCAGTTTCAGTGGGGTGAGCAGTGTCGTGGGGGTGAGCAGTGTCGGGTGTGGTTAGCAGTGTCGGGGGCGGATGAGCAGTGTCGGGGGTGTGAGCAGTGTCGGGGGGGTGGGCAGTGTCGGGGGGGTGAGCAGTGTCGGGGGGGTGAGCAATGTCGGGGGGGTGGGCAGTGTCGGGGGTGTGAGCAGTGTCGGGGGGTTGGGCAGTGTCGGGGGGGTGAGCAGTGTCGGGGAGGTGAGCAGTGTCGGGGGGGTGAGCAGTGTCAGGGGGGTGAGCAGTGTCGTGGGGGGTGAGCAGTGTCGGGGGGTGTGAGCAGTGTCGGGGTGTGAGCAGTGTCGGGGGGTGAGCAGTGTCGGGGGGGTGAGCAGTATCGGAGGGGTGAGCAGTGTCGGGGGGGGTGAGCAGTGTCGTGGGGGTGAGCAGTGTCGGGTGTGGTTAGCAGTGTCGGGGGCGGATGAGCAGTGTCGGGGGTGTGAGCAGTGTCGGGGGGGTGGGCAGTGTCGGGGGGGTGAGCAGTGTCGGGGGGTGAGCAGTGTCGGGGGGTGAGCAGTGTCGGGGAGGTGAGCAGTGTCGGGGGGGTGAGCAGTGTCGGGGGGGTGAGCAGTGTCGGGGGGTGAGCAGTGTCGGGGAGGTGAGCAGTGTCGGGGGGGTGAGCAGTGTCAGGGGGGTGAGCAGTGTCCGGGGGGGGGGGTGAGCAGTGTCGGGGGGGGGGGGGTAGGCAGTGTCGGGGGGGTTGAGCAGTGTCGGGGGGGTGAGCAGTGACGGGGGGGTGAGCAGTGTCGGGGGGGTGAGCAGTGTCGGGGGTTGAGCAGTGTGGGGGGGGTGAGCAGTGTCGGGGGGGTGAGCAGTGTCGGGGGGGTGAGCAGTGTCGGGGGTTGAGCAGTGTGGGGGGGGTGAGCAGTGTCGGGGGGGTGAGCAGTGTCGGGGGGTGAGCATGTCGGGGGTTGTGAGCAGTGTCGGGGGGGTGAGCAGTGTGGGGGGGGTGAGCAGTGTCGGGGGGGTGAGCAGTGTGGGGGGTGAGCAGTGTCGGGGGTGTGAGCAGTGTCGGGGCGGGTGAGCAGTGTCGGAGGGGGGTGGGCAGTGTCGGGGGGGTGAGCAGTGTCGGGGGTGGGCAGTGTCGGGGGAGTGAACAGTGTCGGGGGGTTGAGCAGTGTCGGGGGGTGAGCAGTGTCGGGGGGGTGAGCAGTGTCGGGGGGGTGAGCAGTGTCGGGGGGGTGGGCAGTGTCGGGGGGGTGAGCAGTGTCGGGGGTTTGAGCAGTGTCGGGGGGGTGAGCAGTTACCGTGGGGTGAGCAGTGTCGCGGGAGAGAGCAGTGTGGGGGGGCTGAGCAGTGTCGGGGGGGGGTGCGCTGTGTCGGGGGGGGGGATGAGCATTGTCGGGGGTGTGAGCAGTGTCGGGGGGGTGAGCAGTGTCAGGGGGGTGAGCAGTGTGGGGGGGGGTGAGCAGTGTCGGGGGGGTGAGCAGTGTCAGGGGGGTGAGCAGTGTGGGGGGGGGTGAGCAGTGTTGGGGGGGGTGAGCAGTGTCAGGTGGGTGTGAGCAGTGTGGGGGGGGGTGAGCAGTGTCGGGGGGGGATGAGCAGTGTCGGGGGGGGTGAGCAGTGTCGGGAGGGTGAGCTGTGTCGGGGGGGGGTGAGCAATGTCGGGGGGGTGAGCAGTGTCAGGGGGGTGAGCAGTGTCAGGTGGGTGTGAGAAGTGTGGGGGGGGTGAGAAGTGTGGGGGGGGTGAGCAGTGTCGGGGGGGTGAGCAGTGTCGGGGGGGTGAGCAGTGTCAGGTGGGTGTGAGCAGTGTGGGGGGGGGTGAGCAGTGTCGGGGGGGTGAGCAGTGTCGGGGGGGGGGATGAGCAGTGTCGGGGGGGGTGAGCAGTGTCGGGAGGGTGAGCTGTGTCGGGGGGGATGAGCAATGTCGGGTGGGTGAGCAGTTTCAGTGGGGTGAGCAGTGTCGTGGGGGTGAGCAGTGTCGGGTGTGGTTAGCAGTGTCGGGGGCGGATGAGCAGTGTCGGGGGTGTGAGCAGTGTCGGGGGGGTGGGCAGTGTCGGGGGGGTGAGCAGTGTCGGGGGGGTGAGCAATGTCGGGGGGGTGGGCAGTGTCGGGGGTGTGAGCAGTGTCGGGGGGTTGGGCAGTGTCGGGGGGGTGAGCAGTGTCGGGGAGGTGAGCAGTGTCGGGGGGGTGAGCAGTGTCAGGGGGGTGAGCAGTGTCGTGGGGGGTGAGCAGTGTCGGGGGGTGTGAGCAGTGTCGGGGTGTGAGCAGTGTCGGGGGGTGAGCAGTGTCGGGGGGGTGAGCAGTATCGGAGGGGTGAGCAGTGTCGGGGGGGGTGAGCAGTGTCGTGGGGGTGAGCAGTGTCGGGTGTGGTTAGCAGTGTCGGGGGCGGATGAGCAGTGTCGGGGGTGTGAGCAGTGTCGGGGGGGTGGGCAGTGTCGGGGGGGTGAGCAGTGTCGGGGGGTGAGCAATGTCGGGGGGGTGGGCAGTGTCGGGGGTGTGAGCAGTGTCGGGGGGTTGGGCAGTGTCGGGGGGGTGAGCAGTGTCGGGGAGGTGAGCAGTGTCGGGGGGGTGAGCAGTGTCAGGGGGGTGAGCAGTGTCGTGGGGGGTGAGCAGTGTCGGGGGGTGTGAGCAGTGTCGGGGTGTGAGCAGTGTCGGGGGGTGAGCAGTGTCGGGGGGGTGAGCAGTATCGGAGGGGTGAGCAGTGTCGGGGGGGGTGAGCAGTGTCGGGGGGGTGAGCAGTGTCGGGGGGGTGAGCAGTGTCGGGGGGTGAGCAGTGTCGTGGGGGGTGAGCAGTGTCGGGGGGTGTGAGCAGTGTCGGGGGGGTGAGCAGTGTCGGGGGGGTGAGCAGTGTCGGGGGGGTGAGCAGTGTCGGGGGGTGTGAGCAGTGACGGGGGGGTGAGCAGTGTCGGGGGGGTGAGCAGTGACGGGGGGGTGAGCAGTGTCGGGGGGGTGAGCAGTGTCGGGGGGTGTGAGCAGTGTCGGGGGGGTGAGCAGTGTCGTGGGGGGTGAGCAGTGTCGGGGGGTGTGAGCAGTGTCGGGGGGGTGAGCAGTGTCGGGGGGGGTGAGCAGTGTCGTGGGGGGTGAGCAGTGTCGGGGGGGGGAGCAGTGTCGGGGGGGTGAGCAGTGTCGGGGGGGGGGTGAGCAGTGTCGGGGGCGGGTGAGCAGTGTCGGGGGCTGAGCAGTGTCGGGGGTGTGAGCAGTGTCCGGGGGTGAACAGTGACGGGGGGGTGAGCAGTGTCGGGGGGGTGAGCAGTGTCGGGGGGTGAGCAGTGTCGGGGGGGGTGAGCAGTGTCGGGGGGGGTGAGCAGTGTCGGGCGGGTGAGCAGTGTCCGGGGGTGAACAGTGACGGGGGGGTGAGCAGTGTCGGGGGGAGAGCAGTGTCGGGGGGTGAGCAGTGTCGGGGGGGGTGAGCAGTGTCGGGGGGGGGTGAGCAGTGTTGGGTGGTGAGCAGTGCCGGGGGGGTGAGCAGTGTCGGGGGGGTGAGCAGTGTCGGGGGGGGTGAGCAGTGTCGGGGGGGTGAGCAGTTTCGGGGGGGGGTGAGCAGTGTCTGGGGGGTGAGCAGTTTCGGGGGGTTGAGCAGTGTCGGGGGGGTGTGCAGTTTCAGTGGGGTGAGCAGTGTCGCGGGGGTGAGCAGTGTCGGGGGGGTGAGCAGTGTCCGGGGGGGGGGGGTGAGCAGTGTCGGGGGGGGGGTAGGCAGTGACGGGGGGGGTGAGCAGTGTCAGGGGGGTGAGCAGTGTCGGGGGGGTGAGCAGTGTGGGGGGGGTGAGCAGTGTCGGGGGGGTGAGCAGTGTCGGGGGGGTGAGCAGTGTCGCGGGGGTGAGCAGTGTCAGGGGGGGTGAGCAGTGTCGGGGGGGTGAGCAGTGTCGGGGAGGTCAGCAGTGTCGGGGGGTGTGAGCAGTGTCAGGGGGGTGAGCAGTGTCGCGGGGGGTGAGCAGTGTCGGGGGGGTGAGCAGTGTCGGGGGGGTGAGCAGTGTTGGGGGGTTGAGCAGTGTCGGGGGGGTGAACAGTGTCGGGGGGGTGAGCAGTGTGGGGGGGGTGAGCAGTGTCGGGGGGTGAGCAGTGTGGGGGGTGAGCAGTGTCGGGGGTGTGAGCAGTGTCGGGGCGGGTGAGCAGTGTCGGAGGGGGGTGGGCAGTGTCGGGGGGGTGAGCAGTGTCGGGGGGGTGGGCAGTGTCGGGGGAGTGATCAGTGTCGGGGGGTTGAGCAGTGTCGGGGGGTGAGCAGTGTCGGGGGGTGAGCAGTGTCGGGGGGGTGAGCAGTGTCGGGGGGGTGAGCAGTGTCGGGGGGGTGGGCAGTGTCGGGGGGGTGAGCAGTGTCGGGGGTTTGAGCAGTGTCGGGGGGGTGAGCAGTTACAGTGGGGTGAGCAGTGTCGCGGGAGAGAGCAGTGTGGGGGGGCTGAGCAGTGTCAGGGGGGTGCGCTGTGTCGGGGGGGGATGAGCATTGTCGGGGGTGTGAGCAGTGTCGGGGGGGTGAGCAGTGTCAGGGGGGTGAGCAGTGTGGGGGGGGTGAGCAGTGTTGGGGGGGGTGAGCAGTGTCAGGTGGGTGTGAGCAGTGTGGGGGGGGGTGAGCAGTGTCGGGGGGGTGAGCAGTGTCGGGGGGGGGATGAGCAGTGTCGGGGGGGGGTGAGCAGTGTCGGGAGGGTGAGCTGTGTCGGGGGGGGATGAGCAATGTCGGGGGGGTGAGCAGTGTCGTGGGGGTGAGCAGTGTCGGGGGGGTGAGCAGTGTCGGGGGTGTGAGCAGTGTCGGGGGTGTGAGCAGTTTCGGGGGGGTGAGCAGTGTCGGGGGGGGGTGAGCAGTGTCGTGGGGGGTGAGCAGTGTCGGGGGGTGAGCAGTGTCGGGGGGGTGAGCATTGTCGTGGCGGGTGAGCAGTGTCGGGGGGGGTGAGCAGTGTCGGGGGGGTTGAGCAGTGTCGGGGGGGTGAGCAGTGTCAGGGGGGTGAGCAGTGTCAGGAGGGGGTGGGGGGTACGGAGTGAGCACTGTCAGCGGGGTTTGCAGTGACCGGGGAAGCAGTGTCAGAGGTGACGGGGAACTGGCCAATGGATCCATTCTGCTGCCAAAGCTGGGAGCTTCTAACTGCTGTATGAAATGCTTAGTTTGGAGTTTGAATCAAGGTCAGCAGCATGAGCTCCTGCTGAATGCAAAACGGCCCATTAATATTGTTATTATGTTCCTTGCATGCAATGCACCCAGCTCTTCAGACATCAGCCACCAAACCACACGGCATGTTTTACAAACGACTTTGAATGTGTTTAGACCCAAGCCTTCAATTATCAGATGGATGTCACTACAGATGACAGGACAACTTCTTCCATTCCATGCGCAATAATAATATATCTGTGCAGAGCAGTCTCCCTCAGGGACAATTGCTATCTAATGAAGTGAGTCCTGTTAATGCAATCACATTCATTCAGGTTTAGAAGCAGATGCTTTCCCTTCACTTCTGATTGGCACAGTAGTGTAAAGACAGCAGACAGTTTGGCTGAGCAGTGTTAAAAATGAAGTCGATGAATCTCGGCAGGTAATGGTCCTGACTGCAGAGTTGACTGCATGCTTCTGTAAAAGTAGTTTGCTGAAACATAAACCACCACCAACATCAAGTCAAATAAGATGCAGCAAAAATAAAGTTCTGTTTTTTTCATAATTCTTCCTGGGATGCGAGCATCGCTGACAAGGCCAACATTAATTGTCCAACCCTAAATGCCCTTGAGAATGGTGAGCCACCTTTTTGAATTATGTAATCTGTGTGGTGTAGGTACACCCGCAGTGCTGTTAGGAAGGGAGTTCCAGGATTTTGACCAGCAACAGTGAAATAACGGTGATACCCCACTCACACCACACCAGCCTGCGGCCTGCATGCTGCTGCCTTTCCACATTGTTCCGCTGCGCACTTCTGTCAGCAGAGTCGGGACAAGGGTCAAGCAGGCGCTACAAGCCAGCTGACTCTTCCTTCTCTTTTCACAGCAGTACGCCAGCCCCAGTGCCACAACTTGCATTCATTGGGCACCTTACAAGGTAGGGGTGGACGGCACTGTAGCACAGTGGTTAGCACCATTGTTTCACAGCTCTAGGGTCACAGGTTCGATTCCCGGCTTGGGTCACTGTCTGCGTGGAATCTGCACGTTCTCCCCGTGTCTGTGTGGGTTTCCTGTGGGTGCTCCGGTTTCTTCCCACAAGCCCCAAAAGATGTGCTTGTTCGATGAATTGGACATTCTGAATTCTCCCTCTGTGTATCCGAACAGGTGCCGGAGTGTGGCGACTAGGGGATTTTCACAGAAACTTCATGACAGTGTTAATGTAAGCCTACTTGTGACAATGAAGATTATTGGCTTGGAGGGGAACTTGCAGGTGATGATGCCAGCTGCCCTTGCCCTTATCAATTACAGATGTTGTGGGTTTGGAAGGTGTCGAGTTGCTGCAATGTGCCTTACGTATGATACACACTGCTGTCACTGTGTGTCAGGTTGAGGGAATGTTCAAGGTGGTGGATAGGGTACCGATCAAGCGGGCTGCTTTGTCATGAATGATGTCGACGTTCTTGAGTGTTGTTGGAGCTGCATTCATCCAGGCAGTTGGAGAGTATTCCATTACAGGAGTGAGTGCTTGTTGTTAGTGAACAGGCTTTGGGGAGCCAGGAGGTCAGTAACCTGCTTCAGAATTCCCAGTCACTGACCATAGTATTTTTATGGCTGAGCCTGTTAAGTTTTTGGTCAATGGTGTCATGATATGCAGACATGCAGATAATGTTATACAGACAGGCACAGACAGGCAGCTAATGAACACAGAGAACAGGACATGACCAATGAGCAGGCAGGACACTCGGGGGTGGTATCTCACTATAAAAGGCACGAGGCACTCACACTCCGTCTTTTTCCACTGATGAACATCTACAGAGTGAGTCAGAGTGTATGTACAGTATCACACCTCTAGCACGTGGCTAAGAGCTAGTCTGGTTCAGTCAGACAGAGTAACCACACTTAGGTTAGCAGAGAGTCAAACTCATAGAGAACTGTGCTAACTGTGCTACTGGTTCAATGAATCAGATTGAACTAACTTCAAGGACTGGAGTATCTTTTGGTTAAAGCTGCATCCAGTTGCAGCCTGTGTTATCCCAGAGTACATAACACGACATGCTACCAGGAGACTGCATAATCCAGGTGGTTTTCCTCAGTCCGTTCCGTGACGACCAGCGAATGTATCCCGGCACCATGGAGAAGAGTCAGGCTCCTCACCAGCTCAGGACCTCCGGCAATCTCAGTGCCAACTGGCGGACATTCAAGCAAACATTTCTGCTGTACATCGAAGCTTCAAACCTCGTGGGTGCATCTGATGCAATCTCCTCTCAACAGTGGGTGATCAAGCCATCGAACGCTTCAATTCTTTTCACTTCACCGAAGGCCAGGACAAGACAAAGTTTCAGACCATCCTGGACAAGTTTGACAGTCACTGTGAAGTGGACACCAATGAAATCTTCGGGCGCTACATATTCATCAGCGTCTACAAGGCAAAGATGAATCTTTCAACTCCTTCTTAACTAACCTCCGCCTGCTAGCGCTATCCTGCAATTTTGGTGATATTGCTGACTCCATGATCAGAGACCAAATCGTTTTTGGAGTTCACTCTGATCCTCTGAGAGAGCAGCTACTGAAAATCAAGCATTTAACCCTGCCAGTCGCGATTGAAACATGCACAGTGCACGACGATGCGCGGAGCGTCAGGGCGTTTACATCACGACGTGCTCAAACTGCGGCAATGCCCACTTAAAGAAACACTGCCCTGCAAGAGGCAGGCAATGTTTAAACTGCGGGATGCTTGGACACTATGCAGCCTTGTGCAGGTCTGCAGCAATAGTCAGGGGCCAACGCTCCCAATTCCGATGATGGCGCGTTCAGAGTGTGCAACAACGATTACAGGATTCTGATCCTGGCAGCACAACGGATCCAGAGGAAGAATGCCTGGACTCCGCCTATTTATGGCCATCATTACCAAATGTGAATATGCCACATTCAACTCATCACAAATTCAATCCAACCTCGCTGTGGATTCTGTGGATGAATGGTGTGCGGTGATGCAGGTCAACCACTGCTCCATCCAGTTTAAGCGGGACACAGGTGCTTCTGCCAACCTCCTCTCACAGGCAGATTTCAAATGCAGCCTGCAGGCTCCTGGACTACAACGGAAATGCCATCACGGCACTGGGATCCTGCCACCAACTCAAGGATCTTCAGCAACAGGGCATCATTTCCAAGGTAACCGAAGCGACTGACTGGGTCAGCTCGATGGTATGTTTTAGAAAGCCTTTGGGAGACCTGCGCATCTGCATTTATCCCAAGGATCCCAATAAGAATATAATGCGTGAACACTATCCCATCCCGAAGCGGGAGGAACACACCAGTGAGGTGGCACACGCATGTTTTTTCCACCAAGTTAGATGCGTCACATGGATTTTGGCAAATCCAGCTGGATAAGTGCAGCAGAAGTCTCTGCACCTTCAACACCGTTAGGCAGATATTGCTACAATCGCATGCCGTTTGGCATTGTCTCGGCATCGGAGATCTACCATCGCATCATGGAGCAGATGATGGAGGGCATTGAAGGAGTTTGTGTGTACGTGGACGACATCATCATATGGTCCACGACCCCTGAAGAACATGTTTCCCATCTCCAGCAGATATTCCGCCATGTCCATGCCAATGGCCTGAAGCTGAACAGGTCCAAATGTTGCTTTGTCATGTCGACACTCAAGTTCCTAGGTGACCAGATCTCTCAGCAGGGCCTGTGCCCGGACACAGAGAAGGTCACGGCCATCGAAGCCATGAAGGTCCCTGAAGACAAGAAGGCGGTGTTGCGCATCATGGGCAGGGTCAATTTTCTGGGCAAGTTCATCCCAAACCTGGCCTCACACACCACGGCCCTACGAAACCTGGTGAAAAAGTCCACTGCCTTTGAACGGAAGGCAGCCCATCAGGCAGAGTGGTTGGAGCTGAAAGCCAAGCTCACCACTGCACCCGTCTTGGCATTTTTCGACCCAGACAAGGAGACGAAGATCTCGACAGATGCGAGCCAGGATGGCTACAGTGCGGTGCTGATTCAACGCGATGACACTTCACCCTGGGCACCGGGAGCCTACGCATCGAGGGCCATGACGCCCACCGAAACAAGGTATGCGCAACTAGAGAAGGAATGCCTGGGTCTTCTCACTGGCATTCTCAAGTTTCACGATTATGTCTACGGTCTGCCAACATTCACTGTCGATATGGATCACAGGCCTCTGGTCCACATTATCCACAAGGACCTGAACGACATGACGCCTCGGTTGCAGCGCATCCTCCTCAAACTCAGAAGGTACGACTTTGACTTAGTGTACACGCCTGGCAAGGAGCTCATCATCGCTGATGCATTGTCCCGCTCCATCACATTGCCTAGTGAACCGCTGGAAATCATCCGGCAGATTGAATCACAGTTTTAGCTGTGTGCTAGCACCTTACCGGCGTCTGATGAGAAGGTGGTTCGTATCCGCGAGGAGACAGCCAAAGACCCCCTCTTGCAGCGTGTCATGCACCACCTCACCAATGGCTGGCAGAAATGGCAGTGCCGTCAATTTTACAATGTAATGGCCGACCTGACGGTGATTAATGGTATCCTCCTGAAGCTGGATCGCATTGTCATTCCACTCAGTCTCCAGAGCTTGGTGCTCCGCCAAATCCATGAGGGACACCTGGGCGTCGAGAAGTGCAGATGCAGAGCCAGGCAGGCTGTCTACTAGCCTGGTATTAGCCAGAACATCTCGAACATGGGGCGGGATTCTCCGACCCCCCGCCGGGTCGGAGAATCGGCGAGGGGCAGCGTGAATCCCGCCCCCGCCGGATGCCAAATTCTCACGCGCCAGGGATTTGGCAGGGGCGGGGAACGCGCCGCGCCGGTCAGCGGCCGCTGGCAGCGCCCGCCCCCCGGCGTATCTCCAGCCCGCGATGGGCCGAGTGGCCACCCGTTTTCAGCGGGTCCCGCCGGCGTATGTTCCTGGCTCCACGGGCAGCCTCCGGTGTCCTCGGGGGGGGTGCGGGGGGATCAGGCCCCGGGGAGTGCCCCCACGGTGGCCTGGCCCGTGATCGGGGCACACCGATCCGCGGGCAAGCCTGTGCCGTGGGAGCACTCTATTCCTCCGCACCGGCTGGTGTAACGGTCCGCGATGGCCGGCGCGGAGATGAACACCCCCTGCGCATGCGCTGGGATGACGCCAGCACACACTGGCACTCCCGCGCATGCGCCTGCTCATGCCGGCTGGCGGAGGCCCTTCGGGGCAGTTGACATTGCACCAAGCCCCTTCCGCGCCGGTCGGCACGGCACAAACCACTCCGCCGCCGGCCTAGCCCCTGAAGGTGCGGAAGATTCCGCACCTACTGGACTGCCCGACGCCGGAGTGGTTCACGCCTCTCCTTCGCGCCAGATTTTCCCGCCCCGCCGGTTTCCGAGGAATCCCGCCCAAGGTTCTAAACTGTGCGACCTGTCAACGCTTCCAGCCGGCACAGAGCAAGGAGACGCTCCAGCAGCATGAAATCGAGACCTCCCCATGGTCCAAGGTTGGCATCGACCTCTTTCGTGCGAATGGTCGTGACTACGTGTTGATCATTGACTATTTCTCCAATTACCCTGAAGTCGTGAAGCTTCGTACCTCACATCTCGGAACGTCATCAAGGCCTGAAAGGAGACGTTCTCCAGGCATGGTATCCCACTCACTGTCATGACTGACAATGGCCCGTGCTTCAACAGCCCGGAATGATCTATGTTTGCCAAGTCATACCATTCCAAACATGTCACTTCCAGCCCACACTATCCGCAGTCCAATGGGAAGGTTGAAAAAGGGGTGCACATTGTGAAACAGCTCATCCGCAAGGCCGCGGATTCTGCTTCTGACTTCTACCTCGCGCTGCTTGCGTACAGGGCAACCCCACTGTCCACTGGCATGTCGCCGGCTCAACTCCTGATGAACAAGGGCTTGCGGACGACACTTCCAGCCATACACTTGCCCAACCTGGATCACCTCCCGGTGCTGCAGAAGGTGTAGCAGCTCCGAAACCAGCAAAAGCAGGGCTATGATGCTCATGCCACCGATTTGACCCTGTTATCCACGGCAGACACTGTCAGGGTCAAGATACCGGATGGTGGCTGGTCTGTTCCAGCTGTCGTTGTTCGACAGGCTGCGCCCCGCTCGTATGTTGTACAGATGGCTGATGGTTCTGTTGTGCGACGAAACAGACGGGCACTGCACAAAGTTGCCTGCTTTCTTCTCCGTTTCCATCCGTTGTTTTGCCACCTCCTGATACCTCGAACTATGAGGCCACCAGTCAGGCTTCCATCCCGCCTGTCAATGCGCCGTCGTCCCCACCACCACCTCTCCGGCGGTCGACAAGGATCAGACGCAAGCCCCAGAGACTGGACTTATGAACACTTGTTTTGTTTGCTGTGTTCTGTTTTCTCACATTAGACAGCTGTCTTCACATGTAAATATGTTCACATATGCCACCACATGTAAGTACGTTCCCATGTGCCAACAAAACATTTTTAAAAAGGGGAGATGTCATGATATGCAGACATGCAGATAATGATGTACAGACAGGCACAGACAGGCAGCTAATGAACACAGAGAACAGGACATGACCAATGAGCAGGCAGGACACTCAGGGCTGGTATCTCACTATAAAAGGCACGAGGCACTCGCACTCCGCCTCTTTCCACTGATGAACATCTACAGAATGAGTTACGGTGTACGTACAGTATCACACCTCCAGCATGTGGCGAAGAGCTAGTCTGGTTCAGTCAGACAGACTAACCACACTTAGGTTAGCAGAGAGTCGAACTCATAGAGAACTGTGCTAACTGTGCTCCTGGTTCAATAAATCAGATTGAACTAACTTCAAGGTCTGGAGTATCTTTTGGTTAAAGCTGCATCCAGTTGCAGCCTGTGTTACCCCAGAGTACATAACACGACAAATGGTAACTCCCAGCAAGTTTATGGTCGGGATTTCCAATGATGGCCAAAGAGAAACAGAGTCATTTTGTGCACTAAAGTAGGCCGTTCGGCTCACCGAGTCGCATTTTATGGCACACCTGGCACTGCGGGGGAATGGGAGATACCTGCTCCTGGTGGCCGCCAATGTTACGGTCGTCCTGAACATTTATGTCATGAGGTCCTTCCAGGCACCGAGTGGTGATCTGTCCGGAATCTCAACAAGCTCGGTGCATAGGAGCATCCGCGATGTTATGGAGCCCCTATCTACCCAGGGTCAGGGGCTGGGGCCAGGGGCACAGTGCTGCCTACTCTCCCTGGCTGCCCTCAGGAGGCCGTGCAGATTTTTACAGCACTGCTGACCGTTCCAGACAGTGTTGCCCATGGCACTCACGGCCTCTCCCACCTGCGTCCAGGCCCAGTCCATGGCAGTGGGTAGCAGCCATCTCCCCACCCCGGGATACAGGGTGGCCCTCCCCTCCTGCATGGTATCCAACAGGGTCTCGAGTTCTGTGTCGGTGAAGCGCAGTTCCGTTCTCCTTGCTGCCATCTTGTTGGCTGAGATCGTGTGTGTGGGGAGTGGAGTATTTATATGCGGCTGCAGCTTGTCAGCCCTCGAGTATCACCGATTACGGCGAATCAGACGCTTTTTTTCATTGGAATCGATATTGTTCCACATGGTGCCGGTGCTAGCCCATTAATGATTGATGAATTTGTCTGCGACGGCGCCAATCTTGCTGGCGCAGAATACCACCAATTCAGTCTCGGAATCAACATTTTCTGAAACGGAGAATTCCGCCGATTATTTTTGTTGGATAAAGGTATCAAGGGTATCAGAGCCAAGATGAGTAAATTCAATTGAGGTACGGATCAGCCATGATCTAATTAAAGCCCTATGTTCCTATCTTTCCCCTCATACAGCCCTGTTCTAATCAAATATGATGTGATTATGCCAAATGAACTGAGGGATTTGGGATATTAGCAACTCCAAGTTTCTTTGCCTGTGGTTGTCCAACTGTAAATTTTACACTGATGAATAATATATTGGAATAAAATTCAAAGTATATGTATTGCAGGGAACAGGGATTTATTTAGTTATGCTTATGATGTATCTCAGCAACATAAGAGTTACCTCCAACACATTGATAGAACAGGTGAATGGAACTCACTAGCAGTCAATCTACGACAGCTCCAGACAGTACTCTACATGACTCATGGAAGCTGTCAACTAGCACTCTTCAATCTCCCTCTGAAGTGACCCTTCAAGGCCAGGAACGGAAATTCAGAAATGATCTCCATTTTCCTAAATTTAAAAGAAAGTCTTGAAACCCCCCTGTCAACAAGGCCAAGTTGATATGTAAAATGCAGGGCCTACAATTAAAGTATCATTTTGAATCAGAGGCTGCAGTTTCCTCTTCGAACTGAATTAGAGACGAGGGCACACAACAGCATTCAAAACTATTCATTTTCTGAAGTGATTCATTTTCCCAGGTTTTCCACCCCTCCAAATGTATTTACATAAAATTTTTTAAAAGTCGCAGACTCTCCGATCTCCAGATGGTTGTACATTGCAGGTACATAGAATTAATGGAATTTACAGTGCAGAAGGAGGCCATTTGGTCCATTGGGTCCGCACTGGCTCTTGGAAAGAGCACCCTACTTAAGCCCACACCTCCACCCTATCCTCGTAACCCAGTAATCCCACCTAACCTTTTTGGACACTAAGGGCAATTTATCATGGCCAACCCACCGAACTTGCACATTTTTGGACTGTGGGAGGAAACCGGGACACCCGGAGGAAACCCACACAGACACTGGGAGAACATACAGGCTCCGCACAGACAGTGACCCAAGCCGGGAATCGAACCGGGGACCCTGGAGCTGTGAAGCAACAGTGCTACCCATTGTGCTACCGTGCTGCCCCAGAAGATGGCAGATGAGCTGAGGCATCCCCTCGGAAATCCCAATGTAAGGACTCTGCGCGAATCTATCCAGAACAGCCTCCAATGGATGATTCTCCTGCGTCTGGAACATTCCAAAGAAATCTCCAACCTTGAGTTAAGAGTTAGAGACTTCGGAGGGGTATAACTCACTTCCCTGGGAATCTTAGTCTGAAGGAAATGAGGGGTGCGATTAACCCCCAAAAATACTAAATGTAATTTTGCGCTAGCTGTAATGGCGAGATTGAGATTTCTATTCATCTGCACTTCGTGCAAAAAAATGAGCCCCCACATGAAACTCGCCATGCCTCAGTCCTGCGCCACCTGATTCGCCTGACTTGTGCCTCAGCTGCTCACCGCTAACAAGGGGAGCTGCTTTTAAAGGCTCCCTCACCACTCATTCCCAGGAGAGACAAGCTTCTCACTTTGTGGGTGTCGACCAGGCCAGGCTTCTCGACACAGAGGATGAGAGGCAGTGACCCTGTACCCCGAGGGAGTCAGAGAACCAGCAGCAGGGTGAGCAATGCCACCTGGAGGCAGTGGCAGCGGTTGTCAATGCAGGCAGCATGACCAAGAGCACTGGGCGCAATTCTCCCATCGGGAGACTAAGTGCCAACGCCGGAGTGAAAACCGGAATGTTTCACTCCGGCGTCGGAGGCCGTTCCCAGCCCCCTATTCTCCTGCCCCCGGGGGACTAGGAGCGGCGCCGCGTCATTTACGCGTGCCGGGCCTTGGCATGCGTAAAAGCTGCGCCACGTAAATGTCACGGCCGGCGCTGCGTAAATGACGTCACCCGCGCATGCGCAGGTTGACCGGCGCTAACCCGCGCATGTGTGGTTGCCGTCCTCCCTGCGGCCACCCCGCAGGAAGATGTCGGATGGATCTTGCGGGGCAGCGGAGGAAAGGAGGTCCTCCTTCAGAGAGGCCAGCCCGCCGATCGGTGGGCACCGATCGCGGGCCAGACCCCTTTTGAGTCCCCCCCGGTGCAGGAACCACCCTCCCACCCCCACCCACACAGGCCGCCCCCCAGCGTTCCCGCGCTGTTCTCGCTGGCAGCGACCAGGTGTGGACGGCGCCGGTGGGAACCTGTCATGTTGGGCAGGCCGCTCGGCCCATCCGGGCCGGAGAATCGCCACTCGCCCGCTACAAACAGCAAGCAGCGATACCCCGAGCGGCCAGCCGTGATTCTCGCCGTGCCAGTTTGGGGGGGGTGGGAGAATCGCGTGCGGGTGCCGATGCGGCGTGGCGGGACTCGCGTGGCGCCCTGGTGATTCTCCCACCCGGCATGGGGGGGGGGGGAGAATTCCGCCCACTGTCTTCCAATTGTCAAGGGAGTGTCCCTTTAAGAAATGTTTTTGCCTTATCACATGACTTCAGTGCTGTCATTGTGTGGGTGGAGCTGGGCTGTGGCTCCATGTTTTTACTTTCACTTTGGTTTGGGGTTTGTTTGTGGCTCTGAGTTTTTTTGCTTTCATTTTCACATTTGGCTGCTGCACTCAGACAAACAAGTATCTTGGAGTGTCTCTCTGTCTGTACTTTATGAGCTGTTTCAAGATTACTTGACAACTTAAAAGAGATAACTGTTTTCTGAAAGGAATTCAAACCTGCTGTTTTGGAAAGGAAACAAGAGCATCCATACCAAGTCTTGAGTCCTGTGTGCTGGGCCACACCTTTGAAAAGTGGGGGTACTGATTTATGGGATCTTGTTATTAAATTGGAACAGTTAAAGGGGGGGAACTTATTGAGGGTTATACTTAGATTACTGCAGCTATGTGGGGTATTTGTGTTTGTAGTTCATAAAAATGCTTACTGTATGGGTTTATAAAAATGTTAACTAAATTCGTAGAATAAAGTTTGTTTTTGATGAAAAGTGCTTAAGGCTTCTGTTGAATAAAACCTGAAATCCAGGCCCTTGTGCTCTTCGTAACCAAAATCTACAAACAGTTGTAGGTCAGGTGAACTCCATGATATACTTTGGAGTTTTCTAAACCCTGGCCCATAACAGCGAGCAGCGATTCCCCGAGCGGCCATCCGTGATTCTCGCCGTGCCGGTTTGGGGGGGGTGGTGGGAGAATCGCGTAGGAAGAGGATGAACGTCCTATGAGGTGGAAGGGTAAGTTACCGCCTCTCACCTGCACCAGTTCCGCCTGCCATCCTTCAATTCCCCAACACCCCTACAGATCCACTGGCTGACACCTCACACCCTCCCCACATCCAACCTCCACATTTGTCCTTCAGAACCCCCAGCATCCCTTCATGTCTAGGCACGGTGCCCACACATGCCACCTGTTATGGACCACCTGACACATCAGGTGTGCGGCTCGCAATGTCCTCTCTTTGTCCCTGCAGGAGAAGATAGCCCATAATGAGTGGCAAAGGTTTTAAAAACATTTTTCATGGGTTGTGGACGGCGCTGGCTCTGCCAGTATTCATTACCCATCCCTGAGGGCAATTAAGAGTTAACCACATTGCTGTGTGTCCAAAGTCACATGTAGACCAGACCAGGTAAAGATGGCAGATTTCTTTCCCTAAAGGACATTAGCGAACCAGATGGATTTTCGACAATGGTTTTATGGTCATCATTCGACTTTTGATTTCAGATTTATTTTTTGAATTGCATTCAAATTCCACCATCTGTCATGGTGGGATTGAAAGCCCTGTCCTGAGAGCATTACCTGGTTTATTAGTTGAGGGACAGTACCACTACACCACTGCATTCCCAAGGCGGGGAGCAGAATCCCAGCTACCCATGTCATTACCCCCTCTGAGGAAAGGACAGTAGAGATTGTGCGGTTGCCCAAGGAGTGAGCACTGACTGACAATATGGTTGGCCTGCACTGGAGAAGTGAGGATCCATTGTACCTCCATCCAGGTGTCTTGTCTCAAGTGAGTTGTTGATGACCCAGACAATTCATAGAATTTACAGTACAGAAGGAGGCCATTCAGCCCATCGAGTCTGCACTGGCTCTTGGGAAGAGCACCCTATCCAGGCCCACATCTCCACCCTAGTCCCCAAACCCAGCAACCCTACCCAACACTAAGGGCAATCTTGGACACTAAGGGCAATTTAGCATGGCCAATCCACCTAACCTGCACATCTTTGGACTGTGGGAGGAAACCGGAGCACCCGGAGGAAACCCACGCAGACACGGGGAGAACGTGCAGACTCCGCACAGACAGTGACCCAAGCCAGGCATCGAACCTGTGACCCTGGAGCTGTGAAGCAATTGTGCTAACCACTATGCTAGCGTGCTGCCCTTTCACTGAACTTATGTCCATTGCAGGATCGCCATCTGATGAGGCCGAGCCATCTGGAGTCACTGTGCCACACAAGAGACCACCTTGGAGGAGAGCTCTGAGAAGAACACCTGCAATGAGTCATATCTATCATCCACACTCTCCACCATCGCAGAGACACACACCTCAGTGAGCGACAGTCTTGGACAAGCTTCTGGGGTGCTATCTGCTGAGCACCACACAGCTGCTAATACACATCAGGTGGAGGCAGGAACAACCAAGAGAGACAGCAGTCAGAGGCCTGCTGGATCCCAGGACTCTGAGTCCCAGTCAGATGCTGAGCCTCAGGACCAGGTTCTCCCAGAGCTGATGCAAATGATAGGCCACACCACCAGATTCAGGAAGGGGTGTCAGTGACATTCCAGCAACTGCAAGGCTGATTGGAGGACTCCCAAAACCTTCAGGCACAGGAGATGGTGCTGGCCAAAACTGAAAGGCAGGCGGCAGCAGTAGAAAACCTGGAGCACAATATCCGAGACATGAGTGATGGTGTCCCAGGCGGTGCTGAGTCTGTGATGCCCATGGCTGAAGGCCTCGGCATCGTGTCCCCGTCGCTGACGGACATGTCCCAGACTCAGGTGGGTATTCCTGAGGTACTCCAGAGCATAGCCCAGTCACTCCAGCTGCCACTGTCCATGGAGTCACCAAGGGCCCTATGGGAATGCTCAGGGTGGAGGAAGCGCTGCAGCCCATCCCGGAACCTTCCACCATGGAGATTAAGGTGGTCTCCGGTTCTTTTGAATCCCCCCCCCTCTTGACACCGGGACATCTCAAGGTCAATGGGCAGAACAGGTTGCCACAGCGATGCCTGTCACACCAGTAAGTCGCCGGAGTGCTCCGGCTCCAGGCCCTCCAGAGGATGACTGCCAGGGGCATTAAAGACCAGAGGGCGCAGAAGGCTGCAGGCTGCCTCCACATCTGATACACACCTCGATGTAGTCCGAGACCACGGAGGATTCAGAAGGGTCAGGAGCACTGAGTGGGCACTGCTGGAGGGAATAGAAATCTGTCACATTAAAATGTTCACCAGTAAAACATTTCACAACTGAAACATGTAAAGCCTGTGTCATTTTAATCATCACAGCGGAACTGCCTGCCCCTCAGCCTCCTGTTCACCCCTCGGCACAGTGGTCCAAGATCAAAAGCCTCTGATACAGACTCCATCAGGGGGATGGGTGTGAGCGGCCTGTCAGTGAGTGGTCATCACTCTCCTGCTTTGTATAGGGACCCGGCAACAATGCCGACACAGGCTGGTGGGTGGTTGTAGAACTGACAGGCACAGTCTCGTCTCATGTGAATCTAGAGACTATGATGGCCTCCCTGGTCCTCCTGGCATGTCGCACCCTGTCCTCCTCTGGCTCCTCCTCAGTCTCATCCTCCAGCCCCCTCCTGGTCCTCCTCAGATGAGGCCGCATGTTTCTCATCCTCCTGCCGCTCGTCCAACATGTCGCCACGCTCATGTGCCAAATTGTGGGTGGCAGAGCAGACAATAACAAAGGGAAAGACCCCCTGGGGGTGTAGAGCCCCACCAGAGCGATCGATACAGCAGAACGGCATTCTGAGCAGCCTGATGCACCTCTCAATGTAAGCACGGTTAGCAACTTGGGCCTCATTGTAATGGGACTCTGCCTCACTCTCAGGCCTCCGCACTGACGTCATCAGCCATGACCTCAGCATGTATCCCTTGTCCCCAATCCATCAACCTGTGGAGGTTCTTGAAGACACCGGGGATCTACGAGTGCCCCAGGATGTAGTTGTCATGCACGCTCCCAGGATCGCAGGCATATGCATATGCATGATCCTGAGGCAGTGGTCACTCAGGATCTGTACATCCAGGGAGTGGAACCCCTTCCTGGTAACATATTGCACACCCTGATGCCCCGGTGCCTGCAGGGCGATATGCATGCCCTCAATGGCCCCCTGGACCTGGGACATTCCTGCAATGGGCATCCTTCACCTCCCGGATGCACCTATGGGCTGACAACTGCGAAATGCCAAACAGATCCTCACTTGAGCCCTGGAATGGCCTGGTGCTGTAGAAATAAAGAGATTCCGTGACATTTACGGCCATCGGGAGCAGGCGTTCTCCTCCTCCGCACGGTGTCATGCCCACGTGGGCATGGCACAGGTGCCGACTGTCTTCTTCTTGACACACAGCCTTTTGTGGCATATGCTGTGGCACGTCATTGGTCTTGATTTCCGGCCCCCTCCTCCATCTGACGGGTGGCCAGCTCTTGAGGATGTGCGGCAGCCCACTATACATGTGGTGCCGCCTCCAGCTGTGTTGGCCTCGCTGTCTTCTTCAGCCCGCCTCAGCTGCAACAAGCAGAACCAGGGCAACCTCTGCGAGATTGGCACCAACATTCATTTTTCTCTCTGGAAGGGTGTGGAGAAGAGGGAAGACCAACAATCAGTTAGGTCTTCCAACTCAGGACCCTCAAATCCTCGAAGCTTCCCCCATCCTTACCATGGCTGTCCCACCTTCTCTCAGAGTGCCATCCAGTGAGCCAGTTGTGCTGGCAAACCTCTCCCTGCACTCTCCCTCCTGGCCAGAGCAAGAGCCCAGCGATCCCAGACCTCTGCCAACAACATGAGGGAGCTGTGTTCAGCTATCCCCCGCTCATCCGCACACTTACCCTTTAGCCACCTGAAGGTCCTCAGTGGTGAACCCCTGCTCTTTACTATTTGATTGTTGACAGCTGCCTCTATGGTACTGACCCTCATAGACTACAGGTGCATTGTTCAGGCATCAAAGGTTGCAGGGCATCCTGTCCACTCATCATCCTCACAGACATGACACCTGTTCCTTCTAGGAGGCACTTGAGAGTTCAGGGCCGGGATTGCCCGAGCCTCCGCGCAGCAATCGCGCTCGGCGCGGGGGCGGAGAATGGGGCATCGGACCCGCGATCGGGTCCGACACATTCCCTCGATTCTCCGGCGACCGGGAGAATCACCACGGGGGCCTTTCTCAACAGCCCCCGACCGGTGCCGCGTCGACCGTGCGCGCTGCTTGTCGACGCGGCGCCGGTCGGGGGCCGTTGAAAGAGGACCCTGCGGCGATTCTCACGGATGACCGGCCGAGTTCCCGCCGCTGTGGTTCACGTTTGGTTCCACCCGGTGGGAGCTTTGAGTCGCGGCTGCGGTGGCCGTCCTGGTGGGGGGCGGGGGATCCGTCAATGGGGGGGGGGGGCCTCCACGTCGGCCAGGCCCACGATCGGGGGCCACCGATCGGCAGGCGCGCGCAATTTGGGGGCCTACTTCTTCGGGGCCGGCGTCGCAGGCGGCCGCCGCGTGCATGTGCGGACCCGCAGCTGGAAGTGCAGGGCACCATATCGACAGCCAGAGCTGCGTGGAGCACTCAGGGGCCCTGCAAGCCCCCTTAAAACGGCGAATCACCCTAGACTTTCTAGAAAAAAGTCTGGAGTGATTTGCGCCCGTTTTTCCACGGGCGTGGGGACATCGCCCCATTATTGGAGAATCCCGCCCCAGGAGTATGAAATGCTCTGACAACTAACAAGGCTGATTCCTCCATTCTGATAGCCTTCAGCTGTGAAGCCGTAGCTGCTCACAGCCAAAGTGAGTGAAATTAACATTCATGAGAGAAGCTGTAGCAGGGCTCTGTCCAGGGAGAGGTTGGTACAGAAGACAGGCTGAAGCAGTGGTTGCCCTTGTTGTGTGTCTCCTCCATATTAAAAGATGACTTGAAGTCCTCAGCGATGTCAATCCACCTCCTCCCCCCACAACCCCTCCGCACCCCTGGCCCAGGGACGACCCCCAACCTGGTCCACTCCAGCCCCCTGAACAACTCTAGCCCCCCTGAAGGGCCCCCAGCACCCACCAGATCATTGTGGCACAATCTACGGTGCCCTTGGACTGCGGTGAATGGAGAGGGTTACTCATTTCCTCAGTTCCTCTCAGTAGCCATTGCGTCAGGTCCCAGGTTTTGTAGAGGAGTAGTGATTGACTTCTTGCTCGGGGGTCGGGTGACTCCTGGGAAACCACTGCATTCGGCTTTGATCTCGTTAATGAGATCAGTGGTTAGTAGCACTGTCACTTCACAGCTCCAGGGTCCCAGGTTCGATTCCCAGCTTGGGTCACTGTCTGTGCGGAGTCTGCACGCTCTCCCCGTGTCTGCGTGGGTTTCCTCCGGGTGCTCCGGTTTCCTCCCACAGTCCAAAGCTGTGCACGTTAGGTGGATTGGCTATGCTAAATTGCCCTTAGTGTCCAAAAAGGTTAGGTGTGGTTACGGGGATAGGGTGGGGGCATGGGCTTAACTGGGGTGCTCTTTCCAAGAGCCGGTGCAAACTCGATGGGCCGAATAGCCTTTTTCTGCACTGTAAATTCTATGATTCTATGATTCAGAGGGAGTGCTCAGAATGCCCAACCTACTACCCTGTGGAGAGATTGAGATGACGAGCATACATACATTTAAGGGGGCATTAGATGTGAGAGAGAAAGGGATAGAGGGTTATGTTGTTAGGATGAGATGCAGCAAGTTTGGAGAAGACTAGTGTGAAGCAGTGACAGAGATCAATTAGGTTGATTGGCCAATTTTTTTCTTGTAAGGCCATTTCACTTGTTACCTTGATTCAAAAAGGCAGATTAACATTACAATTTTCAGTTGACCCTGTTTGCTGGTTCAGCGAATTGAAGTCATTGAAGTCAGTATCGACTTCAGTACATGTGCAACTAAAGGCATTCAAACTACTT
The DNA here is from genome assembly GCF_047496885.1 of Scyliorhinus torazame. Lineage (NCBI taxonomy): Eukaryota > Metazoa > Chordata > Chondrichthyes > Carcharhiniformes > Scyliorhinidae > Scyliorhinus > Scyliorhinus torazame. The sequence continues at coordinate 214,249,597 of NC_092709.1, read as the reverse complement.
GGTTAACAGCTTTCCTTAAGTACAGTTATATGTGTGCAATTACCTTCAGCTAACCAGACCCAAGTTGCTGGTGCCTAGCCAAATTCTTGTCAATCGATTGCTGGTGATGAATGTTTTCTCCTGATGATGTACCTTATTGAAAAATCATTTAACCACATTTCCTATAAAGTTTACAAGGTGATTACACTTTGAAGTTGTCAGAATGCAACACAAGAAATGATAGGATTCAGGCTGCTCGACCGTCACATTGAAAAACAAAGGACTAGAAATTTGAGTGTGCAGCACCTATTTTCTCAAACGATTGGGGCAAAAGTACCAGATTATAGTTATTGTGCATGTACATAGCAATGCAAACTGTGTTTTATTCAATAAATCTTGGAAACTTTCTTTGCAATATGGGCACAGCATGGACAATTCATCAATCATATAATACAGCAATCTAGATAAATTATGTGAAATCGCTTCTAGTGTTAGTTATTGGTTGTTGAATTTTCAAGCATTCAAGGCTAGATTGGGTAGGTGGATGAACAAAGAGGTATGAAGGTAATGGAGCAGGTAAATGTAATTTGGATTCTTTGATATGGAGTGGCTTATCTGAATGGCCATGTTGTTATTTCCATTATTTCTATTGTATCAGTTAGCAAAACCAAAGACTGCAACATGTTCCTTTGAATTTATGTTCTGCACTGTTCTGGAGAGAAAGTACATGCGGGATTTACCAGCTCTTCACGCGGGCGGGAAATTCGGGTCCCATGCCAGCGCACGGGTTTCCCAGTGACGACGGGTGCAGTCAATGGGAAATCCCATTGACAGCAGCAGGTCCGGTAGGTCCCGCTGGTGGGTCACTTCCCCCACCGAGAAACACGGGGCGGGGTGGTTGGTAGATCCTGCCCATATTATGGTGTTTGTTAATGGACGTTTTAAATCATCTTTATGAGTTTGGCGCACATCATCGGGAAACAGTTTTTTTTTACAAAATAGAAACATTCATAAATGTATTCAAGTTGCATGAACAATGCAAAAAACTGCTACCAGCAATTTACACGCCCCCATTTTGGTAGACATGCTAAATATAATAAGATACGGGGCAGCTGAATTCTGTGCACTTCAAAATCTAAAACCTCTTGAGTTAGCAAGTTTGTGCTAGCCCATAAAAAATTCAATTGCTTTAACACAACATGATTCCGGGGCTGACAGTATTACTATGTTGTAAATGGATCTGTTAACTACTTTTTCACAATAAGGAATCCGTATAATGAATAAAGTTGTTACAAAATGGACTCAGTTTACAGCAGCCATATAATTAGGAGCGTTGTGCTGTGGTTATGCCTGATTGATCCCAAATGTACTGACTGCATTCCAGTGGATGGAGTGGCCTTCAAGCAATAATGGAAAACATACATCTCCAATGTACTGGAAAATCTAAACTTTTTCTAATTTTAGCTGTATCAGGATTCTGACAGATTGCCCTTTAAATATGGTACACTTTGGTATAAATTTCATCCTTATCAAGGACTTCATTCTAAGAAATTGAAAGAGTCAATCACAATGCAAATTTTTTGCTCTTGCAAAACACTTTCTGCAGGCTTTTCTGTCTCTTCCCGCGTGTTTTCTGCCGGCGGAGGCAGCTCTCCATTGGCAGGTTGTGGGATCTTCCTGTCCCGCCGATGTCAAGTGTATTTTATATTGTTCATTGCTGCGTCGCCGGGGAACCACCGCGTGGGGGGGGGGGGGGGGGGGTGGTTATGTTACTCTGAGGAGTAGTGATTGCCATGCAGAGCCTCTTGCAAAGATTCATATTGGGATCCTTACATTTTACTAGACAATACTATACATTACTGTAGAATCAGAGTATTTGGTTAAACAAGGGTCAATGTGGGACTGGGATAATAGTACCACCCACAGAGTGATGTAGAGAGTCACGCAATGGTAGACTCTGTGAAGAGTCTGGAAGTAGCCAGCATGGATTCACCGCTCATGCAGGGCTGTTCCTTGGAGATATACATGGTTATGAGTTGTTAACAAATGGTTTATTTGTAACCAAACAAGCCTCCAGGCTGCTTTGTGAGACACCAAACCTTGCAACAATTACCGATTTAATATGTCATCAAATTGACAAATGTATGGATATGAAGGAGCATGTTTATAATGAGTAATATCAAAATGGTCGATAAAATGATCATGAATTAGCTCTGACCGATAATGTTTTACGGGGCCTCTGAATTGCTCATGACCCTGTGTAATGAATGAGTTGCGTCCTGCTGGATGACTTTGGGTACTTTGTTTTAATCTAGGTCGATTTTACCAGACTTTTATGCAGTTCATCTAAAAATTAGGTTGCCCCAATTTTTGAGCAAAACGGTCGCAATTCATAATGTATCTATCTTCTTAAGATCGACTTCCGGTAGGACTCTGTCGGGGGAAGACAAGAACGGGGCAGCTCCCGCCACAGAACTAGGTTTTCAGGGTTTTTTTTCTCTTGTTTTGTGTTTGTTTTGGCTGGGGTTTTTTTTTCTTCCTCCTAATCCTTGTGGGGTTTTTATTCCTGTGCACAAAAAAAAAACTGAGAGGAGGGGAAAAAAAAGAAAGAAACGACCCATTGATGGACAATCAATAACCTCAAAAACGAGATTGGAGACAATTGAAGGCTTTAATATGCTAGATGTTTCCCCCAGCAGCGCAGGTACAGAAGAAAGCTGCTGGGGCAGCACGGGCTCTTATACCCCGCCTTGCAAGGCGGAGCTAACATACAAGCTTATCCAATGGGAACCGGTACATTCTCCACCAATGGTATTCCGGCATTACTAGGTACCGTAATCCTCCTAACACAGACCACCACATTCACCCCCTGTTAAAAAAGAGTCCGGCAGGGGTGGTGGCTTCATATTACAACGTGGTAAAAGTGGTAGGGAAGGGGGCAGCTGTGGGGTGCGCCGGTGGGCAGGGCCTAGATGGGGCCAATGGAAGAACCGATCCACCTGGGAAGGGGCCGGCTGTGGGGTGCGCCGGTGGGAGGGAGGGTGTGGCTGGTGGCGGGGGTGTGTGTGGGGATCCAGCGGGCGCCACATCCCGTAGGGAGACCGTATCCTGTCAGCCGTCGAGGTACGCCATGTAGGTGTACTGAGGGTTAGCGTGGAGGAGATGGACCTTCTCGACCAATGGATACGATTTGTGCGCCCACACGTGCTTTCGGAGCAAGACGGGTCCAGGAGCTGCCGGCCAGGTTGGGAGCGAGGTCGCAGAGGAGGACTTCCTGGGGAAGACAAGGAGACATTCGTGAGGTGTTTGGTTGGTCGTGGTACACAGCAGTGACCGGATGGAGTGGAGGGCTTCCTGTCAGCGGGAGACTGGGAGATTCCTGGACTAGCAGGGCTAGTAGGACGGCCTTCCAGACCGTTCCGTTCTCCCTCTCTCCCTGTCCGTTTCCCCGGGGGTGTAACTGGTCGTCCTGCTCGAGGCAATGCCCTTGCTGAGCAGAAGTTGACGCAGTTCATCGCTCATAAAGGAGGTTGCGGTCATGTCGGGGCAGGGAATGGCGAATGGGAACCGGGAGTACTCGTCAATCACGTTCAGGAAGTACGTGTTGCGGTCGGTGGAGGGGAGGGGACCTTTGAAATCCATGCTGACGCGTTCAAAGGGACGGGAAGCTTTTATCAGGTGTGCTTTCTCTGGCCGAAAGAAATGCGGCTTGCACTCCGCGCAGATCTGGCAGTCCCTGGTGGCTGTCCTGACCTCCTCGATGGAGTAGGGCAGTTGTGGGTCTTGATAAAGTGGAAAAATCAAGTGACCCCCAAGTGGCAGAGGTCCTCGTGGAGGGCTCGGAGTCGGTCCACTTGTGCGTTGGCATAGGTGCCGCGGGATAGGGCATCAGGAGGTTTGTTTAGCTGCCCGGGACGATACGAGATCTCATAGTTGTAGGTGGAGAGTTCGACCCTCCACCGTAAGATCTTGCCGTTTTTTATCTTGCCCCGCTGTGCATTATCGAACATGAAAGCAACCGACCGTGGTCAGTGAGGAGAGTGAATCTCCTGCCGGCCAGGTAATGCCTCCAATGTCGCATAGCTTCCACTATGGCCTGGGCCTCCTTTTCGACTGAGGGATGGCGGATTTCGGAGTCTTGGAGGGTGCGTGAGAAGAAGGCCATGGGTCTACCCGCTTGGTTGAGGGTGGCCGCCAGAGCTACGTCGGACACGTCGCTCTCGACCTGGAAGACGAGGGACTCATCGATGGCGTGCATCGTGGCCTTTGCAATGTCTGCTTTGATGCGGCTGAAGGCCTGGCGGACTTCTATCGACAGGGGGAAAGCTGTGGATTGGATCAGTGGACAGGCCTTGTCCGCATAGTTGGGGATGCACTGGGCATAGTAAGAAAAAAAGTCTCGGCAGCGCTTCAGGGCCTTGGAGCAGTGCGGGAGGGGGAACTCCGTAAAGGGGCGCATGTGTTCAGGGTCGGGGCCTATCACTCCATTACGCACTACATAGCCGAGGATGGCTAGGCGGTCAGTGCTAAACACGCATTTATCCTTGTTATACGTTAGGTTAAGGATTTTTGCGCTTTGGAGGAATTTTCGGAGGTTGGTGTCATGGTCATGCTGGTCGTGGCCGCAGACGGTGACGTTATCGAGGTACGGGAATGTGGCCTGCAAACCATACCGGTCAACCATTCGGTCCATCTCTCATTGGAAGACCAAGAGCCCGTTAGTGACACCGAAGGGAACCCTTAAGATGTGGTAGAGCCGCCCATCTGCTTCGAAGGCAGTGTATTTGCAGTCACTAGTGCGGATGGGGAGCTGGTGGTAGGCGGACTTAATATCCACCGTAGAGAAGACTTTGTAATGCGCGATCCTGTTGACCAGGTCGGATATGCGGGGCAGAGGGTATGCGTCGAGCTGCGTAAACCTGTTGATGGTCTGACTGTAGTCAATGACCATCCTATGCTTCTCCCTGGTCTTTACAACCACTATTTGATCTCTCCAGGGGCTGTTGCTAGCCTCAATGACACCTTCCCTCAGTAACCATTGGACCTCTGACCTAGTAAAGATCCGGTCCTGGGCACTATACCATCTGCTCCTGGTGGCAACAGGTTTGCAATCCGGGGTGAGGTTCGCAAACAGGGAGGGCGGATCGACCTTGAGCGTCGCGAGGCTGCAGACAGTGAGGGGGGGTATAGGGCCGCCGAATTTGAACGTTAGACTTTGGAGGTTACACTGAAAATCCAATCCTAGGAGCGTGGCCGCGCAGAGGTGGGGAAGGACGTAGAGTCGGTAGTTTTTGCACTCCCTTCCTTGGACTGTGAGGTTAGCTACACAAAACCCCTTGATCTTTACTGAGTGAGATCTGGAGGCCAGGGAGATTTTTTGATTAACGGGGTGGACAGGGAGAGAACAGCGTCTTCCCGTGTCGGGGTGTATGAATCTCTCCGTGCTCCCAGAGTCGATGAGGCAGGACGTTTCATGCCCATTGATAAACACCGTCGTCGTAGCAGTCGATAGTGTTCGGGACCAAGACTGGTCCAGGGTCACCGAGGCTACTCGTGGCAGCAGTTGAATGTTCTCTTTGGGCGGTGTGTGGTCAGCTGAGCTGGGGTCCTGGGAGTCCATCCAAGATGGCGGCGCCCATTGGTCGCACATGGCTGGGGGTGCACAAAATGGCGGCGCCCATCCATGGCACGTGGCGTCTGCAAGACAAGATGGCGGCGCCCGGAGGCCGCACGTGGCCCTGGAGGAGGAAGATGGCGGTGACCGCTGGCCGCATGGGGACCGTGGAGAGGATTGTGGTGGTGGTCTGCATTCGCCACCGGAGACCGCAGCGACCGCCTGGGCCTGGCATACCGCCACAAAGTGCCCCTTTTTTACCGCATCCCTTGCAGGTGGATGCGCGGGCCGGACAGCGCTGTCGGGGGTGCTTGGCCTGCCCGCAAAAATAGGAGCGGGACCCCCCGGGGTTGCCAGGCCGTCTTGCAGCACAAGCTTGTGGGGGAACGGGAGATGCCTCGGGGTCGGCCGCGGGGGTTTCCACGCTGCCCAGGTGGCTGCCGCGCGGTCGGGGACTTAAGCGCGGGTGTTTTGGGAGGCCACATCCACGGAGCCAGCAAAGGCCTGTGCCTCCTTGAGGCCTAGTGTGTCTTTCTCCGCTGGTGGATTTGGGAGGGCAGCATACCTGCAACGGAAGCGTGCCAGCTCAAACGTTCTGTGTGGTCGCTTGCCGAAACTTGCGGGCAGCTGCAGTTTCTCCCCAACACCAGGAGCGCATGGTAGAATTCTTACAGCGATTCCCCAGGGATTTGTCGCCTCGTCGCTAGCAGATGTCGGGCGTAGACCTGGTTTACCGGGCGAATATAATGTCCTTTCAGCAGCTCCATTGCTGCATCAAAATCGTCCGCGTCCTCGGTGAGGGTGTAGATTTATGGGCTCACCCTCGAGTGCAGGACTTGCAGTTTCTGTTCTCCCGTGGGTGTGTTTTCGGCTGTTCCGAGATATCCATTGAAACACCCCAGCCAGTGCTTGAATTTTGCCGCTGAGTTTTCCGCGTGGGGGCTGAGTTGCAGACACTCCGCCTGATTCGGAGCTCCATTCTTTTAAATATAGCGTATTAAATTGATGCACAATCAATAACTTCAGAGATTGGAGACAATTGAAGGCTTTAATACGCTAGATGTTTCCCCCAGCAGCGCAGGTACAGAAGGAAGCTGCTGGGGCAGCACGGGCTCTTATACCCCACCTTGCAAGGCAGAGCTAACATACAAGCTTATCCAATGGAAACAAGTACATTCTCCACCAATGGTATTCCGGCATTACTAGGTACCGTAATCCTCCTAACACAGACTGCCACATCCACGCAGCGCGCACCCGGAGGTACGAGCAGGGGAAAAAGAGAAGAGGCCGCAAGGGACCGGACCGGTAAGCTGTGGCCCGCGGAGGAAAGGAGGGAGAAGTGTGTGAGAGGAGCCGGAACCGGAGACTTGGAAGCGGCCAAGGAGAGTCGCGCCCCCCCTGAATGGAGCGCGGACCAGCGAGCCGGCTCGACCGAGCCCCCCCCCGGCACAGCAGAATGTGGGCGGCTGAGGAGAAGCGCCCCCCCCCCTCCCCCCACGCGTGGCAGCAGGGCACGGGGCAACAGAACGCAGGGCAGCGAAATGCAGGGCAGGAGGAGCGGCGTCCCTGGAGAAGGAGGTGGCGAGGCTGGGCACAACGCAGGGGAGCCTGAAGGGCAGAGTGGACGATCAGGAAAACCGCTCAAGAAGACAAAATATCAGGACAGTGGGCCTACCAGAGGGGATCGAGGGTAGAAACCCCACCGCCTACGTGGCCGAGATCCTGGGCAACTTAGTGGAGAGGAAACCGTCCCCAACACACCAGAAATGGGCTGAGCGCACCGGTCGCTGCGCCCGAAGCCCAGGGCGGGGGACCACCCGAGGGCAGTTATAGGTAAACTGCACCGGTACCATGACAGGGAACTAATCCTGCGCTGGGCCAGGCAAAACAGAACCTGCAAATGGGAAGGACACTCTATTAGAGTTGGCGTGGACATTGGGGCAGACCTCGCCAGGAGACCGGCTGACTTCAACAGATCGAAAGCAGCTCTTCACAAGAACAATGTGCGTTTTGGTATGCTGTACCCAGCGAAACTCTGAGTCACATACCAAGAAAGTGAATATTACTTCACAGCCCCCACCGACACAAACAAGTTCATCGAGGAACACGGGCTGGAAAACCAACAGCGAGGGTAGAAAAACGGGGCCCCTGGTAAGGGGCAACAAAACTCCGACTGGTGGGGGGGGGGGGGGGGGGGGGGTGGGAGGGGGAGGCAACGCCAGGCCTCCCTCGCCCCACCCCCACCATGGCGAGCGCACCCTGAACAAAAAGCAAACCACTACCCGAGGGACCGTCACAGGTGGGAGACCAGGCCCCAGCACGAGGGAACGAGAGTCGCGGAGAAGGGAAAGCAAACGAGGGGAGTGCAGGGTAGGATGGGGGAAGAGCGGGCAGAAAAACACAGAGGCTGGGCAGGGGAGAAGCGAGACAGTAACTCCCGAGATGGGGGGTCACCGCACTGGCAAGAAAGCTAGCGCCGGGGACATGCAACAAAGCAGGGCCGCAGCACGCCTCCAACAGGGGGGACAGCACCAGTCGGGGGGGGGGGGGGGGGGGAGACGACCACTCAACAGAGGCGGGAGAGCAAACGGGGATAGGAGCTGGGGAAAGAGGGACAAAGGAGGGTTATATGGGAGGGGGAGGAGAAAGGGGGAGGAGTGGGAGGGACCGGGGGGGGCTCAAGAAGGGAGGGACCAGGGAGGGGGGGGGGCCGTAACACAGGGACGTAGGGGCAAACAAGGCTAGAAAAGGAACAGCAATAGGGCTACAAAGTGCCACAGCCAAGGGCTCGAAACAAGGAATCGCTGCAAGCATCCACCCAGTACGGTCTCTGGGCGAAGGGAGACCCCAGAGTGCCGGGGGCTACCCGCGTGGCCAACGCAGTGTGGGCGGCCATGTCGGGTGCCCCCTGGACAAAGGGAAACCCCGGAGCGCAGGGGCCCGACCGCAAGGAGAGAGCAATGACAGCGGCCATCCTGGACGGCCCCCTAACAAAGGGAAACCCCGGAGGGCAGGGGCGCGTCCACCAGGTAAGTATGGTTAATCCCACAGGAGCGGGAGGACAGAAGCCCCCCACCAGGATAGTCACCTGGAACGTCAGGGGACTCAACGGCCCAGGGAAAAGATCCAGAGTCCTCAACCACCTAGGAAACATGAAGGCAGACATAATTTTCCTCCAAGGGACGCACCTGAGAGAGCAGAACCGACTGCGGGTAAGAAAGGGCTGGGTGGGGCAGACCTACCATTCCTGTTACGGGATGAGGGCCAGGGGGGTGGTAATACTGATCGGCAGATGGACGATGTTTCGGGCGACAAAGACGGTTACGGACACAGGGGGGCAGTACGTCCTGGCCAGCGGCGCCCTGGATGGGCACCGGTAGTACTAATCAACATGTACGCGCCCAACTGGGACGACATGAGCTTTATCAAGAAGACCATGGCAGAAATCCCTGACATATCGACACACCAGTTAATCATGGGAGGGAGGACTTCAACTGTGTACAGGATCCAACGACTGACAGATCAAACCCCAAGACGGGGAAAACCTCAAACATGGCAAGGGATCTCGGTCACTTTATGGAACAGATGGGAGCGATGGACCCCTGGAGGTTCACCCACCCAGGGGAGAGAGCAGGACGACCAGTTACAGCCCCCCCGGGAAACGGGCAGGTAGAAAGGGAGAACGGAACGGTCTGGAAGACCGTCCTGCTGGCCCTTCGGTCCAGGAATCTCCCAGTCTCCCGCTGGCAAGAAGTCCTCCCAGTGCCCCTTCACTCATTCGGTCGCTGCTATGTACTACCACAAACCAGACACCTCACGAACGTCTCCTTGTTTTCCCAAGGAAGTCCTCCTCCGGGTCCTCGCTCCCCACCTGGCTAGCGACACCCGGACCCGTCCTGCTGCGGAAACATGTGAGGGCGCACAAGTCGGACCCGTTGGTCGAGAGGGTCCACCTGCTGCATGCCAACCCCCAGTACGCCTACGTAGCTTTCCCCGACGGCCTCCAAGACACGATCTCCCTTCGGGACCTGGCGCCCGCCGGAGCCCCACGCGCGCCCGCGCCATTGCCCCCACCCTCCCCGCAGCACCTGACCGGAGGGTCAATATTGCCGCCGGAACCCCTACCCAGTGCCGAACAGGCACCGACGCCCCCTACAGGCGCCCCTCCCCCTGCCCACTTTTCGCCTCAACAGCGCCGCCTAGGGGTGACTAACCTGCCTGAGAGGAAGACACCACGTTCCCGGAGTCACAACCGCCGGGGCCCTCACCAGGATCGCCGCCGAAACTCAGACGCTCCAGAAGGACGACCAGGCCACCCAATCGTCTGATTGCTGCACCATGAAACAAAAAAAAAGAAACTTTCTCTGTTACAATGGTACCCTGCAAGGTACATGCAAGGGACAGGACTGCCATCACCACTGGGATTCCTCTGTGTGATGCTGAAGAAGTGCTGACGATGAGTTGATCTGATTTGGTGTAGTAGTGGTGGCGTGTGCCACTGGGTTCTTTTTAACAGGGGGTGAATGTGGTAATACCAGGTATTGCAGTACCTGAGAGGTGAATGACCATTGGCTAGACCGAGGGGTCTACCATTGGATAATGTACATAGCCCCGCCCTGAGAGGCGGGGTATAAGAACCGATGCTGTCCCAGGAGCCTTCACTTTCTGTATCACCGCTGCTGGGTACAGTTCTAGCTGATTAAAGCTGATTAGATATGACTCCTCTTTGTCTCGAGAGTATTGATTGTGCATCACCGGGATAGACAAATTGGAATATCAGAGCACGCTCCACACTACATGGATGTGGTAGTCACCACTGTTGTATTATATTGTATATACTGCATACGAGGGTATTACGGTAAGGCCCCTGTACTACAGGTACGGGGGTAGATCCCTGCCTGCTGGCTCCGCCCAGTAGGCGGAGTATAAATGTGTGTGCTCTCTGAACTGCAGCTTCGATTACTCTCTACTCTCGTCTCGTCATAATTGATAGTGCATCAATTTATTACACAGAGATTTTACAAAGATGGATCTCCGCATCAAACCTGATCGCCTGCAGTTGCATCCTCAAGCAGACAATGCAAAAAGGACTTTGCACATTGGCTAGCTTGCTTTGAAGCATACATCGGATCTGCGACAGACCCAATCCCAGAAGCACAGAAGCTCCAGATTCTGTACACACGGCTGAGCTCCGATGTTTTTCCCCTCATCCAGGATGCGCCGACCTACGCAGAGGCCATGGCACTACTAAAGGTGAGCTACGCTCAGCAGACCAACAAGATCTACGCCAGGCACCTACTGTCCACGCGGCACCAACTTCCTGGTGAGTCTGTGGAAGATTTCTAGCGTACTCTGCTCGCCCTGGTGAGAGACTGTGATTGCCAGGCCATTTCGGCCGCTGAACATTCCAACCTGCTAATGAGAGACGCGTTCATTACGGGCATAGGGTCGGCCTACATCCGCCAGCGCCTCTTAGAAGGGGCTACGCTTGACCTCTCGGCGATCAAGAAACTAGCGCTCTCGCTCACAGTCGCCTCACGCAACGTACAGGCGTATGCCCTCGACCACACGGCTCACCCCTCCTGGGCATCGTGGACCCTGCCAGTGGCCACCCCATCGTGGACCCCATCAGCGACTGCCCCCAGCCAACCCCACACTTGCGCCACGCGGCAGCCAACCAACCCCGGGGGACCCAACTGCTACATCTGCGGACAGACAAAACACACCCGGCAGCGCTGCCCAGCGCGGAGCGCGCTCTGCAAGGCCTGCGGCAAGAAAGGACATTTCGCTGCAGTGTGCCAGGCCTGCTCACTTGCCGCTATTGTTCCTGCAACCCCCGCGTGTGGCCAGTGGGCGCCGCTATCTTCCTCGCCTCAGACCATGTACGGCCCGTGGGCGCCGCCACCTTGCTCCCCTCGCAACACGTGCGGCCCGTGGGTGCCGCCATCTTGCTTGCCTCACAACCAATGGGTGGAGCCATCTTGCCTGCCTCAGGACATGTGTGGCCCATGGGCGCCGCCGTCTTCCCCGCCTCAGGACCCCTGCCCGTCGAGCACCTCACTGGGCCGCTCATCGCCTACAACTGCCGCCGACCAGCCGCATCTCGCCTCCATCACGGTCGTCCAGTCCCGACCGCACAACATCGCGACGGCGTCAACAAAGGTGAATGTCGACGGACATAAGATATCCTGCCTCCTGGACTCCGGGAACACTGAGAGCTTCATCCACCCCGATACGGTAAGGTGCTGCTCCCTCACGGTACACCCCATTAACCAAAGAATCTCCATGGCCTCCGGATCCCACTCCTTGGCGATCCGGGGGTGCTGCATCGCCACCCTCACCATCCAGGGCGTAGAGTTCAGCGGCTTCCGGCTCTACGTCCTCCCCAACCTCTGCGCTGCCTTGCTACACGGCCTGGACTTCCAGTGCAACCTCCAGAGCCTAACCTTGAAATTTGGCGGGCCCCTACCACCCCTTACTGTATGCGGCCTCACGACCCTTAAGGTCGACCCACCTTCTCTGTTTGCAAACCTCACCCTGGATTGCAAACCCGTCGCCACCAGGAGCAGACGGTACAATATATGGTCAATCAGATTGCACAGTACCGGGTCTTCTCGACAGTGGATCTGAAATCTGCCTACGACCAGTTCCCCATTCACAAGGCGGACCGCTCGTACACCGCGTTTGAAGCGGATGGCCGCCTTTACCATTTCCTTAGGGTTCCCTTCGGCGTCACGAAGGGGTCTCGGTCTTCCAACGGGAGAGGGACCGAATGGTTGACCGGTACGGACTGTGGGCCACTTTCCCATACCTGGATAACGTCACCATCTGTGGCCACGACCAGCAGGGCCACGACGCTAACCTTTCCAAATTTCTCCACACCGCCAAACTCCTCAACCTAACCTACAACAAGGAGAAGTGTGTATTCAGCTCCAACCGATTAGTCATCCTCGGCTATGTGGTTCAGAACGCAGTTCTAGGGCCCGACCCCGATTGCATGCGCCCCCTCATGGATCTCCCCCTTCCCCACTGCCCCAAGGCCCTCAAACGATGCCTGGGGTTCTTTTCGTAATACGCCCAGTGTGTCGCAAACTATGCGGACAAGGCCCACCCACTCATCCACTCCACCGGTTTCCCACTGACAGCCGAGGCTCACCAGGCCTTCAACCATATCAAGGCCGACATCGCCAAGGCCGCGATGCACGCGGTCGACGAGACACTCCCCTTCCAAGTCGAGAGCGATGCATCAGACATCGCTCTGGCCGCCACCCTCAACCAGGTAGGCAGGCCCTTGGCATTTTTTTCCTGCACCCTCCATGCCTCTGAAGTTCGGCACTCCTCCGTCGAAAAGGAGATCCAAGCTATTGTTGAAGCTGTGTGGCACCGGAGGCATTGCCTGGCCGGCAGGAGATTCACTCTCCTCACAGACCAACAGTCAGTTGCCTTCATGTTTAACAACACACAGCGGGGTAAGATCAAAAATGATAAGATCTTGCGGTGGAGGATCGAACTCTCCACCTTTAATTACGAGATTTTGTATCGCCCTGGTAAGCTCAACGATGCCCTGTCCCGAGGTACATGTGCCAGCGCACAAGTGGACTGACTCCGGACCCTGCACGACGATCTCTGTCACCCAGGGGTCACCCGCTTTTATCACTTCATTAAGGCCCGCAATCTGCCCTACTCCATCGAGGAAGTCAGGGCGATCACCAGGGACTGCCAGGTCTGCGCGGAGTGTAAACCGCACTTCTACCGGCCAGACTGTGCACGCCTGGTGAAGGCCTCCCTCCCCTTTGAACGCCTCAGCATCGACTTCAAAGGGCCCCTCCCCTTCACCGACCGCAACACGTATTTTCTCAATGTGGTCGACGAATATTCCAGATCCCCTTCGCCATCACATGCATGACGTCTGCCACCGTCATCAAAGCCCTCAACACCATCTTCGCTTTGTTCAGTTTCCCCACCTATGTCCACAGCAACCGGGGATCCTCACTTATGAGCGATGAAGTGAGCCAGTACCTGCTCAACAGGGACATTGCCTCGAGCAGGACGACCAGCTACAACCCCCGGGGAAACGGCAGGTGGAGCGGGAGAATGGGACGGTCTGGAAGGCTGTCCAGCTGGCCTTACGGTCCAGAAATCTCCAGGCCTCCCACTGGCAGGAGGTCCTCCCCAATGCACTTCACTCCATTTGGTCGCTCCTGTGCACGGCAACTAACGAAATCATCCATGAACGTCTCTTTGCCTTCCCCAGGAAGTCCACCTCCGGGGTTTCGCTCCCAATGTGGCTGGCAGCACCAGGACCCATTCTCCTCTGCAAGCACGTGCGGCTCCACAAGGCGGACCCGTTGGTTGAGAGAGTAAAGCTACTCCACGCAAACCCACAGTACACCTACGTAGCGTACCCCGACGGCCGCCAAGACACAGTCTCTCTCAGGGACCTGGCACCAGCTGGGTCCCCACACAATCCCCCCCTGCCTCCGCGTCACCCTCCCTTCCCCCAGCGCACCCCACCACAGCACCCGCTCCAGGACAATCCGTCTTCCCCTTGGTCCCACCCGGGGATGAAGAGGATGTCGACATGCTCCCGGAGTCACCGATGACCGAGCCGACACCTGACTCGCCACCAGCACTGTGGCGCTCTCAGCGACGGATCAAGACGCCCGACCGTCTAAATTTGTAACCTTCTCTGAAATTTTAATGACAACCTGTATGTAAATAGTTTTCCACCACCCCCGCTGGACTCATTTTTAACAGGGGGTGAATGTGGTAGTCACAACTGTTGTTTTATATTGTACATACTGCACTGTATCCAAGGGTATTACGGTAAGGCCCCTGTACTACAGGTACGGGGGTAGATCCCTGCCTGCTGGCTCCGCCCAGTAGGCGGAATATAAATGTTTGTGCTCTCCGAACTGCAGCCATTTCGGCAGCAGCTGTAGGAGGCCACACATCTCTGTGTAATAAAGCCTCGATTACTCTCTACTCTCGGCTCGTCGTAATTGATAGTGCATCAATGGACGTGAGGCTGGAGACGGGCAGGGACCACGCCCCACATGGAGTTTGGACGTCACCCTATTAGCTGACAAGGCCTTCAACGAAAAGATATCACGGACCACAGCAGAGTACATGGAGAACAACCAGAACTGGGAGGTCTCACCCTCCACGTTCTGGGAAGCGCTACAGGCAGTACTCAGAGGGGAAATCATTGCTTTCAAAGCGCGAAGAGATAGGGAGGAAAGGGCAGCTAGGCAGCAGCAGGTCGATTCCATACTGGAGGTAAACCGTAAATACTCCGAGGCCCCAACCGTAGAGCTCCTGGCCGAGAGGAAAGAGATACAAAGGAACTTTGATCTGCTCTCCACCAGGAAAGCAGTGCTTCAACTCCACCAGGCACGTGGGACCCTATGCGAACACGGAGGCAAAGCCAGCCGCCTGTTGGCACACCAGCTGAGAAAGCAGGCAGCCACCAGAGTAATTGCACAAATCAGGGATACTTGAGGCACATTAGAAACAGAGCCAGAAACGATCAACAAAGCCTTTAGGGCCTTTTACCAAGGGCTGTGCACCTCAGAGCCCCCAATGGTGGAGTCCGAGATGTACATCTTTGGATTGTGGGGGCCAGTTAGCCACCAGCAAGACAGACCCCATTGGGATCCATCGGGTGATGTATATAATAGTTGTGGTAAATAAACTAAGTTGTTTTGAACTACTCGTGTGGACCCTTTATGGCCTTCTAAAACTATTGCTTTATTGTATTTTTCCACTCTTATTGTTGACTCTGGAAAGATGTGCAGTTTTCTGGTAACTCCTCATGGAGTCAGAGAACCACAGAAATACACAGACGCTGATGTAACTGCAGTGGAGGTGGTTTGATCTGATCAAATTGATCTGTCGTTATTACTTTGACATTCTTGAGGATCCCAGCCTTTATTGCTTGAACTCCATCAGGAAACAATCTTAGAACATTACCTTTACCCATTGTGATAGTCATGACTGAATGTTATTATAATAAATATTTTAAAAGAGTTTGATAAGACTCCATATCGGAACCGTGTTGATAACAGTAAGGCAGATGGGAAATTAAATTCCTCAATAATGCCATCACATCAATTATTAAGATTTCTTGGAGCATCCATCATGAGTAAATGGTCACCACATTTAAATACAGGTAAAAATCAGTATCCCTATGCTCCTTCTTAGGTTCCTACCTGGTCCAGGATTTTGCAAAATGCACTCTTGATAGAAAGGTCGAAACACAGGGATATCTCAAATTAAACATCTAAATTTGCTCCCCGAACTTTCTTTATAAAGAGGCCGTTTTAAACAAGAAAAGGTTTGATGAATGTTTCAGGGCCATGCTATAAATTGCCATCAAGGATGATGACATTACTCTTTGGAGGGTAAGCTGTTTCCTCTTTGGGTGAAGTTGGGGCGATCGCACCATGAGAGGTTCATAGAATTAGAATTAGATCATAGAATTTACAGTGCAGAAGGAGGCTATTTGGACCATCGAGTCTGCACAGGCCCATGGAAAGATCACCCTATCTAAGCCCACACCTCCACCCTACCCCCGTAAACCCATCTAACTTTTTTGTTTGGACACTATGGGCAATTTAGCACGGCCAATCCACCTAACCTGCACATCTTTGGACTGTGGGAGGAAACCGGTGCACCCGGAGGAAACCCACGCAGATAAGGGGAGAACGGGCAGACTCCACACAGACAGTGACCCAAGCCGGAATCGAACCTAGGACCCTGGAGCTGTGAAGCAACTGTGCTAACCACTGTGCTATCGTGCCGCCCTCTGTTCTTGCACTTGGTTCTGCCCCAAATACTCTACTGGTCTTGTAAGGAGGAATGGAGGCACTGCCCTTTACAAAGGCTCGTGAGATCTATTAGTTTAGATTAGAATTTAGGAGGCTCTTATTTTACAGTGATTCTGACATATACCCACCAGAGTTGCACTGGGAGTGTGTGGAAAGGCCAAAAATAATGTGACAGCATGAGAAATCTAGCTCAACTTAAAAAAAGACAGATTGTGGTTAATTGAATGTTTTTCAAATGAAGTGATGTAAACAGTGGGGACAAAATTGGATCTCCCTTGAAATCAGGGGCGTCATTCTCCGACCCCCCCCCGCCGGGTCGGAGAATGGCCGTTGGCCGCCGTGAATCCCGCCCCCGCCCCCGCCGAAGTCTCCGGTACCGGAGATTGGGCGGGGGCGGGAATCGGGCCGCGCCGGTTGGCGGGACCCCCCGCTGGATTCTCCGGCCCGCATGGGCCGAAGTCCCGCCCAGAAATTGCCTGTCCCGCCGGCGTAAATCAGAGCTGGCATTTACCGGCGGGACCAGGCGGCGTGGGCGGGCTCCGGGGTCCTGGGGGGGGCTGGGTGCGGGGCGATCTGACCCTGGGGGGTGCCCCCACGGTGGCCTGGCCCGCGATCAGGGCCCACCGATCCGCGGGCAGGCCTGTGCCGTGGGGGTACTCTTTCCCTTCCGCCTCCGCTACGGCCTCCACCATGGCGGAGGCGGAAGAGACTCTCCCCACTGCGCATGCATGGGAAACTGACAGCGGCCGCTGACGCTCCCGCGCATGCGCCGGGAAACTGTCAGCGGCCGCTGACGCTCCCGCGCATGCGCTGGGAAACTGTCAGCGGCCGCTGACGCTCCTGCGCCGCATTTCCGCGCCAGCTGGCGGGGCAACAAACGCCATTTCCGCCAGCTGGCGGGGCGGAAATCCCTCCGGCATCGGCCTAGCCCCTCATTGTTGGGGCTAGGCCGCCAAAGATGCGGAGCATTCCGCACCTTTGGGCCGGCGCGATGCCCGTCTGATTGGCACCATGTTTGGCGCCAGTTGGCGGACATCGCGCCGTTGGGGGAGAATTTCGCCCCTGGAATGGGGGGCGCGATTCTCCCAAAGGGAGACAAAGTCCCGAAGCCGGGGTGAAAACTGGAGTGTTTCACTTTGGCGTCGGAGCCCGCTCCCAGCCCTCTATTCACCCGCCCCCGGGGGGCTAGGAGCGGGGTCGCGTATGTTACACGCGCTGGGCCTTGGCGCCGCGTAAATGACGCGGCCGGCGTCGCGTAAATGAAGTGCATGCGCGGTTGCCGTCCTCGCTGAGGCCGCCCCGCAAGAAGATGGCGGATGGATCTTGCGGGGCGGCGGAGGAAAGGAGGTCCTCCTTTAGAGAGGTCGGCCCGCTGATCGGTGGGCCCCGATCGCGGGCCAGAACCCATCGGAGATCCCCCCACTGAAGGAAACCCCCTCCCCTCCCCCACAGGCTGAGTCCCCCCCACCCAGCGTTCCAGCACAGTTCCCGCCGGCAGCGACCAGGTGTGGATGGCGCCGGCGGGAACCTGTCATGTCAGAGTGGCCGCTCGGCCCATCTGGGCCGGAGAATAGCGGGGGTACCGGAGAATCGCCATTGTGAGTGTCTCAGCTGATTGCCAGAAGAGACTCCCTCCACTGCGCATGCGTGGGAAGCTGTCAGCGGCCGCTGACGCCGCTGACGCTCCCGCGCATGCGCCGCCCGGGGATGTCCGCAGGCGGGGCACCAAAGGCCTTTTCCGCCAGCTGGCGGGGCGGATATTCGTCCGATGCCGACCTAGCCCCTCAAGGTTGGGGCTCGGCCCCCAAAGATGCGGAGCATTCCGCACCTTTGGAGCGGCGCAATGCCCGTCTGATTTGCGCCGTTTTGGGCGCCAGTCGGCGGACATCGCGCCGTTTCCGGAGAATTTCGCCCCTGTTATTTTATGAAAAAAATAAATGGTTTGAATTGTGTCTCAAATTTTACAAAATGATTACTAAGTTGTAACTAGGAATATTGGATAATGGGAAAACACCATGTAAGTATGCAATTCACAATTCACTGCTAGCCTGTGACACTGATGAGTTCATGATCCGTTATTACTTTGGAACATTTTTCAAAGCTACACCACTCTTAGTGTTTTATAATATAATTAAAGGGTACAGGAAAATCAGGTAATATGAACTGAGTGTCGGAGATGACTTTACAACAACTTAATACTTCAACCAGGGCCAGTGTTTATCTCAGCACAATGCAACACAATCCAATTCCGAAAAGATAACTTTAATCTTTAAAGTCTGCAATATGTGTTTATAGACCTAAACCAATGCCCTTCTAAATAATGTGAAACCAATAAATATTGACTTTTCTCTCAGTCCAGCTGAATTCAATGAGTGAGGTAAATCTTAGATCTCAGGGTTCAATTAACCTCAACCATAAATAAAAGCAGCAGTTAAATTTCCATTACAAAGCATTTAACAAATCAATGATGTGATCTAAAAATGCTTCAGATTGCACAAGCTCTTAACAGACTGTTCACACGACGAAGAAGAACAGGCATTATTGACTAATTTTTATAGGGAATAGTTATCTTTAATCTATTAACCATATTAGCTTTAAAAGCTAGTTAAATATGTCCCATGTTCTTCTGCTGTAAAAGACAAATCAAAACTTACTGGTGGTAGTTCTGTGAGGTAAGGTTCCTAACTTGAAGCCTCTCTACTGATGAGCACAAATCTGAAAATTGAGGCTCTGATTTTTCACTCAGAGTTTCAGTGCATTATGGTGTAATATGTGTGCCTGCCGGCACACTACCCTCGTTTTTTTTATTCATTCATGGGGTGCAGGCATGTAGGCTAAGCCAGCATTTATTACTCATCCCTAATTACCCTTGGGAAAGGGGTGGTGAGCTACCTTCTTAAACCGCTGCAATCCATGTGGTGTAGGTACACCCACAGTGCTGAGTGGTTTGACATAACTGAGTAGTTTGTTAGGCCTATTCAGTTGTATGGAAATAAAATAATTATCCTTACATACTCGATCACACATCAATCGTGTTCTGTGTCAGGTACTCTGCATTTCCATTGGAAAGTTGGAGGCTCCCATTGTAGTTGTTAAGTCTTCATTGTTTGAGTAGGTCGCAAGTATGAGTACTTAAGGAAGTGGCCTAGAAATAGTAGATCCATTGGTGGTCATTTTCCAAAATTCTTTGGACTCCGGAATGGTTCCTACACATTTGAGGGTAGTGAATGTAAGCCCGCTATTCAAAAAAGGAGGTAGAGAGAAAACAGAGAAATATAGACCAGTGAGCCTAACAGCGGTAGTGCGGAATTTGCTACAGTCCATTATTAAGGATTTCATAGCACAGAATTTGAAAAGCAGTAGTGTAATCAGACAAATTCAGCATGGTTTATGAAAGGAAAACCATGCATGACAAATCTACTAGAATTCTTTGAAGATGTAACAAGTAGAGTTGACCAGGGAGAACCGGAGGATGTGGTTTATTTAGACTTTCAGAAGACTTTCAACAAGGTCTCACGTGGCACAGTAATATGTAAAGTTTAAAGCACAAGGAATTATGGGTAGTGTCTTGAGATGGATAGAAAGCTGGTTAACACACAGGAAGCAAAAGGTTGGAATGAATGGGTCTTTTTCTGATTGGCAGACAGTGACTAGTGGGGTATCACAGGGATCTGTGCTAGGACCCCAACTGCTCACATTATATATTAATGATTTGGATGAAGGAACTAAATGTATTATCTCCAAATGTGCAGATGATACAAATTTGGGTGGGAGGGTGAGCTGTGAGGAGGATGCAGAGATGCATCAGTGGGATTTGGATAGGCTGAGTGAAAGGGTACATGCATGGCAGATGCAGTATAATGTGGATAATTGTGAGGTTATCCGTTTCGGTAGCAGAAATAGGAATGCAGATTATGAATGGTAAATCATGTTTGACTAAATTGCTTGAGTTCTTCGAAAATGTAACAACAAAGTAGATAATGGGGATCCTGTAGGTGTAGTATATCTGGAGTTCTGGAAGGCGTTTAATAAGGTGCCACACAGAAGGTTCATTCACAAGGTGAAATCACATGGGATTCGGAATAACTTATTAGCTTGGATAGAAGACTGGCTGATGGACAGGAGACAGAGAGTTGTGATAAATGCGTCTTTTTCTGGATGGCAAGATGTAACTAGTGGGGTGCCATAGGGTTTGGTCCTTGGGCCCCAGTTATTTACAATCTATATAGTGACTTGGATACAGGGATTGAAGGTTCTATAGCCAAATTCACAGAAGACAGAAAAATATGTGGGACAGTATGTTGCAATGAGGAAAGAAGAACCTTACAAATGGATGTAGATAGGTCAGGAGATTGGGCCAAAATGTGGCAGATGGAATTTGACGTGGATAAATGTGAGGCCATGCATTTTGGTCGAAAAAATGGAAAGGCAACTTATTATCTACATGGAGAGAGACTTTGGGGTGCTCCAATGCAGAGGGATCTGGGTGTCCTCGTGCATGAGTCACAGAATACGAGCATGCAGGTGCAGCAGATAAACAAATGGAATGTTGGCATTTATAGCAAAAGGAATTGAGTATAAAGGTAAGGAAGTGTTTTTGCAACCGTACAAGACATTGGTAAAACCGCACCTGGAGTACTGTGCACAGTTTTGGTCCCCTTATTTGAGGAAAGATATAGAGGCATTGGAGACGGTTCAGAGGAGGTCCACTAGATTGATTCCAGAGATGAGGGGTTTGTCGTATGAGGAGAGATTGAACAGTTTAAGCCTATACTATCTCGAGTTTAGAAGAACTAGGGGAGATCAAATTGAGGTATACAAGATGCTAAAAGGTATTGTTATGGGCTAGGGTTTAGAGAACCCCAAAGGGTATCATGGAGTTCACCTGACCCACAACTTTTAATAGATTGTGGTATGGGGAACACATGGCCCACTCTACAGGTGTGGTACAGCAGAAATGGAAAAGTATTTTTTAAAGCAAAACAATGTTTATGCTATGAACTAAAGTTAACCTTTTTAAAACATACAGTGAACATCTTAGCAACCAGTAAATCAAGTACACCCCCAAAGAATACAACACTAAGTAATCCTTAATCAATTCCCAAACAACATTCAGAAGACAAGAGACCCTTTTAACACAAAGATCAAGTTAAAATTCACTATTGAGAACAGTTACCACGTTGAAATCAGCAAATGAACATTCATGATCACATTGAAGGTGTTTAGGCTCGGGAGGCTAAATTGCCTACTCCTGCTTCTAGATCAGGGGCTGGATTCTCCGCCCCACCATGCCACATTTCTGCCTCGACCCGCCGGTGGGATTCTCCATTCCGCCGGCCGGTCAATGGAGTTTCCCATTGTGGGGCAGCCCCACGCCGTCGGTAAACCCCCGGGCGTCGGCAAAACGGAGAATCACGCCGGCGGAGAATCCAGCCCCAGGTATTCTCAGGAGGAGATGCTCTGGCTGGTTTTGCTATCCAGCTCTTGGTCTGTAGCATTTTAGGTAACAGATGACAAACATATCCGCCATGATAGAATGGCAGAGCAGACTTGATGACCAAATTCTGCTCCTATATCTTATGAACTTATGAATTTATTATTTGAATGGGTGTAAATTAAGAGAGGTTGATACTCAGGGAGACCTTGGTGTCCTCGTGCATTGGTCGCTGAAAATAAGCACGCAGGTACAGCAGGCAGTAAAGAAGGCAAATGGTATGTTGGCCTTCATCGTGAGATGATTTGAATATAGGAATCGAGATGTTTTACTGCACTTGTATAGGACATTGGTAAGGTCATACCTGCAGTATTGTGTGCAGTTTTGGTGTCCTTATCTGAGGAAAAATGTTCTTGCTATGGAAGGATTGCAGCAAAAGTTTACCAGATTGATTCCTGGAATGGTGGGACTGTCAAATGAGAAGAGATTAAATCGGTTAGGATTGTATTCATTGGAGTTGAGAAGAGTGAGCGGGGATCCAACAGAAACTGATAAAATTCTAACCGGATTAGACAAGGTAGATTCAGAAAGAATGTACCGATGGCGGGGGCATCAGAACTAAGGGTTATAGTTTAAAGTAAGGGCTAAATTTAATCACACAGAGAGTGATGAATCTGTGGAATTCGCTACCACAGATACTAGTTGAGGCCAAAACATTGTGTCATTTCCATGTTTTTATGTCCAAATATGCAGTGTTTTCCCAAGAGACCTGCAGAGCAGAAGTTTGTAAGGCTCTTTTTTTGGGTGGCCTTGAACCATTTGTACTGACCATCTTAAATGTAATTTGTCCGAAGACAGTTCACCATGTAAACCTTGCTCAGCGATTCTGTAGTTATCCATGCAGGAGACATGGGGCTGGATTCTCCGTTTGGGAGACTAAGTCCCCATGCTGGCGTGAAAACGGTGGTCTTTTATGCCAGGAAAACTGGCACATAACGGCCACCGATTCCCCGTTTTGCTGTGGGCTAGCAGGAAGGCAGTGTAGAGCTCGCAGCTCTAGCTGCTGATACGGCCCCGAGTATTTCCGGTTCCGTGATCGCGCATGCGCATGGCGGCGGCCTGCAGCGGCCAGGCCGTGCTTCATGGCCGACTCAGCCCGTGGAACCGGACCACAAAAGTAGTGCCCCACTTCGGCCGCTCGCGCACCCCAAACCGCCCGCCCACAGTGCCCCCAGCCCTGCCCGTGAATCAGCCCTCCCCCCACGGCGGTGGCGCCAGACTGAGTCCGCAGCCACCACACGAGGTTCCCGAACGGTGTGAGCACATGTAACCCATGCCGTCGGGAACCCGGCCAGTCGAGGACGGAGCATCGCGGGGCGGGCCTCAGGCCATTGGGTACATGGCACGGCGTAGTCCTAAGAGTATGCCTCTTTTCAGGGGGCGGAGAATCCAAAAACTGGCGCGCTCCCAATTTCGGTGTCAAAACTGATTCTCCGCTCCGTCGTCGAACTCGATTTCGGCATTAGGGGGTGGAGAATCCAGCCTATGATCTTTCCATGTAAGTTGATTTGTCTGGAGGGTGATGACACTGCTGTTGAGCCCAGCACGATGAAAGACATCATTGTTTGTGATTTTTGTCCAGGCATTGATTTTTCATGATGCACCTCAGATGTATTTGAAACGTTTTCATAAAGGGCATAAAGGGCATAAAGGTTCATAAAGGGCAGGTCGTGCCTAAATAATTTAGTGGAATTTTTTGAGGACGTTACCAGTGCAGTAGATAACGGGGAGCCAATGGATGTGGTATATCTGGATTTCCAGAAAGCCTTTGACAAGGTGCCACACAAAAGGTTGCTGCATAAGATAAAGATGCATGACATTAAGGGGAAAGTAGTAGCATGGATAGAGGATTGGTTAATTAATAGAAAGCAAAGAGTGGGGATTAATGGGTGTTTCTCTGGTTGGCGATCAGTAGCTAGTGGTGTCCCTCAGGGGTCAGTGTTGGGCCAACAATTGTTCACAATTTACATAGATGATTTGGAGTTGGGGACCAAGGGCAATGTGTCCAAGTTTGCAGACGACACTAAGGGCAGCACAGTAGCATTGTGGATAGCACAATTGCTTCACAGCTCCAGGGTCCCAGGTTTGATTCCCGGCTTGGGTCACTGTCTGTGCGGAGTCTGCACATACTCCCTGTGTCTGCGTGAGTTTCCTCCGGGTGCTCTGGTTTCCTCCCACAGTCCAAAGATGTGCGGGTTAGGTGGATTGGCCATGCTAAATTGCCCATCGTGTCCAAAATTGCCCTTCGTGTTGGGTGGGATTACTGGGTTCTGGGGATAGGGTGGAGGTGTGGACCTTGGGTAGGGTTCTCTTTCCAAGAGCCGGTGCAGACTCGATGGGCCAAATGGCCTCCTTCTGCACTGTAAATTCTATGAAGATGAGTGGTAAAGCAAAAAGTGCAGAGGATACTGGAAGTCTGCAGAGAGATTTGGATAGACTAAGTGAATGGGCTAGGGTCTGGCAGATGGAATACAATGTTGACAAATGTGGGGTTATCCATTTTGGTAGGAATAACAGCAAAAGGGATTATTATTTAAATGATAAAATATTAAAACATGCTGCTGTACAGAGAGACCTGGGTGTGCTAGTGCATGAGTCGCAAAAAGTTGGTTTACAGGTGCAACAGGTGATTAAGAAGGCGAATGGAATTTTGTCCTTCATTGTTAGAGGGATGGAGTTTAACACTAGGGAGGTTATGTGGAATTGTACAAGGTGTTAGTGGGGCCACACCTGGAGTATTGTGTTCAGTTTTGGTCTCCTTACTTGAGAAAGGACGTACTGGCACTGGAGGGTGTGCAGAGGAGATTCACTAGGTTAATCCCAGAGCTGAAGGGGTTGGATTACGAGGTGAGCTTGAGTAGACTTGGACTGTATTCATTGGAATTTAGCAGGATGAGGGGTGCTCTTATAGAAACATATAAAGTTATGAAGGGAATAGATAGGATATATGCGGGCAGGTTGTTTCCACTGGTGGGTGAAAGCAGAAACAGGGGGCATAGCCTCAAAATAAGGGGAAGTAGATTTAGGACTGAGTTTAGGAGGAACTTCTTCACCCAAAGGGTTGTGAATCTATGGAATTCCTTGCCCAGTGAAGCAGTAGAGGCTCCTTCATTAAATGTTTTTAAGATCAAGATAGATAGTTTTTTGAAGAATAAAGGGATTGAGGGTTATGGTGTTCGGGCCAGAAAGTGGAGCTGAGTTCACAGAAGATCAGCCATGATCTCATTGAATGGCGGAGCAGGCTCGAGGGGCCAGATGGCCTACTCCTGCTCCTAGTTCTTATGTTCTTATGTTCTTATGTTTTGGGGCGACGGATTCTCCGTCGGCTGCGCCAAAATCAGGAAGGGCGGTTGGGCGGAGAATCGGTCTTTATGGTGAAATTGTGGCCGGTGTTGGGTTCATACCAAATCGCAACTCCTCGGTGCCTCAACAATGGCGTCAATGAGTTCCACTCCGCACATACAGTAAACGCCATTGGTGGGGGGGTGTGGGGGGCTGACCAGGGGTCGGGCAGTGGGATGACCCTATCACGGACTGGGGGATGGACGTCCATTGCCACGG
This sequence comes from Scyliorhinus torazame, assembly GCF_047496885.1. NCBI lineage: Eukaryota > Metazoa > Chordata > Chondrichthyes > Carcharhiniformes > Scyliorhinidae > Scyliorhinus > Scyliorhinus torazame. The sequence continues at coordinate 214,224,120 of NC_092709.1, read as the reverse complement.
CCTGCAAGGCAGCCATCTTGTTGCGCACCCCACTGACCACCCACCATGACCTGTGGTTCTGCAGAGAGTCCCTGCCATATGGGTGCCTCTACCCCACCACCCTCCACACCCCAGCCCCCACCCCACCAACTCTCTCCCCCAACCAACAGCCACCTGCCAGCATGCGGCCCACCCAAGTGCAAAACTCACAGTAGCCCCACACAGGGGGGCGCCAGACAGGGGCTATGGAGCATACTGCTGGCACAGGCAGCACCACCCGACAATACCCCTGGCAGTAGGGAAAGGCGCCAGGGCCAGATGCCGCCGCAGTCCCGGGCACCAATGGGGCCAGGGGTGCAGAGATGGGGGAGGAGGGGTGTATGCGGGGAGGAGGGGTGTATGCGGGGAGGAGGGGGCATGTGGGGACAAGGTCTGCAGTGCCAACCAGGACTAGGTTGGGCATGGAGTTACGCTTCATGCTCATATGTGTTCCTTCTGTCTTTCACCCTCTGCAGACAATGGATATTGGAATTCAACCAGCAATGGTGGCTTTTCTCCTTTTTGCTGCAGCCCCCAGCGATGCTCTACAGCTGCATAAGGAGGAGGAGGACGCTGCAGCAGCAGAACCTGTCCCAGAGAAACAGGAGGCAGCCGGTGAGGATGGAGAGCTAGCCACCCAACATGCCGAGGAGAAGGAGGAGGAGCAGGAGATGTAAAGGAGGTGCCACACTGTTTCGTGTGTACTGGCAATGCCAGTCATTTGAGGACCTGTCGGAATGGGTATGCCGTCAAAGACGCCGGCTGAGCAGGGGGCTGTGCAAATTATCTGCCAGATCAAGGTGCACCTGGCACCGGCGGGGAATAGGGGAGGACAACCATTCCTGGTGGCCATCAAGGCTGCAACTTGGGTGTCCCAGGTGGGGTGGTGCCATCCTGTTCTGCCCGCTGCCCATGTGATGTGCCAGGTAAAGGAGGGGAGGAATCCGAGAAGCTGTGGGAATCACCGCCCGCAACCCCATCCCAAGGAATAGCCCAGGGACCATCGGGCACCCCAAGGGAGGAGAAGGTGGTGGGGCCCATGCCGATGACTCCCGCAGCGATGGTGCCGGAACATCTCAATGCCTTGGACTCACCCTTCCTGTCCCTGGCGCATCTGATGGGCAGTGGGCAGAACAGAGTAGCAAAACGCCACTTGTGACACCTGAGCAGCAGCCGGCCCCATCCAGGCCCGGTCACCCCAGAAGACTGCTGCCAAAGATGACCCGGGTCACAGGGCGGGAACCACAGCAGGCCGCATCCACTCCTGGTGTACCGCCTGGGGATCTACCTAAGCGTAGCATTAGGGCCCTTAAAGCCAGAAAGGTTAGCACCAGTTAAGTCGGCGCAGGTGTGGCACAAAGTTTGCCGTTAGGCCTCGAATAGGTCAGGAACAGTTGAAGGCGTCGGGGTATCAGCGCAGACATGCATGAAATGCAACTCATGGTCAAACACCAGTTGCACATTCATTGAGTGGAACGCCTTTCAATTTATGATGACTAGCCTGTCATGATTCAGTGCTCATAGGGGAGACATGCGTCCCGCCAACATCCCCTGGACCCGGCATCTCAGCGATGGCGGTGAACCCCGCTGACCAGGCATTCAGTTGGGCTCTGTTGACATTGAATTTGATGTATTGTGGCGACCGTGCATATAGGGTCTCCATTACCACCCAGATGCACCTGTGCGCCGAGGTCTGTGAGATGCCGGACAGGTCCCCAAACATAGGGCACCTACTATAAACATGGGGAAACGGCTGACCGCCTACTGGCTCACCAGCTGAGAAAGCAGGAAGCCACGAGGGAAATAGCAAAGGTAAAGGATAACGGAGGCAGACCGGTAATCGAGCAAAAGGAGGTTAAACAAATATTTGAGACTATCTACCTCGGGCTGTACACCTCCAAACCCCCTGACAGTGATGTAGAGATTAAACGGTTCCTCCATGGACTGGACATGCCAGTCGTGTGGGACGATAGACGGGGGGGAGTTGGAAGCACCAGTAGGACTGGGAGTGACCATGGAGAGTATCAGCTCCAAGCTGGCGGAGAGGGCGCTGGGACCCGACGGGTTCCCGGCGGACCTCTATAAGAAATTCACACCAGCTCTGGCCCCACATCTAAGGAACATGTTCGCAGACTCGCTGGCGAGGGGCACCCAGCCTCCTACTCTAACGCAAGCCACGATATCGCTGATACTCAAGAAAGACAAGGACCCAACGGAATGTGGATCATACAGACCCATTTCACTGCTGAATGTAGACGCAAAGATACTTACAAAGGTCCTGGTCAAGAGACTGGAAAACTGAGTACTAGAGGTGGTCACAGAGGACCAGATGGGCTTTGTCAAGGGTAGGCAGCTAACTGCGAATATCAGGCATGATCATCTCCCTGGAGGCAGAAAGGGCCATCGACTGAGTCGAATGGAAATACCTCCTCGAGGGACTGGAGCGGTTGCGCTAAGGTCGGGCTTCACCTCATGGGTGAAACTCTTGTATAATGACCCCAAGGCGAGCGTTCGGACCAACACCACCAGCTCTGAATACTTCTAGCTACATGGAGGCACAAGGCAGGGATGCCCACTGTCCCTGATCTTGTTCACCCTGACAAATGAACCACTGGCAATCGCTCTGCACGATGCGAAAAGCTGGAAGGGTTTACAAAGAGCGGGCAGAGAGCACCGAGTTTCACTCTATGCGGATGACCTGCTCCTCTATGTCTCGGACCCACAGAATGGCCTGAAAGCAATCATGCAACTTCTGAGAGAGTTTGGAGCGTTCCTGGGCTACAAACGCAACCTGAGCAAGAACGAGGCATTCCCGGTGAACCCGAATGGGGGAGGGACACAGCTGGAGGGACTACTGTTCAAACTAGCCCAAAGAAAATTCCGCTACCTGGGGATCCAGATAGCCCCTGACTGGACACAGAACCACAAGTAGAATCTGACCAGTCTGGCGGAGGAAGTTAAGAAGGACCTACAGAGAAGGGATGCACTCTTGCTCTCCCTGGTGGGAAGAGTGCAATCAAAATGAACGTACTGCCGAGGTTCCTCTTCCTGTTGAGATCCATAACGATCTTCATCCTCAAGGTCTATTTCCACAAAGTAGACAAAATGGTTATGATGTTTGTGTGGGGGGGGGCAAGAGCCAGAGGATCCCTAAGTCAACGCTGCAAAGGAGGAAAATTGTGGGCGGTCTAGCCTTACCGAACCTATAACACTGCCACTGGGTGGCAACAGCTGAGAGGGTGAGGGAATGGATACGAGAGCCAACCACGGAATGGATGAGGCTGGAGGAGTCCTCCTGCAAGAGACCGACCCTCCGAGCACTCACCACGGCAGAGTTCCCAACCCCCCAATTAAAGTGCATATCCAGCCCAGTGGTGGTAGCCACATTGAAAACATGGAATCAAATGAGGCAACATTTCGGCCTAACTGAGGTGTCCTCCATGGCCCCCATCTGCGGCAACCACAAATTCTCACCGGACATACACAACACCACCTTTAAAAGTGGAGACAGGACAGTGGGAGACTCTCCTAGAGGAACTAATCAACACAGACAGTAAGGGGGGGGCACTGGGGGAACATATACGGACGGAAATAGGGGGACAGACTGGGCACAGAAGTGGGGTGGGGACTCTGGAGCAAAGCACTGAGCAGGGCCAACTCCACCTCCTCCTGCGCAAGACCTTATTCGGTTTAAAGTGGTGCACAGAGCCCACCTAACTCCCGAATGAGCAGGTTCTTCCAGGAGGTCACATGTTCTGGGCCTGCCACAGACTTGTTGGGTTCTGGAAAGCCTTCTCGAGAGGCGATGTCCAAGGTTGTGGGGGTGAGGATGGAGCCCTGCCCGAGAGTGGCAGTCTTCGGGGTATCAAACCAGCCAGTCCTTCATGTGGGAAGAGGGCCAATGCCCTGGCTTTTGCAAACCTTTTTTTAAAAAATATGTTTATTCAGAATTTTTGAACAAAATTTTCAACCTTACAAACAACCCCCCCCTCCCCCCACCCACCCCACCCCCCGTAACAAAAAGAAAGAAAGCTCGCATAGCAAGACATGAACATGGCAAATCAATATGATACAGAACTTTGTACATTGGATTCCTCCCGTACATGTCAGTTTTCTGGATCATTCGTGTGTTTTCTTGCTCAAATGCCCCCCAGATAAACACCCCTTCCCCCCCCCCTCCCCCCCTCCCCCCCCCCCGGGTTGCTGCTGCTGCTGTCCGACCTTCCTCTAACGCTCCGCGAGATAGTCTAGGAACGGTTGCCACCGCCTGTAGAACCCCTGCGCAGACCCTCTCAAGGCAAACTTTATCCTCTCCAACTTGATAAACCCTGCCATATCATTTATCCAGGCCGCCACGCTGGGGAGCTTCGCCTCTTTTCACCTTAACAAGATCCTGCGCCAGGCTATTAGGGACGCAAAGGCCAGTATACCGGCCTCTTTCGCCTCCTGCACTCCCGGCTCGTCCACTACTCCAAATATAGCTAGCCCCCAGCTTGGCTTGACCTGGACTTTCACCACCTTAGATATTGTTCCCACCACTCCCCTCCAGAACCCCTCCAGTGCCGGGCATGACCACAACATATGGACATGGTTCGCCGGACTTCCTGAGCACCTCCCACATCTGTCCTCCCCGCAAAGAACCTACTCAGCCTCGCCCCCGTCATATGCGCTCTGTGAACTACGTTAAATTGTATCAGGCTAAGCCTGGCACACGAGGAAGAGGAATTAACCCTACTTAGGGCATCAGCCCACAGCCCTTCCTCAATCTCCTCCCCCAGCTCCTCTTCCCATTTACCTTTCAGCTCCTCTACCAAAGCCTCCCCCTCTTCTTTCATCTCCTGGTATACCGGCGACACCTTGCCCTCCCCAACCCATACGCCCAAAATCACCCCGTCTTGAATCCCCTGTGGTGGGAGCAGCGGGAATTCCCTCACCTGCCGCCTCACAAACGCCCTCACTTGCATGTACCTGAAGGCATTTCCGGGGGTAATCCAAATTCCTCCTCCAGCGCCCCTAAGCTTGCAAAAGTCCCATCGATGAACAGGTCCCCCATCCTTCTGATCCCTGCCCGATGCCAGCTCTGAAACCCCCCGTCCATCCTTCCTGGGACAAACGGATGATTATCCTTAATCGGGGACCACACCGAGGCTCCCTTCGCTCCCCTGTGTCGTCTCCACTCCCCCCAGATCTTTAGCGTTGCCGCCACCACCGGGCTCGTGGTGTACCTTGTCGGCGAGAGCGGCAGCGGTGCCGTCACCAGCGCCCCCAGGCTCGTTCCTTTGCAGGGCGCCATCTCCAACCTCTTCCACGCCGCCCCCTCTCCCTCCATCACCCACTTACGGATCATCGCCACGTTGGCTGCCCAGTAGTAGCCTCCCAAATTCAGCAACGCCAACCCTCCTCTATCTCTGCTACGCTCCAGGAACCCCCTCCTTACCCTCGGGGTCTTGCTAGCCCACACAAATCCCATAATGTTCCTGCTTACCCTCTTAAAGAAGGCCTTGGTACTCACAATTGGGAGACATTGGAATACAAAAAGAGACCTCGGGAGGACCACCATTTTAATCGACTATACCCTGCCCGCCAGTGAGAGTGGCAACATGTCCCACCTTTTAAAATCCTCCTCCATCTGTTCCACCAGCCGCGTCAAATTAAGTTTGTGCAGTGCCCCCCAGCTCCTAGCTACCTGAATCCCCAAGTATCGAAAGCTCTTTTCCGCCCTCCTCAACGGTAGGTCCTCTATCCCTCTTCTCTGATCCCCCGGATGCACCACAAAGAGCTCACTCTTTCCCACATTGAGCTTATAGCCCGAGAAGTCTCCAAACTCCCTTTGGATCTGCATGACCTCAACCATCCCCTCCACTGGATCCGCCACATACAGCAACAGGTCATCTGCGTACAGTGACACTCGATGTTTCTCTCCCCCTCTGACCACCCTCTTCCATTTCCCCGACTCCCTTAACGCCATGGCCAAAGGTTCAATTGCTAGTGCAAACAGCAGAGGGGACAGGGGGCACCCCTGCCTCATCCCTCGATACAGCCGGAAATACTCCGACCTCCGCCGGTTTGTGACCACACTCGCCACCGGGCTCTATACAGGAGCTTAACCCAACTAATAAACCCTCCCCCGAACCCAAACCTCAACACTTCCCAAAGATACTCCCACTCTACTCGGTCAAAGGCCTTCTCCGCGTCCATGGCTGCCACTATCTCCGCCTCTCCCTCCACCGATGGCATCATTATCACATTTAGGAGCCTTCGCACATTGGTGTTCAGCTGCCGACCCTTTACGAATCCCGTCTGGTCCTCGTGAATCACCCCCGGGACACAGTCCTCAATCCTCGTAGCCAACATTTTTGCCAGCAACTTAGCATCTACGTTGAGAAGCGAGATCAGTCTATACGACTCGCATTGCAGTGGGTCCTTATCCCGCTTCAGGATCAAAGAGATCATCGCCTCCGACATTGTCGGGGGCAGGGTCCCCCCCTCCCTTGCTTCATTGAAGGTCCTTACCAGCAACGGGGCTAACAGGTCTACATACTTCCTATAGAACTCCACCGGGAACCCATCCGGCCCCGGGGCCTTCCCTGCCTGCATGCTCCCCAGTCCTTTAACCAGCTCCTCCATCCCAATTGGCGCCCCCAAACCAGCCACCTCCTACTCCTCCACCCTCGGGAACCTCAGTTGGTCCAAGAATCGTTGCATCCCCTCTTTTCCCCCTGGGGCTGGGTCCTATACAGCTCCTCGTAAAAGGCCTTGCATGCCTCATTCACTTTCACCGCACTCCGCACCGTAGTTCCCCTGCCATCCTTGACTCCACCTATTTCCCTCGCTGCCATCCTCTTACGGAGCTGATGTGCCAGCATCCAATTCGCCTTCTCCCCATATTCATACATCGCCCCCTGTGCCTTCCTCCACTGTGCCTCTGCCTTCCCTGTGGTCAATAGGTCGAACTCCGTCTGGAGGCTTCGTCTCTCCCTGAGTATTCCCTCATCAGGGGCCTCTGCATATCTCCTGTCCACTCTTAAAATCTCCCCCACTAACCTCTCCCTTTCCCTGCCCTCTCTCTTCACCCTATGAGCCCTGATGGAGATTAACTCTCCCCTGACCACCGCCTTCAGCGCCTCCCATACTACTGCCACCTGCACCTCCCCGTTGTCGTTGGCCTCCAGGTACCTTTCGATGCACCCCCACACCCTCCCACACACTTCCTCGTCTGCCAGCAGTCCCACATCCAACCGCCACAACAGGCGTTGGTCCCTCTCCTCCCCCAGCTCTAGCTCCACCCAATACGGGGCATGGTCTGAAATGGCTATGGCCGAATACTCCGTTCCCTCCACTTTCGGGATCAATGCCCTGCCCAGAACAAAAAAGTCTATCCGGGAGTAGGCCTTATGTACATGGGAGAAATTCTCTGGCCAAAGGCCTGTCAAATCTCCACGGATCTACTCCACCCACCTTCTCCATAAACCCCCTGAGCACCTTGGCCGCAGCCGGCCTCTTCCCCGTCCTGGATCTGGAATGATCTAATGCTGGGTCCAGCACCGTGTTAAAATCCCCACCCATTATCAGGCTCCCTACTTCCAAGTCTGGAATACGCCCCAGCATCCGTTTCATAAATCCAACATTGTCCCAGTTCGGGGCGTATACATTTACCAATACCACCTCCGTCCCCTGCAACCTCCCGCTCACCATCACGTATCGGCCTCCATTGTCCGCTACTATATTCTTGGCCTCAAACACCACCCGCTTCCCCACCAGTATTGCCACCCCTCTATTCTTCGCATCCAGCCCTGAATGGAACACCTGTCCTACCCCTCCCTTCCTTAACCTGACCTGATCTGCCACCTTCAGATGTGTCTCCTGAAGCATGACCATGTCTGCCTTCAGTCCCTTTAGGTGCGCGAACACGCGGGCCCTCTTAACCGGCCCATTTAGGCCTCTCACATTCCACGTAATCAGCCGGATTGGGGGGGCAACCCCCCCTCGCTGACTAGCCATCTCCTGTCTTAGGCCAGTCCCGTGCCGCGCCTCCCACACCCTCCAGTCCCCCAGACGGGGAACCCCCGCCCCGATCACCTCTTCCATCTTCAGTTCCCCCTCGGCCAGTACAGCAGCAACCCTATTGTCCCCCCCTCTCCCCCCCTTCCCTCCCCCCCTCCCCGCTAGATCCACATCTAGCTCTTTTGCTCCCCCCCATACTACTTCCGTAAGTCAGCTGACTTCTGCTGACCCCGGCTTCCCCCGCCTTCCCATTGATCTCCCCGTGTGGGAGTCTCTCCTCCTCCTTACCTTCCTCCACCCCCCCCCCCTCTAGCGCAGGAAAAAGCCCACGCTTTCCTGAGCCAGCCCAGCCCCCTGTGGCGCAGCTCCTGTTGTGAACATTATCCCAGTTCCCGCATCCCCGAGTCTCACCTCCTTCCAGCACCGACGCCCACATTCCCCATTATCTCGTCAACAGAAGAAAAAAAAGAATATTAACCAGAACTCTACCCACATCCCCATCCATCATCCCACTCATAAAGCATTCTTTACCCATATTTACAACCCTGTATACAGTCAACATCCCCTCCACAACCACAGCCCGTCAGTTTGAGTCCAATTTTTCCGATTGGATAAAGATCCAAGCCTCTTCTGGCGTTTCGAAATAATGGTGTCGGTCCTGATAAGTGACCCACAGCATGCCAAACCTGACTCTTTTTATGCAGCACCGCCTTGGCCCGGCTGAAGCCAGCTCTCCTCCTTGCCAACTCCGCATTCCAATCCTGGTAGACTCGGATCACCGCGTTCTCCCATCTACTGCTCCGCACCTTCTTGGCCCATCTCAGCACACTTTCTTTGTCCGCGAAGCGATGGAACCTTGCCACTATCGCCCTTGGCGGCTCATCAGCCTTGGGCCTCCTCACCAGGGCCCGGTGAGCCCCTTCCAGCTCCAGGGGGCTCGGAGAGGCCTCCGCATCCATCAGCGAATGGAGCATCGTACTCACGTACGCCCCGGCATCAGCTCCCTCCACTCCTTCGGGGAGACCCAGAACCTGGAGATTCTTCCTCCTCGACCTGTTCTCCAGGACCTCGAGTCTCTCGGCCCACCTCCTGTGCACCGCCTCGTGCGCCTCCATCTTTACCGCCAGGCCCAGGATCTCGTCCTCGTTCTCATTCGTTTTATCCCTCACCTCGCGGAGCTCCACCGCCTGGGCCTTCTGGGTCTCCTTTAGCCCCTCGATCGCCAACAGCATCGGCGCCAGCACCTCCTTTTTGAGCTCCTCCACACATCGCTTGAGGAACACCTGCTGGTCTGGCCCCCATGCTGCTCGATCTCCGCCCTCCGCCATCTTGTTTTTCTCCCCTCGCTTTTTTCGCTGCTCTAGAGCCTCTTTCTTCGACGCTCCACCGCTAATCTCTGCCATACAACGGAAGGGGGGACCTTGCTTCACCTTCCCACACGGGATTTAATCAAAAAAATTTCCATTGGGGCTCCTCTGGAGAGCCCAAAATCCGTTGTCGCGGGAGCTGCCCAAATGTGCGGCTTAGCTCCGCATCGCCGCCACCGGAAGGCTTTTGCAAACCTGATCACGCGCCAAAGAATCCTGCCCAGCTGGCGATCGGCAGCACCACTCACAGCTGCAGACTGGCTGGCAGACCTGACGGAATTTCTGCAGCTGGAGTACACCATCCGAGGGTCGGACGAGGGCTTCCACAAAGCGTGGGGACAATTCATCAGCCTGTTCCAAAACTGGTTCGAAGCCACCAGTGACTAGGAAGAGAAGGTGGGGGGGGGGGGAAGAAGAGAGAGAGAAAGACAAGGGAGGACACGTATAAGAGACAGGGGCAGAGGCGGGGAGGGGAGGGAAGGGATCCCAAAGACAGCACAAAACGAAGCCAGAGAGAATGGCCACGCAGGCAGAAACGCCAGAGAGAATGGCCACACAGGCAGAATTCCCAGAGAGAATGGCCACACAGGCAGAAACGCCAGAGAGAATGGCAACGCAGGCAGAATTCCCAGAGAGAATGGCCACACAGGCAAAAACGCCAGAGAGAATGGCAACGCAGGCAGAATTCCCAGAGAGAATGGCAACGCAGGCAGAATTCCCAGAGAGAATGGCAACGCAGGCAGAATTCCCAGAGAGAATGGCAACGCGGGCAGAAACGCCAGAGAGAATGGCAACGCAGGCAGAATTCCCAGAGAGAATGGCAACGCGGGCAGAAACGCCAGAGAGAATGGCAACGCAGGCAGAAACTCCAGAGAGAATGGCAACGCAGGCAGAAACGCCAGAGAGAATGGCAACGCAGGCAGAATTCCCAGAGAGAATGGCAACGAAGGCAGAAACGCCAGAGAGAATGGCAACGCAGGCAGAATTCCCAGAGAGAATGGCAACGCAGGCAGAATTCCCAGAGAGAATGGCAACGCAGGCAGAAACGCCAGAGAGAATGGCAACGCAGGCAGAATTCCCAGAGAGAATGGCACGCAGGCAGAGATGCCAGAGAGAATGGCAACGCAGGCAGAAACGCCAGAGAGAATCGGCAACGCAGGCAGAAACGCCAGAGAGAATGGCAACGCAGGCAGAAACGCCAGAGAGAATGGCAACGCAGGCAGAATTCCCAGAGAGAATGGCCACACAGGCAGAAACGCCAGAGAGAATGGCAACGCAGGCAGAAACGCCAGAGAGAATGGCAACGCAGGCAGAAACGCCAGAGAGAATGGCAACGCGGGCAGAAACGCCAGAGAGAATGGCACGCAGGCAGAATTCCCAGAGAGAATGGCAACGCGGGCAGAAACTCCAGAGAGAATGGCCACACAGGCAGAAACGCCAGAGAGAATGGCAACGCGGGCAGAAACGCCAGAGAGAATGGCAACGCAGGCAGAATTCCCAGAGAGAATGGCAACGCGGGCAGAAACTCCAGAGAGAATGGCACGCAGGCAGAATTCCCAGAGAAAATGGCAACGCAGGCAGAAACGCCAGAGAGAATGGCAACGCAGGCAGAATTCCCAGAGAGAATGGCACGCAGGCAGAGATGCCAGAGAGAATGGCAACGCAGGCAGAAACGCCAGAGAGAATCGGCAACGCAGGCAGAAACGCCAGAGAGAATGGCCACACAGGCAGAAACGCCAGAGAGAATGGCAACGCAGGCAGAAACGCCAGAGAGAATGGCAACGCAGGCAGAATTCCCAGAGAGAATGGCAACGCGGGCAGAAACGCCAGAGAGAATGGCACGCAGGCAGAATTCCCAGAGAGAATGGCAACGCGGGCAGAAACTCCAGAGAGAATGGCCACACAGGCAGAAACGCCAGAGAGAATGGCAACGCGGGCAGAAACGCCAGAGAGAATGGCAACGCAGGCAGAATTCCAAGAGAGAATGGCAACGCGGGCAGAAACGCCAGAGAGAATGGCAACGCGGGCAGAAACGCCAGAGAGAATGGCACGCAGGCAGAATTCCCAGAGAGAATGGCAACGCGGGCAGAAACTCCAGAGAGAATGGCCACACAGGCAGAAACGCCAGAGAGAATGGCAACGCGGGCAGAAACGCCAGAGAGAATGGCAACGCAGGCAGAATTCCCAGAGAGAATGGCACGCAGGCAGAGATGCCAGAGAGAATGGCAACGCAGGCAGAAACGCCAGAGAGAATCGGCAACGCAGGCAGAAACGCCAGAGAGAATGGCAACGCAGGCAGAAATGCCAGAGAGAATGGCAACGCAGGCAGAATTCCCAGAGAGAATGGCCACACAGGCAGAAACGCCAGAGAGAATGGCAACGCAGGCAGAAACGCCAGAGAGAATGGCAACGCAGGCAGAATTCCCAGAGAGAATGGCAACGCGGGCAGAAACGCCAGAGAGAATGGCACGCAGGCAGAATTCCCAGAGAGAATGTCAACGCGGGCAGAAACTCCAGAGAGAATGGCCACACAGGCAGAAACGCCAGAGAGAATGGCAACGCGGGCAGAAACGCCAGAGAGAATGGCAACGCAGGCAGAATTCCCAGAGAGAATGGCAACGCGGGCAGAAACTCCAGAGAGAATGGCACGCAGGCAGAATTCCCAGAGAAAATGGCAACGCAGGCAGAAACGCCAGAGAGAATGGCAACGCAGGCAGAATTCCCAGAGAGAATGGCACGCAGGCAGAGATGCCAGAGAGAATGGCAACGCAGGCAGAAACGCCAGAGAGAATCGGCAACGCAGGCAGAAACGCCAGAGAGAATGGCCACACAGGCAGAAACGCCAGAGAGAATGGCAACGCAGGCAGAAACGCCAGAGAGAATGGCAACGCAGGCAGAATTCCCAGAGAGAATGGCAACGCGGGCAGAAACGCCAGAGAGAATGGCACGCAGGCAGAATTCCCAGAGAGAATGGCAACGCGGGCAGAAACTCCAGAGAGAATGGCCACACAGGCAGAAACGCCAGAGAGAATGGCAACGCGGGCAGAAACGCCAGAGAGAATGGCAACGCAGGCAGAATTCCCAGAGAGAATGGCAACGCGGGCAGAAACGCCAGAGAGAATGGCAACGCAGGCAGAATTCCCAGAGAGAATGGCAACGCGGGCAGAAACTCCAGAGAGAATGGCAACGCGGGCAGAAACTCCAGAGAGAATGGCAACCCAGGCATAATCTCCAGAGAAAATCGGCAACACAGGCAGAAACTCCAGAGAGAATCGGCAACGCAGGCATAATCTCCAGAGAGAATGGCCACGCAGGCAGAAACGCCAGAGAGAATGGCAACGCGGGCAGAAACGCCAGAGAGAATGGCCACACAGGCAGAAACACCAGAGAGAATGGCAACACAGGCAGAAACGCCAGAGAGAATGGCAACGCGGGCAGAAACTCCAGAGAGAATGGCCACACAGGCAGAAACGCCAGAGAGAATGGCAACGCGGGCAGAAACGCCAGAGAGAATGGCAACGCAGGCAGAATTCCCAGAGAGAATGGCAACGCGGGCAGAAACGCCAGAGAGAATGGCAACGCGGGCAGAAACGCCAGAGAGAATGGCACGCAGGCAGAATTCCCAGAGAGAATGGCAACGCGGGCAGAAACTCCAGAGAGAATGGCCACACAGGCAGAAACGCCAGAGAGAATGGCAACGCGGGCAGAAACGCCAGAGAGAATGGCAACGCAGGCAGAATTCCCAGAGAGAATGGCACGCAGGCAGAGATGCCAGAGAGAATGGCAACGCAGGCAGGAACGCCAGAGAGAATCGGCAACGCAGGCAGAAACGCCAGAGAGAATGGCAACGCAGGCAGAAACGCCAGAGAGAATGGCAACGCAGGCAGAATTCCCAGAGAGAATGGCCACACAGGCAGAAACGCCAGAGAGAATGGCAACGCAGGCAGAAACGCCAGAGAGAATGGCAACGCAGGCAGAATTCCCAGAGAGAATGGCAACGCGGGCAGAAACGCCAGAGAGAATGGCACGCAGGCAGAATTCCCAGAGAGAATGGCAACGCGGGCAGAAACTCCAGAGAGAATGGCCACACAGGCAGAAACGCCAGAGAGAATGGCAACGCGGGCAGAAACGCCAGAGAGAATGGCAACGCAGGCAGAATTCCCAGAGAGAATGGCAACGCGGGCAGAAACTCCAGAGAGAATGGCACGCAGGCAGAATTCCCAGAGAAAATGGCAACGCAGGCAGAAACGCCAGAGAGAATGGCAACGCAGGCAGAATTCCCAGAGAGAATGGCACGCAGGCAAAGATGCCAGAGAGAATGGCAACGCAGGCAGAAACGCCAGAGAGAATCGGCAACGCAGGCAGAAACGCCAGAGAGAATGGCCACACAGGCAGAAACGCCAGAGAGAATGGCAACGCAGGCAGAAACGCCAGAGAGAATGGCAACGCAGGCAGAATTCCCAGAGAGAATGGCAACGCGGGCAGAAACGCCAGAGAGAATGGCACGCAGGCAGAATTCCCAGAGAGAATGGCAACGCGGGCAGAAACTCCAGAGAGAAAGGCCACACAGGCAGAAACGCCAGAGAGAATGGCAACGCGGGCAGAAACGCCAGAGAGAATGGCAACGCAGGCAGAATTCCAGAGAGAATGGCAACGCGGGCAGAAACGCCAGAGAGAATGGCAACGCGGGCAGAAACGCCAGAGAGAATGGCACGCAGGCAGAATTCCCAGAGAGAATGGCAACGCGGGCAGAAACTCCAGAGAGAATGACCACACAGGCAGAAACGCCAGAGAGAATGGCAACGCGGGCAGAAACGCCAGAGAGAATGGCAACGCAGGCAGAATTCCCAGAGAGAATGGCAACGCGGGCAGAAACGCCAGAGAGAATGGCAACGCAGGCAGAATTCCCAGAGAGAATGGCAACGCGGGCAGAAACTCCAGAGAGAATGGCAACGCGGGCAGAAACTCCAGAGAGAATGGCAACCCAGGCATAATCTCCAGAGAAAATCGGCAACACAGGCAGAAACTCCAGAGAGAATCGGCAACGCAGGCATAATCTCCAGAGAGAATGGCCACGCAGGCAGAAACGCCAGAGAGAATGGCAACGCGGGCAGAAACGCCAGAGAGAATGGCCACACAGGCAGAAACACCAGAGAGAATGGCAACACAGGCAGAAACGCCAGAGAGAATGGCAACGCGGGCAGAAACGCCAGAGAGAATGGCCACACAGGCAGAAACACCAGAGAGAATGGCAACGCAGGCAGAAACGCCAGAGAGAATGGCAACGCAGGCAGAAACGCCAGAGAGAATGGCAACACAGGCAGAAACACCAGATTGAATGGCAACACAGGCAGAAACGCCAGAGAGAATGGCAACGCAGGCAGAAACGCCAGAGAGAATGGCAACGCAGGCAGAATTCCCAGAGAGAATGGCAACGCAGGCAGAAACACCAGAGAGAATTGCAACGCAGGCAGAAACGCCAGAGAGAATGGCAACGCAGGCAGAAACGCCAGAGAGAATGGCAACGCAGGCAGAATTCCCAGAGAGAATGGCAACGCAGGCAGAAACACCAGAGAGAATGGCAACGCAGGCAGAAACGCCAGAGAGAATGGCAACACAGGCAGAAATGCCAGAGAGAATGGCCACACAGGCAGAAACGCCAGAGAGAATGGCCACACAGGCAGAAACGCCAGAGAGAATGGCCACACAGGCAGAAACGCCAGAGAGAATGGCAGCGCGGGCAGAAACGCCAGAGAGAATGGCCACACAGGCAGAATTCCCAGAGAGAATGGCAACGCAGGCAGAAACACCAGAGAGAATGGCAACGCAGGCAGAAACGCCAGAGAGAATGGCCACGCAGGCAGAAACGCCAGAGAGAATGGCAACACAGGCAGAAACGCCAGAGAGAATGGCAACGCAGGGAGAAACTCCAGAGAGAATGGCAACACAGGCAGAAACGCCAGAGAGAATGGCAACGCAGGCAGAAACGCCAGAGAGAATGGCAACGCAGGCAGAAACACCAGAGGGAAAGGCAACACAGGCAGAAACTCCAGAGACAATGGCAATGCAGACAGAAACGCCAGAGAGAATGGCCACACAGGCAGAAACGCCAGAGAGAATGGCAACACAGGCAGAAACGCCAGAGAGAATGGCAACACAGGCAGAAACGCCAGAGAGAATGGGCACGC
Source organism: Scyliorhinus torazame (assembly GCF_047496885.1). NCBI lineage: Eukaryota > Metazoa > Chordata > Chondrichthyes > Carcharhiniformes > Scyliorhinidae > Scyliorhinus > Scyliorhinus torazame. The sequence goes on along the minus strand of NC_092709.1, from coordinate 214,208,543 downwards.
AGGCAGAATCGCCAGAGAGAATGGCAACACAGGCAGAAACGCCAGAGAGAATGGCCACGCAGGCAGAAACGCCAGAGAGAATGGCAACACAGGCAGAAACGCCAGAGAGAATGGCAACGCAGGCAGAAACGCCAGAGAGAATGGCCACGCAGGCAGAAACACCAGAGGGAAAGGCAACACAGGCAGAAACTCCAGAGACAATGGCAATGCAGGCAGAAATTCCAGAGAGAATGGCAACGCTGGCAGAAACTCCAGAAACAATGGCAATGCAGGGAGAAACTCCAGAGAGAATGGCAACACAGGCAGAAACTCCAGAGAAAATCGGCAAACGCAGGCAGAAACTCCAGAGAAAATCGGCAAACGCAGGCAGAAATTCCAGAGAGAATCGGCAACACAGGCAGAAACGCCAGAAAGAATGGCAAAGGCAGGCAGAAACACCAGAGAGAATGGCAACGCAGGCAGAAACGCCAGAGAGAATGGCAACGCAGGTAGAAACCCCAGAGAGAATGGCAACGAAAGCAGAAATTCCAGAGAGAATGGCAACGCTGGCAAAGCGCCAGAGAGAATGGCAACGCAAGCAGAAACTCCAGAATCGGCAAACGCAATTCTCTCCAGAGAGATTCCGTTTCCCAATTTTACCTGGTGACATCACTAGGTTCACGCCCACAAAGGTTGAGATCCTCATTTCAATGATTTTCAATAAATTGTAATACCTTTTCTTGAGAAATGAGCTATAGCCTGTTCAGTCTTTCCCGATAGATATATGTAGCTGGATAATCAACAGCTTTGATCACTTACTTTGGGCGCAGTTCAACCAGACAGAATCGATGTCCGGTATTGAGTGTGGGAAACAGATACCTGGAGTTTCTTCTCCAAATCCCTCACCACCCTGACTTTATATCGCCGCTCCTTCACTGTTGCTGGGTCAAAATCCTGGAATCCTTTCCTAACTGTGCAGTGGGTGCACCTACACCTCAGGGACTGCAGTGATGCAAGAAGGCAGCTCACCACCTCCAAATTCTGGCCTGGACCGCGATGGCCACATCCTGGAAAAAATTTTTTTAAAAGGCGTTCATGGTCTTTGATCGGGGAACGTGACATTGGGAAGGGCGAATGCCTGCTGAGAGCCCCTCCCCTGCCCTTACTGCTGACCCCCCACCTCTATACCCCTCTCCCCACAAATCAGGAATAAAATATTCCTCAAAATATACAGTAAGCTGGTCTGCACCTGTAAAGAAAAAATGCAAGGGCAAGATTTTCCGGCAGTTCACGCCGATGGGATCTTCCAGTCCCACCGACAGCACACCCGTGCCGCGGGTTTCCCGGCAACATGGGGGGCATTCAATGGGAAGCCCACTGGCAATGGCAGAACTAGAAGATACCGCCGCCGGCCAATGTCAGGTTGCTTCCCGCCTCCGCGAAACGCCCGACAGGTTACTCGGTAAAACCTGCCCCACATTATTACATTTTGGGAAGTGGCCTTCATGACAACTGGAGACTGGGTTCAGACTTCAGCTCTTGAGTCCTGATTACAGGCAGACAACTAAAACACCATAATCTGTCTTTTCCTTTCGCATTTGCTACTTGACAGGCTATGCACTTCAAGCGTGCTCTGTTTGCATTTAATACAAATATGCATTCCTGTTTGTATTTTCAAAGGGATTACCAATCTTGGAAAGAAATTGAAAATGTAAAGATAATTATTTTACGTCTGCACTGGGGCAGCATGCCAGGAGTACATATTGCTAAATTGTGCATTCCTAGAATTTGATTTCCTGTCCATTAAAATTAATAGGTGGAAAATCACAGGCTCAAAATGTGCACTTTTGCAACATGCACGTCTGACATGAGCCCTGAACACTGTAATGGAAAATTTACTGCCTAATATCAACTAGCACCTCGAAAAACAACCAATTCTGATTAATTATTAAAGCAGATTTTTATGTTTGTGTAATACATACGGCAATGAAGTAGAATAAAATAAAAAATTAAGAGACTATTCAGGCTTTTAGCAAAATCCCTCAACTGCCATGCTAATGCTCTCATTTCTCAATAAAAGATAAGGTTAAACTAACCGATTCAATGGTGTTATAGATGTTGAGTGTCTTTAAGACAAGCATCTATAGTTAGTTATCGATGCAGCCACTGCAGATTTTGCCATTGTGAATAATATTTTTGGCATGAATCTTTCACATTATCAAATAGGACTATTCTAGTAATAAATTATTTTGTGTTTAGTGCCTCGTGTTTATTATTTCATTATTTTGCCAGCTTTCTACATTTGGTTTATGAAGTAGCTGTTTCATTTACTGGGCAGAATCACAAGTTATGACTTCCTTCTGGAGTAATCCAATGCCATGTTTCATGCTGGTGTGACCAATCCAACAGTCTAAACTGCTCCACTTGTGTATTAATACATCACATTGTGAAATGGGCCGATCCCTGCTGCTGTCAGTACTGTGTGATGAATGTGTGTGTTAGGAACAACAAAAGCCCTGTGACCCTACTCAGTGTAGGATATAACAGTAGGCCTTTTGTATTTCGGGGAACGAACGTCTTGGCTCCAGTTATACCCTGATATGAGTGATTGTTTCAATCTCCACTAGTTTTTATTTTGCCAGAGTTGCATTGCATCCCAGCTTTCTGTTAATGATGCACATTCCATGAGCAGCACATATGTGGAGGATGATCCTCTCTATTCCATTGGTCCCATTACATGGTAACTTGGAAAACGGAGAAGAAATGACAAACAGCTTCAAAAAAGCTGGCCCAGGTCCAGAAAAGTTGTCAATTCAAATATCACAAAACCAAACATGCTGTTTTAGAGTGGATAGGGGAATCCCAGAACCAGAATATGGGTTCTGGATTGTGCTGAGCCTCTTGAGTGTTGTTGGAGCTGCACTGATTCAGGTAAGTGGAGAGTATTTCACTACACTCCTGACGTGTGCCTTTCAGATGGTGGACAGACTTTGTGGGGGCAGGAGGTGAGTTAAGTGCCACAGGACTCCTCACTTTTAACTGCTCTGGTAGCCACAGTATTTATATGGCTAGTCCAGTTCAGTTTATAGTAACCCCAGGATGTTGACAGTGGTGGTGGTGGGGGCGGGGGGGGGGGGGGGGAGTCAGTGATGGTAATGCCATTGCCATTGAATGTCAAGGGGTGATGGTTTGATTCACTCTTTTTGTGCCTTTTTGAATTGTGGGCAGGTTTTGGGAAAATCAGGAGGTGAGGTACCCTCCACAGAGTTCCCAGCTTCTGGCTTGCTCTTTCAGCCACGGCATTTATGTGGATAGTGCAGTGAACCTTTGATCAATGCCAACCCCCAGGGATGTTTATGTCAGTGAAGTGCTAATACCAAAGATACTGTCCATGGCCAGGGTATAGATAGAGTCATAGAAATATAAGGTGGGACTTTTTGGCCCTGCCGGCAGCTATGATCAATCTCCAAATTTTCCCATCTAGCCTGTGACAATGTCTACCACTGGAAGGATGGGAATATCCCAACCATACAATCATAGAATGATAGCACCATGAAAGGAGGCCATTCAGCTTGTCGCATCTGTGTCGAGTCTTTCGAGAAACTCAGCTAAACTCTCCAAAGAGTTCAGAGATGTGCCCAGAATTGGACACAATGGGTGGAATTATCTGGTCCGTCCATGGCTATATTCCCGTGGAGGAGTTGGCCCGCCATCGGCAAGCAGTGGGGTCTTCCCGCCCCACTGATGTCTATGGGATTTGTGTGCCCCTACACTCCATCTTTGGGAACGCGCTACGTGGGGTGGGACCGGAAGATCCTGCCGGCAGGAAGGGCAGGAACATTTCCGCAAATGTTTGAGTTGACACTGCATGTTTTTCAAAAGTTTCTCACAACTTCTTTGCTTTTGCACATATTTATTAAGTCCAGAATTGTGTATGTCTTTTTAAGCACTTTATTATACAGTCCTGCTTGCTTCAAATAATTCCTCCTGAACATAGTTCAGAAACTCTTCCTCCTCTCTGTAGTTCATACAATCATTATCCTTGTATCGGATAATTAAAGTCCCTCATTATCACTACTCTAGATTTTGCATCTCTGTAGTTTCCTTGCGAATTTACTCTCTATATTGTTTCCCACTAGTTGATGGTTCAAGGATTTCACCCTGTCGTGTAATATAGTAATTCTGTTATTAATTAACCAAACAGTCTGTCCTTCCTCTCTCCTGCACTGAAATATCCTTCTTAATTAATACCGCCACCCTTCCTCCTTTCCAGAACTTTCCTGATCATCTTCTATCCAGGAAGCTTTAGTACAGCATCCTACTCTTTTTATGAGAAGGATTTCCAATATCATCATTCTTATTCCCTTGTGGTTATCTGCGCATTCAACTCAATCTTTTTTTTTCACAGTGCTTGTATGTTTACACACTTGCACTGTAAGCCTAATTTAGACCATTGCCTCTTTCTCTGATCCTTATCTAATACCTTACTTTATGAATTCTAGTGCCATTTGTCTGTCCTAATCCTTTGTTCATCTTGTTCCTCCTTCCTAATGCTGAATCCCAACAACCCCTGGCCTCAAGTTAGTTTAAATCCTTGCCAACAGCATGTGCTGTGTAGGATGGGCCATTCAATCTAATCACTACATGCTGGTTCTTTTAGTCCACTTTAGCTGCCTCCCATCTTTACTCATTTAAATCTAGATAATCATTTTTGCCCTTCTCCCGACAATGCATCTCTACTTCAACCACTCCCTCTTGTAGTGAGTTCCCCATTCTCACTATTCTCGGTAAAGAAGCTTCTTCAGAATTCCTGATTGCGTTTCCTGTTAACTAACTTATTTTCTTTGGTTTGCTCTTTAACACGAGAGGGTCCAACTTAGGTTCTCTGGAAGGGACTTCCGGTGGCGACATGTAGGGGGAGGTCGCACGTTTGGTAGCTCCCGCTAGAGTCCTGGGTTTTTGGTACTTTCCACACGTTATTTTTGGGAAAAGTCTTCAGATAATATCTCCCAGGGGAGACTTTGTTGGCAAAGAATGTCCAAGAGCCAGCGAAGGAATACTGGGAAGAAAAATTTGAATGCTAGTCCGCCGTCAGGGGCGAGCACAGCGAAAGGTGCATCGGCAGAGAAGATGACGGAGGCAAGCTTGCCAAGAGAGGCTGCTTTATAATGGTAGAGATGCTTGCAGAGGTGATGGTGGCAGAATTTGAATAACAGTTCCACAAGCATTTTGAGAGCAATGGGAGGGAGATGCTGGAATCGCTCAAGCAGTCGGTGGAAGATCTGCTGGCCCCGATGAGGAAGTCTCTTGGAAGAACATCGCAGGCAGTGCAGGGTGAGGTATTGAAGGGGGTGGAGGAGGCACTGTTGAGGCACAGTGACCAGCTCGCCTCACTAGACGTGTCATGTGAGAGTACCTTTAAGAAATGGGTGTTAAAGAAAGGTACCTTTAAGAAATGTTTGGTTGCTCATGTTACTACAGTGATGTCAGAGTGTGGGTGGAGCTGAGCTCTGGTTCTGCTTTTTAGTTTCACTTTGAGAAAAGCTTGGGTGTGTCTCTGTCTTTTTGGTTTCGTTTTTCAGTGTGTTGCAGCTGAAGTCAGCCAAAGCAGCTATACTGTTGGTCTCTCTGCCATGAAGGACTATCTCTTCATCATTTGGTGAATTCAGAAATTTAAATGTTTTCAGTATTGAATGTAAACGCTGATGTGTTTCTGTTTAAAGGTTGTTAAGTCTTTTGGATGTTAAAAGGACAGCTTAAAGGATGACTTAGTGTTGTATTCTTTGGGGGTTATCTTTGAATTAATTGTTGCTAAGATATTCACTGTTTGTTTTAAAAAAGTTAACTTGAGTTCAGAGAATAAACATTGTTTTGTTTTTAAAAATACTTTTCCATTTCTGCTGTACCACACCTCTAGAGTGGGCCGTATGCTCCCCATACCACAATCTATTAAAAGTTGTGGGTCAGGTGAACTCCATGATACACTTTGGTGTTCTCTAAACCCTGACCCATAACAGACGTTCAACTGGCCAAGGTGGAGGACAGAACCAAAGGCCTGGAAGCCAAGGTGGACAACCTTGAGAATAGGCCATGGTAGCAGAACATGAGAACTGTGGGACTGCCCGAGGCCGACAGAGTTTATTGCGATAATGCTGAGGGAGCTGATGGGGGAGGCGGATGATGTCCTCTCCTTGGAGTTGGATAGGGCCCAGTGGTCGCTTCAGCCAAGACTGCGGGCGAATGAGCCACCAAGGGCGATGATAGTCTGCTTCCATAGGTATCAGGAAAAGGAGATGGTGCTGAGGTGCGCCAAGCAGACATGAGAGGTGAGGTGGGAAGGCACCATCATTCGTATCTACCAGGACCTTAAGGTCGACCTGGCAAAGAGGCGGGTGGCCTTTAACAGGGCCAAGGCGGCACTGTACATATGTAAAGTTGGTTTCGGAGTGGTCTACCTATCAAATTTGAGGGTTACGCACAACTCGAGGAACCATTTTGTTTTAGAGGGTGGAGCAGGCAAAGGTGTTCGTAAACGCAGAAGGACTGGGACTGAATTGACTATGGTGGAAGAGAGACTTAGTTGCTGTTGGGGGGTTGAGGTTGGTTGGGATCAATGTATTATTACAATGAAGTATTTTCCTGTTTTTCTCTGTTAGTCCAGGTGTTTTGATGTCCTTGCGTTGAATATGGGTACTTTGTGGGGCTGGAAGAGTGGGGGGGGGGGGGGGGCGTTGGTAGAGTGCTTCGAAGTGAAAGGGTGGTTGAGTGGGGTGGAGAAGTTTCAATTTTTTTTGTTTGAGTGGGAGGGGAATCTGGTGGAGGGACTCCCTCGCTAGCAAGCTACAGTCCGCTAGTGAATGGGAGCGAGGTGTGGGGAGGGGCTGCGGCTTGCTGAACTTGTTAGGCAGGGGGCGAGCAGGGCCCCGGAGTGCTTCTCGCAGCTCTGGCTGCTGATACGGGGCCCCGCACTTCCGGTCGGGAATCCGCGCATGCGTACGGCGGCAGTCTGGGGTGGCCACGCCGTGCGACACACACCACGGACCGTCATGCAAAATGTAGGCCCCCCCCCAAAATCGCGCGCGCCTGTCATGAAATACACTCATGCACATAATGAGATACAGACAGGCCGTGACAATACTCCAAATGCGGCTGCACCAGAGTTTTGTACAGCCGCAACATGACCTCATGGCTCCGAAACTCCATCCCTCTACCAATAAAAGCTAACACACCGTACGCCTTCTTAACAACCCTCTCAACCTGGGTGGCAACTTTCAGGGATCTATGTACATGGACAACGGGATCTCTCTGCTCATCCACACTGCCAAGAATCTTACCATTAGCCCAGTACTCTGTCTTCCTGTTATTCCTTCCAAAATGAATCACCTCACACTTTTCTGCATTAAACTCCATTTGCCAACTCTCGGCCCAGCGCTGCAGCTTATCTATGTCCCTCTGTAACTTGTAACATCCTTCCGCACTGTCCATAACTCCACCGACTTTAGTGTCATCTGCAAATTTACTCACCCATCCTTCTACGCCCTCCTCCAGGTCATTTATAAAAATGACAAATAGCAGTGGCCCCAAAACAGATCCTTGTGGTACACCACTAGTAACTGGACTCCAGTCTGAACATTTCCCATCAACCACCACACTTTGTCTTCTTCCAGCTAGCCAATTTCTGATCCAAACTGCTAAATCACCCTGAATCCCATGCCTCCGTATTTTCTGCAGTAGCCTACCATGGGGAACCTTATCAAACGCTTTACTGAAATCCATATACACCAGATCAACTGCTTTACCCTCATCCACCTGTTTGGTCACCTTCTCAAAGAATTCAATAAGGTTTGTGAGGCACGACCTACCCTTCACAAAACCGTGTTGACTATCTCTAATCAAATTATTCCTTTCCAGATGATTATACATCTTATCTCTTATATACCTTTCCAAGATTTTGCCCACAACAGAAGTAAGGCTCACTGGTCTATAGTTACCGAGGTTGTCTCTACTCCCCTTCTTGAACAAGGGGACAACATTTGCTATCCTCCAGTCTTCTGGCACTATTCCTGTCGACAAAGATGACTTAAAGATCAAAGCCAAAGGCTCAGCAATCTCCTCCTTAACTTCCCAGAGAATCCTAGGATAGATCCCATCCGGCCCAGGGGACTTATCTATTTTCACACTTTCCAGAATTGCTAACAGCTCCTCCTTATGAACGTCAAGCCCTTCTAATCCAGTAGCCTGAATCTCAGTATTCTCCTCGACAACATTGTCTTTTTCCTGTGTGAATACTGACGAAAAATATTCATTTAGCACCTCTCCTATCTCCTCGGACTCCAAGCACAACTTCCCACTGCTGTCCTTGACTGGCCCTACTCTTACCCTCATCATTCTTTTATTCCTGACATACCTATAGAAAGTTTTAGGGTTATCCTTGATCCTACCTGCCAAAGACTTCTCATGTCCCCTCCTGGCTCTTCTTAGCTCTCTCTTTAGGTCCTTCCTAGCTAACATGTAACTCTCGAGCATCCTAACTGAACCTTCATGTCTAATCTTTACATAAGCCTCCTTCTTACTCTTGACAAGTGTTTCGACTGCTTTAGTAAACCACGGTTCCCTTGCTCGACCACTTCCTCCCTGCCTGACAGGTACATACTTATCAAGGACATGCAGTAGCTGTTCCTTGAACAAGCTCCACATTTCCATTGTGCCCATCCCCTGCAGTTTTCCTCACCATCCGATGCATCCTAAGTCTTGTCTCATCGCATCATAATTGCTTTTCCCCCAGATATAACTCTTGCCCTGCGGTATGTACCTATCCCTTTCCATCACTAAAGTAAACGTAATCGAATTGTGGTCACTATCACCAAAGTGCTCACCTACCTCTAAATCTAACACCTGTCCTGGTTCATTACCCAGTACCAAATCCAACATGGCCTCGCCTCTCGTTGGCCTATCTGCATACTGTGTCAGGAAGCCCTCCTGCACACATTGGACAAAAACAGACCCATCTAAAGTACTCGAACTATAGCGTTTCCAGTCAACATTTGGAAAGTTAAAGTCCCCCATAACAACTACCCTGTTGCTTTCGCTCCTATCCAGAATCATCTTTACAATCCCTTCCTCTACATCTCTGGAACTTTTCGGAGGCCTATAGAAAACCCCTAACAGGGTGACCTCTCCTTTCCTGTTTCTAACCTCAGCCCATTCTCCCTCAGTAGACGAGTCCTCATCAAACGTCCTTTCTGCCACCGTAATACTGTCCTTGACGAACAATGCCACCCCTCCCCCTCTTTTACCACCTTCCCTGAGCTTACTGAAATATCTAAACCCTGGCACCTGCAACAACCATTCCTGTCCCTGCTCTATCCATGTCTCCGAAATGGCCACAACATCGAAGTCCCAGGTACCAACCCATGCTGCAAGTTCACCCACCTTATTCCGGATGCTCCTGGCATTGAAGAAGACACACTTTAAACCACCTTCCTGCCTGACTATACACTCCTGCAACTTTGAAACCTTACTCATGACCTCACTACTCTCAACCTCCTGTATACTGGAGCTACAATTCAGGTTCCCAAGCCCCTGCTGAACTAGTTTAAACCATCCCGAAGAGCATTAGCAAATTTCCCACCCAGGATATTGGTACCCCTCTGGTCCAGGCGTAGACCATCCCGTTTGTAGAGGTCCCACCGACCCCAGAATGAGCCCCAATTATCCAGAAATCTGAAACCCTCCCTCCTGCACCATCCCTGTAGTCACGTGTTCAACTCTTCTCTTTCCCTATTCCTCGTCTCACTATCACGTGGCACGGGTAACAACCCAGAGATAATAACTCTGTTTGTCCTAGATCTAAGTTTCCACCCTAGCTCCCTGAATTCCTGCCTTACATCCCTGTCCCTTTTCGTACCTATGTCGTTGGTACCTATGTGGACCACGACTTGGGGCTGCTCCCCCTCCCCCTTAAGGATCCCGAAAACACGATCCGAGACATCACGCACCCTGGCACCTGGGAGGCAACACACCAACCGCGAGTCTCTATCATTCCCACAGAATCTCCTATCTATCCCCCTAACTATGGAGTCTCCAATGACTAATGCTCTACTCCTCTCCCCCCTTCCCTTCTGAGCAACAGGGACAGACTCTGTGCCAGAGACCTGCACCCCATGGCTTTCCCCTGGTAAGTTGTCCCCCCCAACAGTATCCAAAACGGTATACTTGTTACTAAGGGGAACGACCACAGGGGATCCCTGTACTGACTGCTTCCTCCCAGCCCCTCTCACTGTCACCCATCTATCTTTATTCTTCGGAGTAACTACATCCCTGAAGCTTCTATCTATGATCACTTCTGCCTCCCGAATGTTCCGAAGTTCATCCAGCTCCAGCTCTAGTGCCCTAACGCGGTTTCTGAGGAGCTGGAGATGGGTGCACTTCCCACAGATGAAATCAGCAGGGTCACTGACGGCGTCCCTCACCTCAAACATTCTGCAGGAGGAACATTGCACTACCTTCCCTGCCATCCCCTCTAGATAAAAAAAAAGAAAAAGAAAGAAAGAGCTTACCTGTTATTCACTCCCCTTCTCAGCAAGCACTCACTCAGCAACCTCTGCGCCCTGCACGATAACACCTGAGGGAAAATAAAAGAAAAACTACTTACCAGTCACCAGCCAATCCCTTACCTGCAGGCTGTAACATCACGGTTCAACTTCTTTCTACTTCTACCTGCCCTCGAGCCTTCCTCTTGATCATTACAGCGGTTGTTTTTTTTTGGTTAGAGGAGGGGGTAGGGAGGGAAACACTGAAGAAGTGTTATAGCTAACACACTTAGATTAGTAGAGTGTCAACCCACAGCAAGCTGTGTGCACTGCTCCAGATGTTCAATAAAACGCATTGAACTAACGTCTAAATTTGGAGTCTACTTTACAGTACAACTGTATCCAGTTGCAGTCCAGGGTGAATAACACGACAGCGCCCATGGATCCCTGCCACCTGATTGCTCCGCTGGCCGTCCATGAGCCCCCCCCCCCCCAGTGATTGATCCGCCCTGCCCCCCACCAGGGCGGTCGTGGACTGAGTCCGCAGCCACCACCTGAGGTTCCTGATGGCCGATACATGGTTAGATCCACTTCATTGGAAATTTGACCGGTTTCGCGCGGAGAATCGCGGTGGGGGGGGGCCTTTGTCAATGGCCCCTACCGGCGCCGCGTAGATCACGCGCAAGGGGTTCCCAAGCGATTCTCCGGGGCCGGAGAATCGTGGGAGCGGTGTCGGTTCCGATTTCCGGGTAAACGGCCATTCTCCACCCCAGCGCCAAACGCGATTTTGGCGCGGAGGTTCGGAGAATCCAGCCCAGTCTTTCTGTAGAAAAACAAAGGGAAGAGAGAGTGGGTCTTCTCATTAAATTGCCAGGACTTAAACTGAAGCCAAACAGAAAACCTTGTGACTCTGAAAACATTCCAGCTGGATCAGCTCCGGTCGCCACTTGTTATCGGGCACAGGAACCTTGGTGAGTTACTGCAGTGTATCTTGTAGATGGTACACACAGCTGCCATTGTTCGTCGATGGCAGAGGCAGTGAATGTTTATGGAAGGGGGAGCAATCAAGCCGGCTGCTTTGTTCTGGATGGTGTTGAGCTTCTTGAGTGTTGTTGGGGCTGCACTCAGCCAGGCAAGTGGAGAGTATTCCATTGCACTGCCGACATGTAATAATAATAATAATCGATTATTGTCACAAGTAGTCTTCAATGAAGTTACTGTGAAATGCTCATAGTCGCCACATTCCGGTGCCTATTCGGGGAGGCCGCTATGGGAAGACTTGTGCTTTGGAGATGGTGGACAGGTTTTGGGGAGTTAGGAGGTGATTTACTCGCTGCAAGATTTCAAACATTTGACCTGCTCTTGTAGCCACAGTATTAATATAGCTAGTCCAGTTCAGTTCCTCATCAATGGTAACCCCAAGGATGTTGATAGTGGGGGATTCAGTGATGATAATATCATTGAATGTTATGGGGTGATGGTTATATACTGTCCTTTGGAAATTATCATTTTCTGGCACTTGATTGTTGTGAATATCACTTGCCACTTATCAGACCTGGGCTGGATATCGTCAGGTCTTGCTTTATTTGGATATGAACTGTTTCAGTTTCTGATGAGTCATGAATGGTGCAGCCATGAAGCAGCTAAAACTGGTTGGGCCTAGGACACTACCCTGAGGAACTCCTGCAGTGATCTCGCAGGACTGAGATTATTGACCTCCAACCACCACGACCATCTTCCTTTGTGCCAGGTTTGACTCCAACCAGCGGAGAGTTTTCACCCTATTCCCATTGACTCCAGTTTAGCTCGGGCTCCTTGATGCCACACTCGGTCAAATGCCATCTTGATGTCAAGGGCAGTCACTCTCACCTCACTGCCGAAGTTCAGCTCTTTTGCCCATGTTCGAACCAAAATTGTAATGAGGTCAGGAGCTGAGTGACCCTGGCGGAACTCAAACTGAGCATCAGTGAGCAGGTTATTGCTGAGAAAGTGCTAGATGATAATGCTCTGAATGACTCCTTCCATCACTTTGCTGATGATGGAGAGTAGACTGATGGGGGGATAATTGGCCATATTGGATTTGTCCTGTTTCTTGTGTGCAACACACACCTGGGCAGATTTTCATATTGCCAGGTAGATGTCAGTGTTGTAGCTGTACTAAAACAGCTTGGCTAGGACATTGCATTTCTGGAGAACAAGTCTTTCAGAACTATTGACAATATATTATCAGGGCCATAGCCTTTGCATTATCCAGTGCATTCAGCCCTTTATTGATATCGAGTGGAGTGAATCGAATTGACTGCTTCCTGGCATCGGTGATGCTGGAGACCTCCGGAGGAGGCCGACAGGGATCATCCACTCGGCACTTTTGGCTGAAGATTGTTGCGAATGCTTCAACCTTGTCTTCTGCTCTGATCTGCCGGACTCCTCCATCATTGAGGATGACGATATTTGTGGAGCCTCCTCCTCCAATGAGTTCTTTAATTGTCTACCACCATTTACCTGGATCTGGCAGGACTGCAGAGTTTAGATCTGATTCCGATTGTGCAATAGCTTAGCCCTGTCTATTACTTGCCACTTATGTTGTTTGGCACACAAAGAGTCCTGTGCTGTAGCTTCACCAGAATGACGCCTCATTTTTCAGTATGCCTGGAACTGCTCTTGGCATGCCTTCCTGCACTCTCCAATGAATCAGGGTTGATCCCCTGGCTTGCTGGTGATGGTAGAGTAGGGGACATGCTGGACAGATTGAGGTTGAGTACAATTCTGTTGCTTTTGATGGCCCATGGCGCCTCATTAATGCCCAGTTTTGAGTTGCGAGAACTGTTCGAAATGTGTCCCATTTAGCACGATGATAGTGCCACATAACATAATGGACAGTATCTTCAACATGAAGACAGGACTTTGAATCCACAAGAACTGCGCAGTGGTCCATACTTGGCTGCATCCACCGACCCTCCCCACCCCCAGAACCCCCCACCCCCCCCCACCCCCACCCCAGCTCTGTCTGCAACCAAGAACAGGGGTTATACCCTTGCAAATCATTAGAAAGGGGTCCAGGCTTTGGAGAGAGAGAGAAAGACAGCAAGAAAGACTGTAGTAATGAAGAACACAGAGTTTATTGGCAACTAACAAGTGTAACTCATATACAGGCACAGCGTTTCTAATATCTGTGGTGTTGGGTGTTCTGACACACAGATGAGCCAACACGGTTGTATATGGTACAACGCTATTTTATTCAAACTTACTATGTACAGTTTTGTCTTTGCACTCTGCACGTGGGGGTTCCCTGCTTGTGATGTTGTAACAGCTCTTCTCTGTTTCTTTATCCCCAGACCTACTGACCACCAGGTGTCGTGCTCGTGCTTTTTATGTGGTTGGTATTCTTGTGTGTGATTGGTTGTGGTGTTGTGTGCTCTGATTTGCCTGTTGGTGTGTCCATCATGATGTGTGTGTTTGAATATCATGACATCCCCCCTTTTTACAAAGATATGTGCCTACGTGGTAATAAATATGATCGTGTCGTGAGTGCATCTAAGAGCGTGTGTGTGTCGTGTGCAGCATGTGCATATGACGGAACTATGTACATGGGGCGATGTCGGGTGCGTCACATGAACCAAGTTGTACCATAACATAACATAAATGCGAACGAGAGAAGAAGAAAAAAAACTTGAACAGTTGTCCAGTCAGACGACATCTGGAACGATAAACAACAACAGGTTATCATGTAAAATTGTGCAACTTGTTAAACATATGAACGGTATTATAAGTCCAGTCTAATGGGCTTGCGACGAGTTCGGGTTGACCGCCTCAAGGGTGGATCAAGAACCACCGGCTGCTGTGCAGGCATGGCAATGGGTGGCGATGGAAAGGGTGTGATGTGCGGCAGCTCCACAAAGTCATCCTCGGAAGCCTGTTGAGGATCTGGCGTGTGCGTATTGTGTGGCTGTGAGCGTGGAAGTCGGCGAAGGGCGCGCCGATTGCGGCGACGCACTGAACCATCCGGCATGTGAACCAGGAACGAGCGGGGAGCCACTTGTCGGAGGACTTCGGCCGGTGCTGACCAGCCACCATACGGTTGATGGACGCGTACTTTGTCTCCGGAGGACAGGGGGGGCAGGTCCGTCGCTCGTGTGTCGTACCGACTTTTCTGGCGATCACGCTGCATTTGCATGTTCCGAAGAACCGTCTCATGGTCTGTTGTTGGTGCCAGGATGGAAGGTACCGTCGTCCTGAGGGAGCGACCCATTAGTAGCTGCGCTGGCGAGAGACCCGTGGATAGCGGGGCCGATCGATAGGCCAGCAAGGCAAGGTTAAAGTCCGATCCGGCAGCAGCCGCCTTGCACAGGAGCCGCTTGGCGATGTGGACACCCTTTTCAGCCTTCCCGTTCGATTGTGGATGTAGAGGGCTGGATGTCACATGAGTGAAACCATATGCTGCGGCAAAGGACGACCATTCACGGCTGGCAAAGCAGGGTCCATTGTCTGACATGACAGTCCTTGGAATGCCATAGCGAGCAAATGTTTCCTTGCAGGCCCCAATGACTGCGGACGACGTCAGATCATGGAGAGGCATGACTTCCGGGTAGTTTGAGAAGTAGTCTATAATAACGATGTAATCTCTGCCGAGCGCGTGAAATAGGTCAACACCCACCTTCGCCCAGGGGGACGTCATCATCTCGTGTGGTAGAAGTGTTTCCGGAGGTTGCGCCGGCTGAAACCTCTGACAGGTTGTGCAGTTGAGCACCATGTTGGCTATGTCTTCATTAATACCCGGCCAATATACCGCCTCCCGGGTCCTTCGTCTGCATTTTTCGACGCCCAAGTGGCCTTCGTGTAGTTGATGAAGAATCATCTGGCGCACGCTGTGCGGAATAACGATCCTGTCTGATTTCATAAGGACCCCGTCTATGTTGGTAAGATCATCTCGCACATTATAAAACTGGGGGCACTGCCCTTTGAGCCACCCTTCCGTCATGTGGCGCATCACTCGCTGCAGAAGGGGGTCAGTCGCCGTCTCTGCGCGTATGTGGGCCAGACTAGGATCATCAGCTGGCAGATTTGCTGCTGTCAGAGTTACGTGTGCCTCAATTTGACGCACGAACCCCTCCGCATCTGGTGGTGTGCTCACTGCTCGGGAAAGAGTGTCCGCCACGATGAGATCCTTCCCCGGAGTGTAGATCAGTTCGAAATCGTACCTCCTGAGTTTAAGTAAGATGCGCTGGAGGCGAGGAGTCATGTCGTTCAGGTCTTTTGTTAATGATGTTGCCCAGGGGGCGGTGGTCAGTTTCGACCGTAAATCGTGGCAGGCCATACACATAGTCGTGGAACTTGTCCAGTCCAGTTAACAAGCCCAGGCATTCTTTTTCGATTTGCGCGTAGCGCTGTTCGGTAGGGGTCATGGCTCATGAGGCATATGTAACCGGGGCCCATGACGACGTGCTGTCTTTTTGCAGGAGTACCGCTCCAATACCAGATTGGCTGGCGTCTGTTGAGATCTTTGTAGGGCGAGTCGTGTCAAAGAAGGCCAGCACTGGTGCCGTGACCAGTTTGTGCTTGAGCTCCTCCCATTCCCGCTGATGCGATTGGTGCCAGTTGAATTCTGTCGATTTTTTTACGAGATGGCGCATATTTGTTGTATGAGAAGCCAGGTTGGGAGTGAACTTCCCAAGGAAGTTGACCATGCCCAGGAATCTTAGGACAGCCTTCTTGTCAGCCGGTCGTGGCATGGCTGTGATGGCGCTAACCTTGTCTGCATCGGGACGGACCCCTGACCTTGAGATGTGGTCCCCGAGGAATTTCAGCTCCGTCTGGCCGAAGGCACACTTCGCACGGTTGAGACGCAGGCCATTTTGTCGTATGCGGGTGAAGACACGTCGTAGACGATGCATGTGTTCCTGCGGAGTGGTGGACCAAATGATGATATCGTCCACATATACACGTACCCCTTCGATGCCTTCCATCATCTGCTCCATAATGCGGTGGAAAACTTCAGATGCTGAAATGATGCCGAATGGCATCCGGTTGTAGCAGAATCTGCCAAAAGGGGTGTTGAATGTGCATAGTCTTCGGCTGGCCGGGTCCAGTTGGATCTGCCAAAATCCTTTGGACGCATCCAATTTGGTGAATATTTTGGCTCGCGCCATCTCGCTGGTGAGGTCCTCTCGTTTCGGGATGGGATAGTGTTCCCGCATGATGTTGTTATTCAGATCTTTAGGATCTATACATATACGGAGCTCGCCAGAGGGCTTCTTTACACAGACCATGGAGCTGACCCATGGCGTGGGCTCCGTGACCCTGGATAGGACCCCTTGGTCCTGAAGAACCTGCAGTTGTACCTTGAGGCGGTCTTTGAGTGGCGCAGGAACCCTGCGAGGTGCGTGAACGACAGGGATGGCGTCCGGTCTGAGTCGAATCTTGTACGTGTATGGCAATGTCCCCATGCCTTCAAAAACCTCCTGGTTGTGAGCAAGGAGGGAATGGAGATTTGCGTGGAACTCAGCATCCGGGAAGTCGGATATCTCATCTGGAGAGAGAGACATAATGCGCTGTACCAGGTGAAGGACCTTACACGCCTGTGCGCCCAGTAACGAGTCCTTTGATGAGCCGACAACTTCGAAGGGGAGTGTGGCCGTGTGCATCTTGTGAGTTACCTGCAGCTGGCAAGATCCTATGGACGGGATGACGTTCCCGTTATAGTCAACCATCTTGAGCCGGGATGGCGTGATGGGTGGTTTGACCTTCATGGCCTGGACTGAAGAATATGCAATCAGGTTGGCGGATGCGCCGGTGTCCAGACGGAAGGCGACGCGCGATCGGTTGACCGTCAGGGTGGCACACCACTCATCGGCTGGATTGATGGCATTGACCTTGTTGACATCGATGACGGAAACGCGGAAGGCATCCTGGTCATCTGCATCACTTAACTGGAAGTCTTGATGCGTGGGCTGGACGGTCCTGACTTGTCTGCGAGATTGTCGAGGATGCGCCGGATCCATGGGTTGAGCCGAACGACAGTGGGCTGCGTAGTGGCCCATCTTGCCACATCTGAGGCACTGTCGGTTTTTTGCAGGACATTGCCCTTTTAAATGTAGAGCTCCACAATTGCCGCACGTCATGACGTCACGGCGTTCGTTGCGCCACTGCGCATGCGCAGTGCGATCTTGCGGTGGGCGCGCCTGCGCAGTGCATCCCTCGTTGTGGCCGTTATTTTTGGCGCGCACCTGCGCGGGAGACCGCGAAAAGCGCGGGAAGCGGCCGCTGTCGTCCGGGCCGTGGGTCGGGAAGTAATCGACGGCCTGGATGCGTTCGACGTCGCGGGCGGCCTGGCTTGCCGATTCGACGGCTGGGGACCCCCTCCGTGCCAACTCGGACGCCTGAAATCGGGCAAAACGGCAGGTAGCATTTTCGTGGAGGACACAGGCTTCCACAGCAGACGCTAAGGTGAGGCTTTTCATTTTAAGAAGCTGCTGGCGTAGGCCACTAGAGGCAACGCCAAAAACAATCTGGTCCCTGATCATGGACTCTGTGGTGGTGCCGTAACCGCAGGACTGCGCTAGAATCCGGAGGTGCGTCAAGAAGGGTTGAAAAAGCTCCTCCTTACCTTGCAGGCGTTGCTGAAAGAGGTATCTTTCAAAACTTTCATTTACTTCAACTTGAAAGTGCTGGTCCAGTTTGAGGATGACCGTGTCATATTTGGATTGGCTTTCGCCTTCTTCGAACACCAGTGAGTTGAAGACGTCGGTGGCGTGCTGACCTGCGTAGAAGAGGAGCATTGCAATCTTCGTGTCATCCGAGGCACTCTGTTTTTCGGTGGCACGGATGTACAGGTCAAATCGCTGCCTGAAGAGCTTCCAATTGGTACCTAGGTTCCCCGCGACTTGCAACGGCTGCGGTTTGTCGGTGCGGTCCATGTCCAGAATGGCAGGTTAGTAGGCAGGTATCGATCCACTCCTGTACCATGTGGTGTTGGGTGTTCTGACACACAGATGAGCCAACACGGTTGTATATGGTACAACGCTATTTTATTCAAACTTACTATGTACAGTTTTGTCTTTGCACTCTGCACGTGGGGGTTCCCTGCTTGTGATGTTGTAACAGCTCTTCTCTGTTTCTTTATCCCCAGACCTACTGACCACCAGGTGTCGTGCTCGTGCTTTTTATGTGGTTGGTGTTCTTGTCTGTGATTGGTTGTGGTGTTGTGTGCTCTGATTTGCCTGTTGGTGTGTCCATCATGATGTGTGTGTTTGAATATCATGACAATATCGCTGTTAACACTCTGGCCCTCAGGGTCACTCTAACCAGAACCCTGCTCCTCGGGATCTGTGCTAATCCCTCTTTGGTCGTGCTTTGCGCGCTCCCACACGAAAGGCCCCAAGCCAGTCCCATGGATTGCAAGAGCACAACCTTAAAGGGGCCATGTACCACATCCTTCCCCTCTTAAGTCCCTCAATAACATATGTACCAACAGACTATACACAATAATTATAATCAAGATAAGACTGAGGAAACAAAGGGAAGAAAGTTCAAACAGTCAATCGGAGCTTCAGCCTATTGGAGGATTTCCTGGGTTTCATGGACCATCTTAATCCCCCAACTGGCTCCTCCAACTGGGCGGTAATGGTTTCATCATCCCTTGCAGAATGTCCCTGAGAGTCAAACAACCCCGCAGGTAGCTTGTTCCTGGATCACCAATGGGGCCTCCTCAAAGCTCCTGGACCCCCTTTGTTCCGGTTCCACCACAGGAGCACTGGCACTGCCTGCCGGTTCCAACTGTTCCGAGATTATAGTTGTGGCCTCTTGGCTTCTCACATGGTCAGTGTGTTTCTGCACTGTCCTGCTGTTCAAATCCACCACATACGAGACTGGGCTAATCTGGACACAATTCGGCCTAGTAACCATAGTGGGCCTAAGGCAACGTTTCTGACAAGTGCCAGGTCGCTGCCCACTTGGAAACACTGTTCCCTGTTCATGATATGTGTTGATTCCTCTGGGAGGCCTGCTGTGCCTCCACCCTCCTCTCACTAAATTTGGGAAAACCAAGTCCAACCGGGTCCTTGAACAGTGGCCCATAAGTAATTCTGCTGGTGCGGTCTGGCTTTACTACATGAGCGATGGGCCTGCCCTTTCTGAAAACTTCACGGATCTGCGAAATCCCAATTCTTCCAGGCATTTTCCACTTTTTGGTGCAAGGGACTGGTCTTGCTCTGAAAAACTTTGGTGTTGAGTCTTGGTTGACATAAATCTTGACCTTTACTGGGGTTGATTTGGCTGTGTCTGACCTGTAGTATAGATACATAGAAGATAGGAGTAGGAGGAGGCTTTTTGGCCCTTCGCACCTGCTCCGTAATTTATTACGATCATGGCTGATCATCCAACTCAATAGCCTCATCCTGCTTTTCCCTATAGCCTTTGATCCCATTCGCCCCAAGTGCTATATCTAGCCGCCTCCTGAATATATTCAATGTTTTAGCATCAACTACTTCCTGTGATAATCAATTCCACAGGCTCACCACTCTTTGGGTGAAGAAATGTCTCCTCACCTTTGTCCGAAATGGTTTCCCCTGAATCCTCAGACTGTGACCCCTGGTTCTGGACACATCCACCATCGGAAACATCTTCTCTCCATCTGCCCTGTCTCGTCCTGTTAGAATTTTATAAGTCTCTATGAGATCCTCCCTTATTCTTCTGAACTCCAGCGAGAACAAACCTAACCTCGTCAATCTCTCCTCATATGACAGTCCTGCCATCCCTGGAATCAGTCCGGTAAACCTTCGCTGCACTCCCTTAGGAGCAAGAACATCCTTCCTCAGAAAAGGAGACCAAAACTGCACACAATATTCCAGATGTGGCCTCACCAAGGCTCTGCATAATTGCAATAACACATCCCTGCTTCTATACTCGAAACCTCTCACAATGAAGGCCAACATCCCATTAGCCTTCTTTACCGCCTGCTGCACCTGCATGCTTACCTTTAGCGACTGATGCACAAGGACACCCAAGTCCCGCTGCACACCCCCCTCTCCCAGTTTATAACCATTCAGGAGTAATCTGCCTTCCTGTTTTTGCTCCCAAAGTGAATAACCTCACACAAATCAAAATTATATTGCATCTGCCATTGATTTGCCTACTCGCCCAACCTGTCCAGAACATGCTGTAGGATTTCTGCATCCTCATCACAGTTCACCCTCCCACCCAACTTGGTATCATCTGCAAATTTTGTGATGTTATATTTTGTTCCCTCATCCAAATCATTAATATATATTGTGAATAGCTGGGGACCCAGCACTGATCCGGGTGTCACACCACTAGTTACTACCTGCCAATTCAAAAATGACCCATTAATCCCTACTCTTTGTTTCCTCTCTGCCAACCAGTTTTCTATTCACCTCCGTACACTTCCCCCAATCCCATGAGCTTTAATTTTGCACAATAATCTATTGGGCAGGACTTTGTCAAATGCCTTCTCAAAGTCCAAATATACCACATCGACTGGCTCCCCCTTGTCGTTACTCCTTCAAAGAATTCCAACAGATTTGTCAAGCATGATTTCCCCTTCATAAACCCATGCTGACTGACTCTGATTGATTCTGACTGATCCTGCCACTGCTTTCTATGATTTTGATTCCTAAGTTTATGCATCTGATTTTATTCTTATTATATTTTCCCACATACATTTTGATACACTGAGGGTGTAAGAGTATTACGAACAATTTATTGGTTCTGAGTCCAGAGACCAAATTGAAAGAGTCTCAATAGAATGATAAGCTATTGGAAATAAAGAATTGTTTTACAGAATTCATAATTAATATAATTTTCAATTTTTAAATGGTTATGTTTTTTTCATATTGAGATATACTGTTACTGTTCATGTTAAATCAAAAGATAACTTAACTCTTTCTAATGTTGAAGTACATATCCTTTCAGTTAGTTAATTAAAAAATAAATCTGATGCTAAAGTTGCTGTTAATGTATCCCTTGAATAACAAAATGGCATCGTTTGAGCACTCTGAAAACCCAGTTGACTGTACATAAATGAAAAATCATAGCGTCTGGGAGAAAAAAATAAGGGCTCCAGCTCTAAGCTGAAGGGCAAAACTCAGGGCTCCAGGCAATGAAACAAGTGAGATCATTTGAAATGCTGAAAGAGACACTAGTCTCTGAGAGAAAGGGGCATTTACAATAACAATGAAATGAAGTATAGCAACAGTACTGGAGAATAGAATCTGAGCATGAAAGCAGCAGACATTGCTGTTACAAGACAAAGAGTTGGAATCATAGAATGAGCAGCATAGAAAGAGGCCATTCGAGCAACTCTGGAGCTAGTCCCACTCTGCTATCCTTTCCCTCTACCTCTGTCATTTCTTTCTCTTCAGATGCTTGTCCAATTCAGGAGCCTCAAGTGACCCTCCACCACATTGCATTCCAGATCCTAATCACTTGCTGCCAATGCATCTTTTGGCAATTATCTTAAATCGGTGGCCTCCGCCGATTTCTCTCAGTCTACTCTGTCTCGACTCATCATGATTTTGACTGCTTCTATCAAATCTCCTCTCAACCTCTCTTTGATAAAATCAATCCCAGCTTCCCTGATCTGACCAAAGTCCCTCATCCCTGATATAAAATTGGCTGTGTGACTGTCATGGGCCAGGGTTTAGAGATCCCCAAAGTGTATCATGGAGGTCACCTGACCCACAACTTTTAATAGATTGTGATATGGGGAGCACACAGCCCACTCTACAGGTGTGGTACAGCAGAAATGGAAAAGTATTTTTTAAAGCAAAACAATGTTTATTCTATTAACTCAAGTTAACCTTTTTAAAACAAACAGTGAACATCTTAGCAACCATTAATTCAAATACAATCCCCAAAGAATACAACACTAAATAATGCATATGCTTCTCTTTTAACATCCAGAAGACTTACAAAAAAATTAACCTTTAACAGAAGCACATCAGGTTAAAGTCACTACTCAGACATTTATAATTCTGAATTCACCAAATGATCAAGAGAGTCTTTCCATGGCAGAGAGAACAGCAGTACAGCTGCTTTGTCTGGCTTCAGCTCCAACATTGAAAACGAAACAAAAAAGACACAGACACACCCAAGCTTTTCTCAAAGTGAAATGAAAAAGCAGAGCCAGAGCTCATCTCCACCCACACTCTGACATCACTGCAGTAACATGAGCAGCCAAACATTTCTTAAAGTGACATTCTCATGACACCTCCCCCCAAGAAAAGAAAATAAACCATCAAATTCAAGATGGTTTCATTTTTCACCTTCTCACTATCCTTTAAGAAATGCACATAGTAAATATATTTTTCAGTTTCAAAAAACACCACAAGCAAACAGGTATAATATTATAGTCCATTTTGTTCTCGTTCTTCTTCCTCCAACTGAAATCCTTTTCAATTGACAGTCTCTTTGAACAAGAAGGTGCTGGCATGATCCGTCGATTTCACTACGCCTCGACCTTTCTCTTTAAAGTCAGATACTTTAGTTCAATCTGATCACAGTGTCCCTTGTAATTCTACAACACATGAGCATTGGTTATGACAGCTTTCAGGCCATCAAATGCCTGTTGAAACTCCGCTGTCCACTGGAATTTGTTAAGCATCTTGAGCAAGTCCGTCAGTAGAGCAATCACACTAAAAAAAATTTTCACCAATATTGGATCAAATCCACTCATGCCAAGAAATCGCATTATTTCCCGTCGTGTCGAGGGTATCGGAAACGCCTGAAGGAAAGTGACTTGGGCTTTTCCAAATTCACTTTTGGCTAGGTTCATCACCAAACCCGCCTCCTGAAATCGATCAAATAACTCCATCAGATGTTTTAAATGTACTTTACATGTCTGCCTGAAAATTACCAGATCGTCGATGTATACCGCACAATTGGGTAATCCTGAAACGACTTTGTTAGTTAACCGTTGAAATGTGGCTGGTGTGTTTTTCATGCCAAATGGCATAATTTTGAATTGGTACATACCATCTGGAGTCACAAAAGCTGAAATCTCCTTCACCCTTTCGGATAAAGGTACCTGCCAGTAACTTTTAAGTAAATCCAGTTTGGAAATAAAAGCAGATTGTCCCACTTTCTCAATGCAATCCTGCAAACGTGGGATAGGATAAGAGTCCGTTCTTATAACTGCATTAACCTTTCTATAGTCCACACACAACCGTTGTGTACCTTCTGGTTTAGGTACCATCACTATGGGTGAGCTCCATTGGCTGCAACCCACTTCAATTATACCATTTTTAAGCATACTCTCAATCTCTTGGTTAACCTGTGCCAATTTTAGAGGGTTAAGTCTGTATGGATGTTGTTTGATTGGAAAAGCATTTCCCACATCTACATCATGTATAGCCATGTTAGTACTTCCCAATTTAGCTCAACAAACTTGCCCATGTGATATCAATAACTCTTTCAGGTCAGTCCGTTTTTCCTCTGGAAGGTAACTCAACAATTTATCACAATTTTTAAGAACATCCTCATTTTCCAATTTAATTTGAGTTATGTCAAATTCACAGTCATCTGGATTTAGTTCGTCACTTTGAGTTAGAATCATTAAAACCTCCTCCCTTTTCACTCCTTCCCTTTTAAAGTACCTTTTAAGCATATTCATATGACACACTCGGTGAGTCTTCCTTCTATCCGGCGTTTTTACCACATAATTCATCTCACTTAATTTCCTGTCAACCTGATAAGG
Organism: Scyliorhinus torazame; assembly: GCF_047496885.1. Classification (NCBI taxonomy): domain Eukaryota; kingdom Metazoa; phylum Chordata; class Chondrichthyes; order Carcharhiniformes; family Scyliorhinidae; genus Scyliorhinus; species Scyliorhinus torazame. The sequence continues at coordinate 214,184,324 of NC_092709.1, read as the reverse complement.
TCCACAAAACCTTGCTTTTAAAGGTTCACCTACCACTGGTAACAACACTAAAACTTTATCTTCACAGGCAAAACTACAAACTTTGTATTTCTTGTTCCCGACCCATTTCAACACATTTTGTGCAACTTTTAAATGTTGTCCAGCCAATTCACCTGCTCTATTTAATCGTTCCCTAAAATTTGACACGTAATCGAATAATGTAATTTCCAATTTCTCACTCACCAATTTTTTCTTAATCAATTTAAGTGGTCCTCTTACCTCATGACCAAAAATTAGTTCAAAAGGACTAAATTTGGTTGACTCATTAGGTGCATCCCTAATTGCAAACAGCACAAATGGAATTCCTTGATCCCAATCCTCTGGGTAATCGTGACAATGAGCCGTGAACATTGTCTTTAATGTCTGATGCCACCTTTCTAATGCTCTCTGCGATTCTGGATGGTACGCAGTTGATTTAAATCGTTTTATTCCTAAGCTAACCATAACTTCTTTGAATAACCTTGAGGTAAAATTCGATCCTTGATTCGATTGTGTTTCTGTGGGTAGTCCATATCTAGTAAAAAATTTAAGTAACTCCTCCACAATCTTTTTAGCTGTCATATTACGTACTGGAATGGTCTCTGGAAACCTAGTAGACACATCCAGTATAGTCAAAAGATATTGATTCCCACTTTTTGTTTTAGGAAGCGGTCCTACGCAATCAATTAGGACCATTGTAAAAGATTCCTCAAATGCTGGAATGGGTATTAAGGGTGTTGGTTTTATCACTGCTTGAGGTTTCCCTATCACTTGACATGATTGACAAAATTTAACTACATCTTTATGTAGTCCAGGCCAATAAAAATGTTTCTGGATTTTAGCTTGAGTTTTCCTTATTCCTAAATGACCTCCTGGTGGTACCTCGTGCAACTCGCAACACCTCCTTTCTATACCCTACTGGCAATACTACTTGATGAACTTCTGCCCACTTTTCATCCGCCTGCATATGTAAAGGTCTCCATTTTCTCATCAAAACATCACTTTTATGGTAATAACACTCTGGTATACACGCAGATTCCTCTTCCGTGTATGCTTTCTGATACATCTGTTTTATTTCTATATATTTTTATTTTAACTCCGCCAATTTTCCTGAACTAAAAACATCCACCTTATCCTCCACCTGTTCTTGTTCTTTTTCAACCATCTGATCAAAAATCGTTTCTGATAATTGCACTTCAACTTCATCTTCACTCTTTGATTTCTCCTCTTGTCTTAACCTGTGACTTTGCGACCTTGTTACTACACAATCCGGAAAAATCCCAGGATATTTGTCCTTCAACACTTCAGTTGTCTGATTTTCCACTGGCTAATCAACCACAGTAGGCATCACTCCCACCTGCGATCCAGTGATATCATTACCCAAGATAAAAGTATTTTTTAAAGCAAAACAATGTTTATTCTATTAACTCAAGTTACACTTTTTAAAACAAACAGTGAAAATCTTAGCAGCCATTCACTCAAATACAACCCTCAAAGAATACAACACTAAGTAATGCATACGCTGTCCTTTTAACATCCAGAAGACTTAGAAAAAACATAACCTTTAACAGAAGCACATCAGGTTAAAGTCACTACTCAGAACATTATAATTCTGAATTCACCAAATGATCAAGAGAGTCTTTTCATGGCAGAGAGAACAGCAGTACAGCTGCTTTGTCTGGCTTCAGCTCCAACACTGAAAACGAAACCAAAAAGGACACAGACACACCCAAGCTTTTCTCAAAGTGAAACTAAAAAGCAGAGCCAGAGCTCAGCTCCACCCACACTCTGACATCACTGCAGAAACATGAGCAGCCAAACATTTCTTAAAGCGACATTCTCATGACAGTGACAGGAAACAGAGCATAGTCATGAAGTTATTTTTCAGAGTGTGGAAAGATGTACAGTGGGGTTCCCCAGGAGTCGGGACAAGGATCAGTATTTGTCTTGATGTAATGTGAATCGTTTCTGTAGCCCCTTGAATGTCTTCACATCTTTCCCAGAGGGCATTGCCCAGAATTGGACATAAATGCTCCAGCTGAAAGAGAACCAGCATTTTCCAAAGGTTGATCATAACTTCCTTGCTCTTGTATTCTATACCCCTCTATTCATAAAGCCTCGGATCCCATATGCCTTTGCAGCCACTTTCTCAACCTGCCCTGCCACCTTCAATTATTTGCGCACATATACCCCTAGGCTTCTTGAATCCTTCAAACCCTTTAATATTGTGCCCTTTATTTTATATTGTCTCTCTTCATTCTTCTTATCAAATTGAACTACTTTAATCTTGTCTGCATTAAATTTAATGTCCACTTGAAGTCTATTATTATCCTATTCATGATTCCCAATGTTTCAAGTTTTGTGTCATCTGCAAATTCTGAAAAGGTACCCTGCACACTCAAGTTGAAGTCATTAGTATGCATCAAGAAAAATACTGATCCTTGCCTCGACACCTGGGGAACCCCACTGTATACCTTTCTACACCACACTCTGAAAAATAACTTCATGACTATGCTCTGTTTCCTGTCACGCAGCCAATTTTATATCTGTGCTGCGACTGTCCCTTTTATTCCATGGGCTTCAACTTAGCTGTCAACCTATGATGTGCCACTTTGTCAAACATCTTTAAATTTACTGCTGGACCTACACCACAAGTTCAACGCCGGCATTACTTTCACTCCCAAGTTTCCATCACCAGGCCTTTGAGCTTGGGGACTCAAATTGGCTTAGTTTTCACTCAAATTTACCAGTACTTTTATCTCCCACTTCTCCCACTGAAATGCATATGAACCCCACATACAAACCCCTGCCACGGTCATTTAAATTTGAACAAACCCTCTTCCCCAGCCATTGTCTCAGACTGTTCACAATCTCAACATCCTATTCTAGTCATTTTCAAACTCAGGGTCGGGACCAGAGGATAGATCGCGGGCGAGTGCCGGGATGGTCACAAGGCCATGGGTCTCTGCATTCCCGATTGCGGCAAGTAATGCCCAACGGCTGCAACAGGCTTTTAGAAATGCCGACCGTCAGGCAGCACGGTGGCACAGTGGTTAGCATTGCTGCCTCACGGCGCCGAGGTCCCAGGTTCAGTCCCGGCTCTGGGTCACTGTCCGTGTGGAGTTTGCACATTCTCCCCGTGTTTTTCCCCCACAACGCAAAGATGTGCAGGCTAGGTGGATTGGCCACGCTAAATTGCCCCTTAATTGGATAAAATTAATTGGGTACTCTAAATTTATGGGAAAAAAAATGCCGACTGTGACCGGCTTTCAGAATGCCTGTCATCCCACGCATGCGTGCTACCTCAGCAGTACGCAGGCCCGGATCCCAGCTTGGCAGACCACCTCCTCCTGACGTCAGCGTGCTGACCCAGCAGCAGATATTTTTAAAAAATTGATGGAGTCTTACTAGGGGCTGTTTAGCACAGGGCTAAATCGCTGGCTTTGAAAGACGACCAAGGCAGGCCAGCAGCACGGTTCAATTCCCGTAACAGCCTCCCCGAACAGGCGCCGGAATGTGGCGACTAGGGGCTTTTCACAGTAACTTAATTGAAGCCTACTTGTGACAATAAGCGATTTTCATTTCATTTCAGAAGCCGTGACAGAGAGCAGGTCATGCGCCCGGTACACTGATGTTACGTGCTCGGGGCACGAGAGATTCCCCCAAGCAACAGGTCTGAGGAATTGAAAATGGATTAATAAGAAAGAGAAGGCCTGAGACACAAAGCAGCCTGGACCTCACAACTAAATGAGCTGGTCAGGAGAATCCTGTTGGTGTGAGCTCCAGGGCCTCTGGTGAAGAACCCAGTAAGGAGATGCTGGAATCAGGAACAAGGTAGTATAAAGATAATTATTTGAGGTAGGGGGTTATTAATTGTGCCAGTGCAAATCAGGATGCAAAGCCTATATGTCTTATATGCAGGGAAGGACTGGCAAATTAAAGTTTAAAACCATTAAAACTTCAAAGGCATTTGATGACTAAACATGGCGAGTTCGAGGACACATCTCTTGAATTTTTTCAAAGGATACAGCAAAAACTTAAATTGACAGCGAAGGCCCTTCGCAGAAATGTAACATTGAATGACAAAGCAAGTGATATCGTGAGGACCAAGCAGGCTCACCTGTCACATTAAAGGTAAGCAAAAATGGTTGATGTGAAGTTCGAATGGCATGGGTCGCAAAGGTTGGCCGGCATCGGTCGCAAAGGTCAGATGGCGTGAGTACAGTAGGTCGGCCGGTTGGTAAAAGTGCATCCCGGGAAAAAAAAGTGGAGTCTGCAGGTTCTCCCTGGGCGCGATTCTCCGACCCCCCACCGGGTCGGAGAATCGCCGGGGGCCGGCGTGAATCCTGCCCCCGCTGTGTCGCGAATTCTCCGCCACCGGTGATCTGGGGGGGCGGGAATCGCGCCGCACCGGTCGGCGGGAATCCCCCGGCAATTCTCCGGTCCGCGATGGGCCGAAGTCCCGCCGCTGTCAACCCACCCCAGCCGGCGTGGATTGAACCATCTTTGGGATGGCGGGACTCGGCGGCGCGGGCGGGCTCCAGGGTCCTGGGGGGGGGCGCGGGGCGATCTGGCCCCGGGGGGTGCCCCCACGGTGGCCTGGCCAGCGATCGGGGCCCGCTCTTTTCCTTCCGCCTTTGCCATGGTCTCCACTATGGCGGAGGCGGAAGTGAAAATGGCTGTGGGTGCTCGCTGGATACCGCGGCCACGCGCGGGCTAGGCAGACCGCGGCATAGTGGTCATTCTTGCCACACCCTTTGCAGGTGACGGTGCGGGCCGGGCAGCGCGCGCGTGTGTGATTCGCCTGGCCGCAGAAAAAGCAGCGTTGGCCGGCGGTGGTAGCGGGGCGCCTTGCCGCGCAGGCCTGCAGAGTTAGCGGGTAAGTCTGTGGGTTAAGCGGGTAAGTCTGGGGGGCTGCCGCGGCGGGGTGCCATGCAGCCCAGGGGGCACGGTGCGCGCGGGGGCGTACGCAAGGGCGTTCTTGTATGCCACGTCCATGGACCCTGCCAGGGCCCGGGCCTCGGTGAGCCCCAGTGTGTCCATTTCGAGGAGCCTTCGGCGGATGTCGGGGGAAACCATACCTGCCACGAAAGCGTCTTGAATTAAAAGTTCAGTGTGCTCATTCCCCGTCACCGCTGGGCAGCCACAGTTTTGGCCCAGCACTATCAGTGCCCAGTAGAAGTCTTTGAGCGTCTCATCTGGGCTCTGCCGTCTCGTTGCCAGCAGGTGACGGGCGTAGACCTGCTTCAGTGGACGAATGTAATGTCCTTCCAGCAGTTCCATGGCTTTATCATAGTTCGCCGTCCCTTCGATCAGGGGGTAGATCGCCAGGCTGACCCGCGAGCGTAGGAGGTGTATCTTCTGCCTTTCCGTGGGGGTGTCAGCAGCCGTATTGAGGTAGCTCTGAAAGCACGCCAGCCAATGCTTAAAAATCGCGGCGGGGTTTTCTGCGTGAGGGCTGAGCTGAAGGCACGTCGGCTTGATGCGGAGATCCATCCTTCAGAAGTACTTATCTGATTAAATTGATGCACAATCAGTACTCTTGAGACCACGAGGAGTCATATCGATTCAGCTTTAATCAGATAGAACTGTACCCAGCAGCGATGTTACAGAAGTGAAGGCTGCTGGGACGGCACCTGTTCTTCTACCCTACCTCTCAGGGCGGGGCTATGTACATTACCCAATGGTAGACCCCGCGGTCTAGCCAATGGTCATTCACCTCTCAGGTACTGCAATACCTGGTATTACCACACCCCTCCACTGCGCATGCGCGGGGATGCCGTGAGCGGCCGCTGACGCTCACGCGCATGCGCCGCCCGGCAAAGTCATTTCCGCGCTGGCTGGCGGGGCACCAAAGGCCTTTCCCGCCAGCTGGCGGGGCCGATATCAGTCCGGCGCAGGCCTAGCCCCTCAAGGTGAGGGCTCGGCCCCTCAAGATGTGGAGAATTCCGCACCTTTGTGGCGGCGCGATGCCGGACTGATTCGCGCCGTTTTTGGCGCTGGTCGGCGGACATCGCGCCGATTACAGAGAATCCCGCCCCCCGTGTCAACGTGGGTTTCCTCCGGGTGCTCCGGTTTCCTTCCACATGTCCCGAAAGACATGCTGTTAGGTAATATGGACATTCTGAATTTTCCCTCTGTGTACCAGAACAGGCGCAGGAATGTGGCGAATCGGGGATTTTCACAGTAACTTCATTGCAGTGTTAATGTCAGCCTACTTGTGACAGTAAAGATTACTATTTATTTATTTTCATTTTAAGGCTTGGAAGATGCCTGAGCATGAATTCTTTTAATGTGGGTTGGTCGGTGCACACCAGCTACCACACAGCTTGATGGAGCAAGGACTTGTGTATACCGCCCGGAAACAAAATTGGCATAGAGCCGACATGGTCCACGCTGAACCACCCTTGGCCATAAAGCACAATAGGGCTGACTAATGAGGTCTGATTTCCTACCACCCCTCATTGGGCAGACATCCTGTCCTCTGGAGGACTGAATCAGACCAATCAGATCGTCTGGCAGCTTCATCTGTCTCGGCACCATCAGATAGTCCACTGGCAGGACTGCTGGAGAAGAGAAGTCCCCAAGGCCTTGGACCCCCGAGCAGGTAAGTCCAGACTCTTGGACCAGGAGGGTTTGGGTAGGCTTGGGAGAGTGGTTGGGATTAAGGGAGTGAGCAGGTAAGATGAAAGGGATGGATGGATCAAAGGAACTGCCCCACAATCGGCAAAGGGTAACCTTGATGAGTGACCACCCACCTTCCTTCCATCCTTTAAAGACGTAAGTTAAAGAAATCAGGCTGCCCACTCTCGCTCTGCTGCCCCCACCAAACATTTCATGGCATGAGTGGTATTTCATCACGGACGATTGACTTGATAACAAGTTTAATTGACCTGTGATTGCTCATTTAAATATGGCAAGCCAGCTGCTGATTTGGCCACCCACCCATATATTATGAGGGTGAGCTCGGCATGGATGGGAAGGTGCTGGGGTGGACCCCCCACCCAGGCGTGTCCCTGCTCTATGTTACATGCCCCAACCCACTCCACCCCACGCCCACCACACCCGACCCCCAACACCAGCACAGAAACACGCCCACCAGGGACACATAAAATTCAGCCCGATCAGTCTTCAAAGGGATATAGATAAGTTAATTAAATGGGCACAAAATTGGTAGGTGGAGTATAGTGTGGGAGTACGTCCAATGTAATGATGCACTTTCACAGACTTAATTAGAAACATCAAGGCAAATCGTAATAAGAAAAACTGTACAGCATAGTACGACTGCCCTTGTCTCCTATCTTAGAGAGGACTCCATCCCCTGGGGTAATTACCCACTCTGCATCCCAATTGGCCCCTCAAGCCAGGTGACCCTTACTCTGTTGTGTTGCTCTTAAAGGGCCAATCACCACAAATTACCACATCTACATTAGTAGGAAGACTAGAATGGCAGTATATCGTTTAAATAGAGAGAGACTGCAGAACTCTGCAGTACAGAAGGATTTGGATATCCTGCTACATGAAACGCAAAAAGTTAACACACAGGTACTGTCAGTGATTTGGTGGGCAAATGGAATACCAACTTTCATTGCAAGAGGAATCGAATATAAAAGTAGGCAAGCATTGCTACAGCTCGACAGGGCCTTGCATCTGGAGTACTGTGTACAGTTTTTGTATCTTGCTTAAGAAAGGATATCGATTAGAAATAGTTCAGAGAATGTTAACTCAACTGATTCCTGAGCTGGAGATGATATCTTATGAGGAAATGCTAAATAGGTTGGGCCTATACCCTCTGGAAGAATGGATTAAAATATATAAGATTCTGAGGGGACTTGAGAGGGTGAATGCTGAGAGGATGCTCCAGCTTATGGGGGATCTCAAACTGGAGGTTCAAAAGTAAGGGATCTCCCATTTAAGACTGAGGTGAAGAGGAATTTATTTTTCCATTATCTTTCCCAGAGAACAGAGGAGGCTGGGTCATTGAATATTTTCAAGGCTGCGTCAGCTAGATTTTTGATTGACAAGGAAGTCAAAGGCTACGAGGGCAAAGTATAACCTGGAATTGTGTCCACATCAGATCAGCCATAATCTTATTGAATGGAAGAGCAGACTCGGGGGGCTGAATGGAGCACTCCCATTTCTTTTAAGTTTGTGTAATCGTTGTTATGACACAAATAAATAAGTAATTCTATAAATAAATTTTCCCTAACAATTTTAAACAAAGTTCTTGTGTGACAAGAGTCTATGGAAAGGATTTTCCAGCCCTTTCCCATGGCGGAATCTTCCAGTCCTTCCAATGTCGACCCCCTGGCCTTGGGGCGGGCTAGTCATCCAAACGCCCGTAGATTTGGCAAGATCCTGCCAGCGGCCAATGGCTCGTCTTATCTGCTGCGGGAATACCCGCCACAGTGCAGGAAAGTTCCGGCCTATGTTTTGATCTTTTTAGCAATAAATGTTACATCCAGGTGATTATTCCAGATAGAGATGAAATCACAACAAAGTTCTACCGCATATCAGATACCATCAGTATAAATTGCATTTAACCACTTGTCAAATAAAATATGATAAGAAACTATAACTGCTTTCAGTTAGAGTGCTTTGGTATGATAGCAAAATGCTGTGGATACCATAAATCTTAAATCAAAACAGAAAATGGTGGAATACTCAACAGCTTGGACAGAGAAGCATCGTTAATCAGGTTGATGACCTTTCATTAGAATGGGGGAAACGTGAATGCTGCAACAGGTTTGATATTAGTTCAAAGGCTAGAAACATATGAGCATGGACAATGTATCAAATAGTATTACCATTACCCATGAAATAATAAAAAATTAACGTCTTCAATAACAAGCTTCATTTACATTAATACCAATATTTCTCAGACTTTTTTCCTGGGAGCCACTTGTACCAACCAGCTGACTATAGGACCCAGGCCGACTGACCTTCACGACCCACGCCATCTGACCTTCGCGATACACGTCAACCAAACTTTGCGGCACACCATTTTTGCTTACCTTTAATGTGACAGGTGAGCCTGCTTGGCCCTCTAGATCTCACTTGCTTTGTCATTCAATGTTGCATTTCTGCGAAGGACTTCAGCTGACAATTTAAGGTCTTGCTGCATCCTTTGAAAAAAAATCAAAAGGCGCATCCTTCAACTTGCCATGCTTAGTATTCAAATGTCTTCAAAGTTTTAATGGTTTTAAACTTTCATTTGCCAGTACTTCCCTGCATATAAGACACATGGGATTAGATTCTCCGATGCTGGGGCTCTGTCCCCATGCCGGCATGGGAACAGTGGTGTTTTACCCCTGTTTTGCTGGGGGCTAGCAGGACAGTAGCGTAGAGCACCTGGCTCTAGCTGCCGATATGCCCCGGAGAATTGGCGGGTCCATGGTCATGCATGCGCACGGCGGTGGCCTGCAGCGGCCACGCCATGCTACATGGGGGACGCAGCCCGCGGACCCAGCACGTGAAATAGTGCCCCCCCTTTGGTCGGCTCACGCGCCCCGGACCACCCCCCAAAGTGCCTCCAGCCCCAAATAATATCTCCCCGCCCGCGGATCGGCCTTCCCACGACTGTGGCGGCCCTGGGCTGAGTCCGCAGCCGTCACGCTGAGTTCCCGAGGGATGAGACTATGAGAGACCCACGGCGTCGGGAACTCGGTCGGTTGGGGGCAGAGCATTAGGGAGCAGGCCTCAGGCAATGTCCTGAGGCTGTCGATACGTGGCGCGGCGGCTTTGGGGTGGGTGCGAAGCATCATGAAAACAGTGCTGCCCCCGATTCTGTCGTAAACTTGGATTCTCCAGCCATTCGCTCGACCCGATTTCGGCATCGGCGAATGGAGAATGCAGCCCATGGGCTTTGCATCCTGATTTGCGATTTGCATTGGCACAATTAATAAGGCCATAACTCAAGAAATCATCTTTATACTGCTTTGTTCCTGATTCCAGTGTCTTCTTTGTGGGCTGTTCATCAAAGGCCCTGGAGCTCACACCAGCACTGCTATGAAGCTCTCTCCAGCGGATTTATCTATGGGATCCTGGCCTGTTTGTGTCTCGGGTCCTCTCTTTCTTATTATGAAACAATCCATTTTCAAGTATGCAGCCCTGTTGCTTAGAGCAATTTCTCTCGTGTCCCGACCGTGTGACGTTGGCATGACCTACTGTCTGGCACCGCTTCTGGTGGGAAGATTTTATCGATTTTGTTCAAAAATCTGTTGCTGGGTTAATGCGCTGACATCAGGAGGAGGCAGTCTGCGATGCTGGGCTCCGGGCTTGTGCACTGCTGCGGGGTGATGACTGGCATTCTGAAAGCCAGTCGCGGCCACCAGTTTTAAAAGCCGGTCACGACTGATTTGTTATGTTCTAGGTGTAACATAAGCAGCTTCCTTGTGGTGCACTTGACAAAGGAAGGTTCAGTCGTGGAGATAACTTCAACACGTTTATTAAACTATTTACACTTCTATTATTCGGGTTTGACACTACTGCTAATCCTACTATAGCTACCCAGACTGACTAACCAGTTGCTGCAATCTACGTGGTGGGAGTGATATTGAATCAACCCTGTGTCTCTACTCACTGACTGTCTCCACTGGAAAGAGGCAGATCATGTGTGTGGTGTCCTTTATATATGGGTTGGTGTAATGCCCTCCTGTGGTTGTGTCACTTCGGTGTGTATCGTGAATGCCCATTGGTCGTGTCCTATCTATCTGATCTATTGGTTGAGTGTGTGTGTGTGATGTCTCTGGTGCTCTCTCTAGTATCTAGCTAGCCTACATGCATTTACATTGATGCACATCACCACAACGACCGTTAGGTATTACCTCCCGCGATCGGGAATGCAGTGACCCATGGACTTGTGACCCTTCCGACACTCACCCACAACCCACCCTCAACCCTGCGTTTGAAAATGACTGATTTATGCCGTGCCTTCAAAATGTAAAACCTCCCAAGGCTCATCACGGGAAAGCTACTGAACAAAATTGACATTGAGGATAGGGAAGAAAACTAGCCAAAGAAAATCTTGGTGCATTGAGCTGTCAATTGCTGCCTGCAGAATATCATGTTTAGTTCCCAGTAACAGGCTTACGCTGAATTATATGTACTACAACTCCATGTAGCTCCTCTTCTTTTAACTTGGGAATGGCACTGTGCTGTTTGTTTACAGTTATTAGGTCTGCTTCGACAAGCTGATCCCATTCATTCCAGTTAATGGATACCTTCTTCCTCTAGAGGGAACATTTGAACAGGCATTTATTGATTCTCTATGCGTCTTGTAGCACTTGCTGAGTAGAGCAATTAGATAAGAGAACAGTTTGTTCATCACAAGGGTGATATTTGCATTCACAAGGTTTCTCCCAGATCACATCACCAGCAGACTATTACAAGATGTACTGCAGGGATGAGCAATCAAGGCGGATCAGTGCAGCCTTTCATAATTCCCAGACATCCACGATCCACATTATATTCCTTTTCTATTACATACTGGAGGGTGTTCTGTTAGTTAGGGCCTCTTTATGTAGTGCCGATGAAATGATTCAGCCCTGGACAGGGATTGCTATTAAAACAGTGAGAATTCCGGGATTTATGCTCCTGCTGCTTCGGAACAGAGGAAGCTGTCACACCCTTTCCGACCTGTGTTTCAATGACAGGCTGTTACCGAATTGTAAATTAAAGTCACCGTTTGCTCAACTGCAAGGATGGAACTCATATGATTGCAGTAATGTGCTTGTTCTGAGTTGCTTCTTTGTTGGTGCTGAGATGACATGTTATTATGTCCTGTGTCCCCAATATTTGTGCTGGCAGAAGGAACCTGCACATTCTTGAAACACACTTGTGTGAGTTTTCTGTAATATTTGTGCCACAACACATGTAGAATCTAAATGTCAACTTGGCTAAGAGGGCAACACTTTTAGCTTTACACCAAATGATGCATCAATCCTGAACTTGAATACATATTCTAACCTGTACTGTAACATGTGGCAACAACTCAGATCCATCCTAAAGATCGCATTGTACCTGTCAATGCTATCTAGCACAACTCCAGTTAGATATGGGGTCTCAGTGAGGAACATGCGGCTGAGGCTGCAATTAGTCCCATTCCCTTCACTGAAGAGCCCTGCTCGTTGGAACTCCTCAGTATAGGGAGAGATTGGGATGCCATTTTTAAATGGCGTCCCAATCTTTTGACTCCCCCGACATGACCCCCAAACACCACCCCAAGCCCCAACTCACTGTAAGGCTCCCCCCAACCGCGCAGGGAGCCCTTGGCCTGATCACCGCTGCACATAAAATGCCAGCATGGCACCTTTGCAGTGGCAGCCTGACACCTTGGCAGTGCCATCTTGACAGTGGCAGCCTGGCACTCAGGTGTCACTGCCAGGGTGCCGGGCTAGCACTGCCCAAGTGGCACAAACAGTGCCAGGGTACCACCATGTCCCCGTTTGTGGAGACCAGTACTGAACAGCACTCGCCCAAAGTATTCAAGTGAAGGGGATAGATCCCAATGCCTTGGTTACTTCACGGAACTGGATTTTAGAGTGAGACTAGCTGTCTTGCTCTAATATGCAGATTTGCCAACAAGTGATCCCTCCCACAATGCGATCTCACGATGCGTGGCGAGCTGGGTAGACTCGATGGGCCGAATGGCCTCCTTCTGCACTGTATGTTCTATGTTCGTGATGGGAAGGTGGGGTGGGACCAGAGTGCTTCAGAGGGAGGGGTTAGCCTAGTCGATGTTGGGATCCTGGGTGCTCTGGTGATGTGAGGGGCCGGTGAATGTGAGAGGGGCAAGTTGGAGAGTCATGATTTGTGCGTTGCAGATATTTTAATAAGGTCACGGATGATCCACACCAAGTAAGAATAACAAACTCTGGTGTATTTACAATTACGCTACATACAACTCACGGTAGGTCCCTACCGGGTCTCTTTTCATTTGTTGCCTTACTGGCCGACCTTTTATGCATCGTTGAATGAGAATCCTCCTGCTGACGTGAGGTCATGCACCTTGATTTCAGCACTGGTGGGGGTGTCAAGCATTGTGTTCAAATTGGCGCTCATCCCAAACCCGATTTTACCCCAATGTGCGATTCTCCGTCCCATTGGGAAACGAGCTTTGGATGCCGTGGGACAAAGAATCCAGCCCATTATCTCCCAAACAGAGAATCCAGCCCAGAAAGTCTCAAAGAGAAAAATATCTCAGTAGGATTCGGCTGGAGAAAAGATTAGAGCATAGGGTGAAAGCGAGTCGAATAATTTGGGTGAGAAGTCAAGTTCTGAGGCAACATGTAACTACATAACACCGGCATCGGATGAAGCATACAAGGGTGTAGTGTTAATCAGGTCAGTCCATAAGAGGGTCATTTAGGAGTCTGGTAACAGTGGTGAAGAAGCTGTTTTTGAGTCTGTTCGTGCATGTTCTCGGACTTTTGTATCTCCTGCCCGATGGAAGAAGTTGGAAGAGTGAGTAAACTGGGTGGGAGGGGTCTTTGATTATGCTGCCCGCTTTCCCCAGGCAGCGGGAGGTGTAGATGGAGTCAGTGGATGGGAGTCAGGTTTGTCTGATGGACTGGGCTGTGTTCACGACTCTCTGAAGTTTCTTGCGGTCTTGGGCCGAGCAGTTGCCATATCAGGCTGTGATGCAGCCAGATAGGATGCTTTCTGTGGTGCATCTGTAAAAGGTGGTAAGAGTTTATATGAACATGCCGAATTTGTTGAAAGGGCAATGCTTGATCTTTACGAACGTGTCCCTGAAGCTTATCAGTTGAAACTTCAGACTTTAAAGAAAAAAGCAACTGAAATATTTGCAGAATTTGCAAGGGAGAAAGAAATGCTGTGGGATGAATGGTTTCACTCATTAAAGTTAGAGAAAAGTTTTGAGAATGTGAGGGATGTCATATAATATACACCAGTACATCATGGTGCGGACACACACACACTGATGGACATGCAGTGGGACCAATCAGCATACACAACACCGCAACCAATCACCAGTGAGAGCACACGCACAAAAAAGTCAGGGGACAGGAGAGTTCCCGCTCATTCTAGGAGTAGCCAGCTCGGAGCACAGAGCTCACAGCCTGCAATACAGACATTCACCATGTGCTGAGTGCATCACCTGGTTAGGACTAGGCAAGGGTCAACAGTTAAAGCTGGTATTGCATTTACCCACAGTTCAAGTATGTTAATATAGTTAACCATATAATAAAATAGAGTTGCACCACTTCCAGTGTTGGTGACCTGTTTGTGATCCAGAACACCCAACACATCATGGTACAAGGAGTGGTTGCATACTAGCACTTCTGAGACCCACCTGCAACTAATCAGCATTCCGGCATGCTGCAGTATGGAGAACATCAACCCGCCGCCGCCGCTCCGCATCGTCGGCCCTCAGCATACAGTGACAACCAGCAACGATACCCAGGCAAGATGTTTAAGATCCGGGTTCCGCAGCAGCTCCAGTGCCACGGCGATCTCCGCGAAAACTGGCGGTCATTCCGGCAAAAGTTTGAAATCTTCCTGCTGGCACCCGAAATAGAAGACCTGGCCGTTCCTGAAAATACAGAGCTTCTCCTCACCATCGCCGGTGCCAGAGCAGAAGAAATCTTTTTTCAAAAATTCAAGTTCTCCAAGGGGCAAAACAGGAGCGACTTCCAGGCAGTCCTGGACAAATTCGGCAAATACTGTGAGGAAAACACACTCCAACCAGCAAGAAAAGGTAAGAGAAGCGCCAGTACTCACCTCGAGGCCGAAATCCCAGAGCAGAGAACTATTTTGGTCAGCGGCCATCTTTCTAAAGGGACTGCACTTGCGCAGTTGTGCGACGCCATGCATGCGCAATCACGAAAACGGCCATCAGTAAAGGAACTGCAATCTGCGCATGTGCAAACGCCTCCTACGTGCTATGGCACACGTGTCATGGCGTCAGAGGCCCCGGACCACGCCCATTTAAAGGGGAAACGTCACAAATCAAAGAAAAAATCTTTTAAAGCTGTAAAACAACCTTCCTTCACCTGGCAATGCCTCAAATTGAACCATGAAATGAAATAAACCTCCGAAGAACCCTGCAACAAGCAGTTACCTACCCCCAAACCGAGTCCGATTCCGACTTCCCGCAGACCAGTGACACCGAGGACCCAAGGGAGCCTCTTCGAGTCGCTGTTATAACAAAGAACAGGCTGTCCCCGAATCAAAACCACCAGCCGCTGTCGGTGCACAGCATTGATCCAGATGACGAGTGGTGTGCCACCCTGACGGTCAACCGATCCCAGATACGATTCCGCCTGGACACCGATGCTTCCGCTAATCTCCTAGCGTGGTCAGCCTTTCAAATCCTTGGGTTAAACCAACCATTCCTCCGTCGACCTGCCAACTAGTGGACTACAATGCCAACGTCATTCCTGCTACCGGTGCATGCCAACTTGATGCACAACTCGCGAAAAGCCATCCTTCCCTTCGAGATCGTGGGCTCCTCGAAGGACTCTCTGCTCGGCGCACAGGCGTGCAAACTCCTAAACCTCGTTCAACGAGTACACTCTCTCTCTCCAGAAGACACGTCTGCCGTCCAGGATGCGGACGTCAGGGCGCAACTCAATGCCATCATCGACCAGCACCGCGACGTTTTCGAAGGCATGGGCACGCTTCCATACACTTACAAAATCCTGCTCAAACAAGACGCGACACCTGTGGTTCATGCACCTCGCAGAGTCCCAACATCCCTCAAGCAGCAGCTGCAGGACCTCCAGGACCAAGGAGTGGTCTCCAGAGTGACGGAACCAACCGACTGGGTCAATTCCATGGTGTGTGTAAAGAAACCCTCCGGCGAGCTCCGGATCTGCATTGACCCAAAGGATCTGAATCGCAACATAATGAGGGAGCACTACCCTATCCCCAAGCGCGAAGAGATCACGTGCGAGATGGCTCGGACCAACACCTTCACCAAACTTGACGCCTCGAAAGGATTCTGGCAAATTCAACTTGACAGATCCAGCAGAAAGCTGTGTACCTTTAATACCCCGTTTGGCAGATCCTGCTACAACAGGATGCCGCTTGGGATTATATCGGCTTCAGAAGTATTCCACCGGATCATGGAGCAAATGATCGAGGGCATTGAGGGTGTGCGCGTGTATGTTGACGACATCATCATTTGGTCCACCACCCCGCAGGAGCATATCAGTCGCCTCCAACGCGTTTTCAAACGAGTACGGGACCAAGGCCTTCGCCTCAACAGAGCCAAATGTTCCATTGGCCAGACGGAACTCAAGTTCCTAGGGGACCACATCTCCTGGTTGGGTGTGAGGCCGGATACGGACAAGGTGGCAGCCATCACGGCCATGCAGAAGCCAGCAGATAAGAAGGTGGTCCTCCGATTTTTGGGCATGGTCAACTTCCTGGGGAAGTTTATCCCCAACCTTGCCTTCCATACCACAGCTCTCCAGAACCTGGTCAGGAAGACGACAGACTTCCAATGGCTTCCCGCCCACGAGCGTGAATGGGAGGAGCTTAAGACCAAGCTTACCATGGCTCGGTATTGGCATTTTCTGATCCCACGAAGGAAACAAAAATTTCAACGCATGCCAGCCAATCCGGCATTGGGGCGGTGCCCCTGCAACGCGATGAGACCTCATCATGGGCCCCCGTTGCATATGCATCACGTGCCATGACCCCCACGGAACAGAGCTACGCGCAGATCAAAAAGGAGTGCCTTGGCCTGTTGACTGGGGTCGACAAATTTCATGATTACGTGTACGGCCTCCCCCAATTCACTGTCGAGACCGACCATCGCCCGCTGGTCAACATTATACAAAAAGACCTGAATGATATGTCCCCTCGCCTCCAGCGCATTCTGCTTAAACACTGGCGGTACGATTTCCAGCTCCTATACACCCCGGGCAGGGACCTGATCATAGCCAATGCTCTGCCCAGGGCAGTCATCACCCCGTGTGACCCAGAGGGGTTCGTCTGCCAGGTTGACACCAATGAGGCCTTCCCAGCCTCCAATCTGTCGGCCACGGATGAACGCCTTATCCACATTCGCCACGAGACTGTGGCTGACCCCCTACTACAGCGTGTCATGCACCACATGATGGACGGGTGGCTCAAGGGCCAATGCCCGCAGTTATACAATATCAGAGACGATCTGGCAGTAGTCGATGGTGTCCTCCTGAAGCTGGACCGCATCGTGGTCCCGCACAGCATGCGCCAGCTCATTTTGGAACAGCTACACAAGGGCCATCTTGGAGTGGAGAAGTGCTGATGGAGGGCCCGAGAGGCTGGGTACTGGCCTGGCATCAATGAGGACATTGCCAACACAGTGCTCAACTGCCCCATCTGTCAGCGGTTCCAGCCGGCCCAACCACGTGAGACCCTACAGCCCCATGAGTTGGTCACATCCCCTTGGTCTAAGGTAGGCGTTGACCTGTTCCATGCGCTCGGCATGGACTATGTTCTGATTGTAGACTATTTTTCTAACTACCTGGAGGTCGTACGCCTGCACGACATCACATCATCGGCGGTCATCCGTGCCTGCAAGGAGACCTTTGCTCGCCATGGCATCCCACTCACTGTGATGTCGGACAATGGTCCCTGCTTCACGAGCCAGGAATGGTCCAACTTTGCAGCAGGTACAACTTTGTGCATGTGACATCCAGTCCCCTGCACCCCTAATCCAATGGCAAATAGGCTCCTCTGCAAGGCTGCCGATGCAGAATCCGACTTCTATCTCGCCTTGCTGACCTATCGTTCGGCCCCACTCTCCACGGGCATGTCGCCAGCCCAGCTGCTCATGGGACGCACCCTCAGGACCACGGTGCCGTCCATTCACGTCCCAGACCTCGACCACGTTCCGGTCCTTCAGCGGATGCAACATTCTCGTGCACTACACAAGGCGGCGTATGACGCTCGGGCGACTGTTCTCCCTGCTCTGGCGCTGGATGACAACGTCCGCATCCATCTTCCGTAGGGTGGCTGGTCTGCAACTGCTGTGGTTCTTTGGCAGGTGTCTCCCCGCTTGTTCCTGGTTCGTCTGCCAGATGGTTCCAATCGCGCCGCAATCGGCGTGCCCTTTGTCTCGTTCCATGCTCGCTCCGTGATCCTCCACCGGTGCCACGCCCTCCTGCTGTCCCCAACCTGGACTATGTGGAGATTCCGAATACTCTGCATCCTCCTCACTCTGCCGTGGCCCAGCCCATTCCTCAGCCGGTGGCTCCTGACCCACCCTTGAGGCGGTCAACCAGAATTCGTCGCCCACCTCAGAGACTTGACTTATGAGTTTTACGATGTTGGACTTTTTGATCTGTTCTGTTATCCTGTTTCATCGTTCCAGTAGTTTGTATGTAATGTTCATTTCGTTGTTGGTGTGACACTCTATTTCTCGGCACCAGGCACCTTCCCGTGTAAACAGATTAGCCTCATGTACATAGTCATGTAAATAACATGCACACACATAGTCAGGTACATTCACTGCACAATATTTATTGTCACGCAGGCACATATTCTTATATAAAAGGGGGGATGTCATAATATACACCAGTATATTATGGTGCAGACACACACACACACACACACTGATGGACATGCAGTGGGACCAATCAGCATACACAACACCGCAGCCAATCACCAGTGAGAGCACACGCACTATAAAGACAGGGGACGGGAGAGTTCCCGCTCATTCTAGGAGTAGCCAGCTCGGAGCACAGAGCTCACAGCCTGCAACACAGACATTCACCATGTGCTGAGTGCATCACCTGGTTCGGACTAGGCAAGGGTCAACAGTTCAAGCTGGTATTGCATTTACCCACAGTTCAAGTATGTTAATGGGGTTCCAGTGTAGGTGACCTGTTTGTGATCCAGAACACATCAAGGGAAATTATGATCATGGTCGAATTCTGAAATAGCATTCCAGTAAACATTAAGAATTATTTAGATGAGCATCAAGAAGCAAGAATCCAGGAAGCAGCAGTTTTGTCTAATACCTGTAATATTTGGCAAACAGCTGCATGTGGGGCTCACATTCTGGTGGTCACTGCAGACAGGTGTCCACTGTAAGAGGAGTCAGGGATAACTATGGTGTCAGGAACTCAGAAGACTGTTTGAGAAGAAGCCTCTGCTAAGTCTGAGTCAGGTAACAGGCCTCTGGAAGTGGCCTTGAAGAAGATGCTGGAGTATCAGCGAGACACAGGGGAACATCAAGAAGTGGTGTCAGAAGTATTCAACAGAGTGGCATGTGAGGTGAAGCAGTCCATCTGCATGTTCCCTGATGTTGTAGCTCTGACATGTGATCACATTGAAGTCTCCATGGGGAGGACGGCAGATGCCATGGAGCACCTGGTCCAGCAAAGATCTGGCGTGGACTGTGGAACCAATACAAGCGGCCCTAGAATGAGTCTGGTGTTTCAGAGGCTGACGATCCAGAAGGTAGAAAATTCAGTGGCCGACCACGAAGATCAAATTGCCGCTTTAGAGGCCGAGATTATGGGAATGGCGGAGGCGCAGAAAAAGCTGCTGGTAAGAGCTGATGACTTGGAAACCGCTCTCGTCGGGAAAATTTGAAGATCATGAGTCTACCTGAAGACACCGAAGGTACGAATGCTGCGGAATTTGTGGCTAAAATGTTTGCAAAGCTGGTGGGGGAAGACATTTTTGACAACCCTCCCGAAGTGGATGAAGTTCATCGTTTACTGGGAAAGAAACTGAAGGCAGGGGAATGGCCACGGACAATCATTGTGAGGCTGCACCGATACCTTGTCAAGGAGAAGATGCTGAAATGGGCCAAGGAGACCCGTAAATGTTGCTGGGTAGGCCACACACTCTGTATCTTCCAGGACCTGGGTGCAGGACTGACCACGAGAAGGGATTGTTTTAATAAAGCCAAAGCTGTTCTTTTTAAGAACAAAATTCAAGTTGGCATGTTATGCTTGGCTCGTTTGTGGGTAACATATGGTGGGAAGGAACATTACCCTGACACACAGGAGGAGCTGGATAAATTTATGAAAGGTCATGGTTTGGGGGAAGCGTGAAGATGCTGGTCTTTGGGTGGATTTACCTACAAGACTGAAATGTGGTGTTGTTCTCGGGAGGTGGGGGTTTGTTGTTACTGTTGTTGCTATTCACTTTACACTGTTTATAAATAGTCTTTGTACCTTTAAGCGTTTACCGTTGCTGTTATTATTCACTTAATGCTGATTATATGGAGTTATAAAGTTTTGAAACGTTTGCTGTGGTTTTTTATTATTCACTCTGTGCTGTTTATATGTAATTATGCAGCCTTATAGTATTCACTGTTGTTGTTGTTCACTTTGTACTGCCGATGTGTAGCTACAATGTTTTGCAACCAATTGCTGCCTCATGTACGAGGTTCAACTTTTAGAGGTTTTAAATATATTTGGAGTTTTGTTAGGTACGCGGGGGGAGGGAGGGTGTTGGCTCTTAATTTGACTCTATTTAATCACGTTTACTCACAAGTCGCCAAGTATCTTTCGACACCGCCACAAGGTTCAGAACCGAATACTGATCAATGACTCGATACACCAGTTAGTAAGTTCAAAAGCAATGCTCATTTATTTCCACACAGTCAACTCTACTCATGCATAAACTCTACAAACTAAACTGCCACTATTACTAAAGCCTATACTTAGCTTCGGGCACCCACTCAGTCAGAGGACATTGGCCGTTGCCCGGTTCTGAGGCTGCTGGGTTGAGCTGTTTACAGGGTAGCAACTAGGAGCGTCTATCTCTTAGCGTGCGTTGACTTGGGACTTACTTGGTCTGATGCAGCTGCTCGGCAGGTCTCTCTCTTCGGTGAGAGCCAAAGCCAAAGGAGGAAGATTCTCCCTTGGGTGATACCTCTTTTATTGAAAAGGGCTTCGTGCTCTTTTGGGCGGGCCTTGAATTTGGCCTCAACTAATTGGGTCTTTCCCAATCAGTTGAATCGATTTTCCTCCAATAGAGGGGTGGTTCCCTGATCGCTGGGCGTGTCCTGGTGACTGTCAGTCTGCTTTGTCTTAGCTTCTTCTGGTGCCGGGGAGTCTGTCCTAACATTGTGTATCTAAATGTTTCCCTTTTGTCCCCGGAGATGGCTCATTAGTATGTAGATCGTTTGGTAGTTTCTGTCCTGTCTGAGCGTTTAAGGTTCTAATCAACAGACAGAGCTTGCACCTACTGGTTTCTTAGCATTGTCCAATTTTCCCTGCATTCTTTGTAAATTTACATTTTGTAATCGGGACGTGGCCATCCCAGATGGCTTCACTACCTCCTTGTGATCCTCAACGAGAAGCGTGAAGGATCACATTACGATGTCATCATCATCCTCTGTTCACCGGGGCACCCATACTTAGGGTCTACACTGTCCTATCCTATGCAACACAATTTTACCTAAACCATTTTAAATACATTCATTATCATAAAACTCTACGGGGCACCATGACATTAATACATGCATTACACAAAAATAAAAAACTGGAACCTCTAACTATTCTCAATAAACTATCCTCATTCAAACAATCCAAAAATACAAACAATCCAAAAATAATCTATACATCTTAAACTGTACAAAATAGAAGCGCACAAATTTCTCTGGCCTGGCAGTCAGACACAGAGGTTTGCATCTCTTTATTCCATAGAATACATTAAACAAAATGGATGCTCTTTAATCCGTCCCAATGGGTTCGGGGGTCTGGTGAAATCCAAAAATGGGGGACCTAAACCTGTATACCGGGGTGCGAGAGCGATATGCTCTCCTTCGCCATTTCCTGACTCTAAACGTTTGCACGACACTGCAAAGTATCGCCAGCACTAAGAGTGCTTCGACTACATATGAGAGTGAGTACCAGGTGATAAACCTATCACACCAGGTCGGGGTATTGCTAGCAGTTGCTGGGCTAGTTATCTCGGGGTTCCCTGTATTACAGGGGTGAGAATCGTTTACAGTTTGTGTGGTAGGGGTCAGGGGGGTAGAGTCCGCGTGCAACTGAAGGGATCCCGCTAAGATCCATGTGAACACGAAGGCTGTCTTCATCTTTTTCGGACTTCTTCTTTGTCTTCCTCTGGGGTTCCTGGGTTTCTGAGTTCTGTGAACACAAGCATAATTTCTGTTATTATCTTGCTTAAGATCTCATACGTCTGACTGTCTGTCCTTTACTGCCAATTTCCCTTTATAATTGGTCACCATCTGTGACTCCCTCATTTAAAAAAAAAACGAATATTTGGACTAGACATCTAAGAAAATACTGCCGTACTGCGAGCCATCTCGCAGCCTGTGTGATTTACCATCCCAGTGTTTGAGGATGTAAATAGCATAGGGAAGCAACCTAAGGGTTGCCAAAACCAAACAAAAGAATTTCGAACGTAACGAGCCAAAATGGGGTGCGTATTGGCCACGGCGGGTAAGAAATGCATGGAATCCCCGGGTAGGACGGTGATCAATGCCATATGTGCTCTACCTGAGCGTAGCTGACCAGAGGGGGGTCCTCAGGGAGGGCAGGGACCAATGCCGTTTCTCCACTGCCTGAGCAACCGGCAAGAACAGGTAAGAATGTAGTCGTCGTGGGGGGCTGCCTCTCGAATTAGGCGAGCAACTATGAGTCGTGTTCTGTCGACAAACTAGTTCCTCTGAACTATTGTCTGGGACAAACTTGTACCTTTAACAAGGTTCTGGTGACAAACTAGTTCCTCTAACAGCCAGGAGGCGTCAAAGGAGTGGTGACGTGGGGCCGTGAAAAACTTTCCGAGTTTACACACAACACTTAACGTTAACACTAAGGAACAAACATTCAACAAACATGGTGCAGTTTCCATCAGAAAAGACACCGTATCTCTCCATCTGTTCCTTTTTCTGCATCATCTGGACATCTCACTGCTCAATAGCGAACAGGGTCGCAAAGGGATTTGTTTGGTGGGAGTCAGACTCTAAGTCATCATCTTCTCCCGGCTGCCAAACTCTTGTCTGTAGTAACCGTGCTAAAGCTGCTTGGGGCGAATTGGGGTCCATCTCATCATTCCGGATGAGCCTGAAAAAATTGTCTCGGTGCCAGAATCGTGTGTCGAGGTTGGAGCTACTATGCTTCAATCCGTAATCGTCGGGCGGTGGGTCTGGGTCAGGGGCTTTGATATAAGTGATCTCAAATGGGTCAGTAGAATCATGCTCAGATTCGCTGGGAGTGGGGCCTGGTGCAGGGGTGTAATTGTAATGTGGTGGGCTGTGGCTGTCGTCATTGTGATCGCTATCACTGTCACTGTCGCTGCTGGTTGAGGGAAGGGAGAGGTGGAGTTGTGCCTCTGGGGGTGGAGTTGAAGTTGTGTCTGAGGACGGGCTGGAGTGGTTGGGGGAGGGTAGGAATACGTTATCTGTGGGCGGGGCGTGATCATCTGCTGCTGCGAGCAGGATGTGGTGTGTGAGGTTATTCTGTGACCCATAAGCATTGAGCTGGTTTATATGAAACCACGCACTTTTACCATTGGGATAGGTTATTTTGTATACTGAGGGGCTGACTTTGTCCGAAATGGAGTACGGTCTGGAAAATGTTGGGGAAAGGAATGAACTGGGATTGTAAAGGGAAAGCATAACTTGTTGCCCTACTGTAAACTCAGTGGCATGTACTGTTTTATCAAAACAAGCCTTGCTCTGTTTCTTCCTGGTTCCAAGTCGCACTGCTGCTGCGAGTTGGGCCGCCTTTATGTTCTGTACTAGTTGTGTGACCGCATTTTCATGCGTGACGGCTGTAACTGCGGGGCTGGCCAAATCCAGTCCCAATAAATACTCAGTGCCTTTCATGGGACGTCCGTCATGAAGGTGTGGAGGGTGTAACCTGTGGATGTAGATACCGTGTTTCTTAAAAACATCAAAGCAAATGGGAGTACTGAATCCCAGGTGCTGTTATTTTGCTGTACCATTTTCCTGAGGGTGGCTTTCAATGTCCTATTCATTCGTTCTACAATACCACTTGACTGGGGGTGGTATGTGATATGGAACTTTTGTCTAATGCCAAAAATCGTGAGGAGGTTTTTCATTACACGTCCGGTGAAATGGGAGCCTTGGTCGGACTCTATACTGCGTGGGAGGCCCCATCATGTAAAGATGTGGTGTGTTAATATTTTAGCCGTAATAGTTCTTGACGGAAATGCTTCCACCCATTTAGTGAAGGTGTCTATGACCATCAACACATACTTGTAACCATTTCTGCATGGGGGTAGAGGTCCTATATAATCTATCGGGAGATTTGTCCAGGGTCCATTCATGGGGCGATGATGACTAAGTTGAGCCTTTTTCGCATATCTGTCCGGATTGTTCTGGGCACAGATTAAGCAATTCTCTACGTAGTGTGTGACATCGATTATTAAATCAGGCCACCAACAAAGCGGTCTGAGGTGGGCTAGGGTGGGTTCAATTCCTTGGTGTCCATGATTGCATGGAACTGACAAATGATCTGGTTCCTGTCCTGGCTGGGAACTATATAAAGGCCATCCTTTAAAATCATACTTTCGGGTGTGGTGATTGCGTTTTTAAACTTGTCGTATGGGGCTGGGAAGGTTCCCTTTAAAACTTCCCTGAGTTTCCCATCCTCTTCCTGGGCCTTCGCTAAATCCTGAATGTTGGTCTGTGAGACCTGAACTGTGTGTACTGGGGTGCTTTCGGGGGGGGGGGGTTCCAAATATAACCATGCCTGGAGCCTGCCTTCACTCGGGCGTCAGTTTTAACATTACCAGGGGGGGAAGAACGGTGATAACTGCGAACCTTAATTATTCCGTATTTCCTATCCTTCGCTGTATCTAAGATATGGCAGAGTAATGGGGCTGAGGGTAGGGGCTTACCGTCCGCGGAAACAAATCCTATTGTTTCCCAGAGTGGTAGGAACTCTGTCAAACTATTGCAAACATACAAGCTGTCTGAGTAGATGTCTGCTGGGGTCGGGAACGAGTCTGGGTGGTCTACAATATACTCAATTGCTTCCAGCTCTGCTGCCTGCGAGCCTCAGTGTCTGGGCAATTTTAAGGAAATTTAATCTAGGGCGCACCCCTGAGTGTCCTCTACATATATACCGCAACCGGTAATTCTCTCTCCATTTAACACTGTGGATGAGCCATCCACATATATCTTCAGGGGTGCGCTCGTGTCTGGGGGCTGGGGTCTCTGGGGTCTACTACCTGTTTTCCTGGGGGGGGGGGGGTTTGGGAATAAATGGGCCTGTGTTGTGTTTTGTGGTGATGATCTCACATTCGTGATGGGTGCCTGCATACTGCAAATTATCGGCAAAGAAGGTGTGGGTTTTGGTTCTCTTTACTGTGATGTCCCGTCCCTGTAAAAGAAGGGTCCAACGGGCTGCGCGGATTTGGCTGACTGTGCCATCTTTAAGTCGGCCATCTAACAATAGCTGTGTCGGTGTGTGTTCTGTGAGGATAGTGATGGGGTTGAGTCCCGTAATGTAGTCAACGTATTGTATTGCCCAAAAAACTGCGAGCAGGTGCCTTTCACAGGCAGAAAATCCTTGCTCTACGGGGTCTAACATGCGTGAGGCGTATGCTACGGGGCGTAACTGGTCGTGGCGTTCCTGGGGGAGCATGGCCGAAAGGGTTCGGTCGGTGCTTGCTACCTCGATAGCGTATGGGAAAAGTGGATCTGGGACCTGTAGTGCGGGGGCTGTGCTGAGTGCTCTTTTTAAAGCGTCCACGGCATCTGTATGCTGTGGAAGCAATTCCCAAGGTGCCTGCTTCTTGAGAAGGTCGGAAAGGGGCGCTGCTTTCGTGGTGAAACCGTCAATATGGTTTCAGCAGTAACCAACTAGTCCTAAAAATGACCGGAGGGCTGAGACATTATGGGGAAGGGGCAATTTGACAATCAAATCAATTCTCTTGTGCTCGATCTCGCGTTTACCATGAGTGATTACTGTTCCCAAGTAAATCACTTTTTCGTTCAGAATCTGGGCCTTCTTGGGGTTGACATTATATCCATTTTCTTTTAGGAGTGCTAGGAGTTCGGCGAGAAGCAAAATGTGCTCTCCCTTTGTGTCTGTCTGTCGTAACAAGTCGTCTACATACTGGACCAGACAATCGGGGCAGGAAAATTTCGCTAAACCATTTGCCAGCTGTCGGTAGAAAATGGAGGGGAAGTTGTGGGAGCATTGTGGAAGGCACGTCCACGTGTACTGTTTCCCTTGGAATGTAAAGGTGAATTTGTACCGGCACGCTTTAGCCAATGGAATGGACCAGAAGCCATTACTAATGTCAAAAACCAAAAAAAATGTTAACTGGAGTCCATGTTTGAGCATGGTCTCGGGACTTGTGGCTGAGGTGGGGGCTGCTGCTGGGGTTACTTTGTTCAGTTCCCGGTAATCAATGGTCAGTCGCCATGATCCATCCAGTTTCCTGACGGGCCAAATCGGTTGTTTGTGGAGGCTACTGATCTGAGTACGCCTTGATCCAACAAACTCTCTATTACTTTGGAGATTTCTTTCTCTGCTCCCTGGGGAAATCCGAATTGCTTCTGGGGTTTAGGGTCAGGACCTGTAATGTTCACAAAGCCAGCCAAACTGCCACAGTCATGCTTGTGCTGTGCAAATGCTGCTTTATGTTCCTGCAGGACTGCCCTAACCTGTTTCTCTGCACTAATAGCTCGAGGGTCGAACCAGAAGTCTCCTACTGAGCTAATCCTATTAACGTATTCTCCTACTGTGAGCATGGCGTGGGCTCACGCCGCCTTTGCCATTTTCCATACACACTTGTTAACTGGATCGAAAGAGAGGTTGTGGGAGCTCATGAAATTGGTCCCAAGGATATGTTCTGCTGTCTGGGGCAGATCAACTAAAACTACGGGGTGTTTGGTTGCGATGTTCCCTATCTGTATTGCTAGAGGGGTTGTGATGTGTCCCTGTTGTAAATGGCCTGTAAAGCCACTGAGTGTAATGGTGTCTGTTGTGGGCCACGTGTCTCGCTGGAACATCCTGGAGGAATTGAGTGTGGTGCGGGACCCTCCTGTGTCCCAAAGAAATTCCACGGGTTGTCCCCGAACTGTGCCTGCTACTACCGGTCTACCGGACTTGTCCCAAAGGGCGTCGCAGACCCAAGTTGGGGAGCCCGAACACCGTCAGCCGGTGCCGTTCATGTCTGTACTCTCTGAACGGGCGCTAACGCTATGGATCGGCTTTGCCCTATTCTTGTTTAGGGTGCCTGTCTGTTGGTTTCTCTGCTGCTTCTGGGGCGCGTTGCACTCTCGTGCAAAGTGTCCTAGCTGTCCACAATTATAACATTCTTGAGGTTTTGGCTGGGGTTGGCTGTTCCTGCCCTCATTTACCCATGTGGGGTTCTGGTGTGCTTTAACTGGGTTCATTTCTGCCTGTTCTTCATCGGGCGTTATAAATGCGGTTTTGCCTGCAATTGATTGCTCCCAAGCGCGGGACAATCTCTTCAAAACCTATTTTTCATTGGGGGCCTCATCTGAGGAGTCATAATTTGCGCAAGATTTTCATCCCGCTTCTGTGGCGTGGGAGACTAGAATTTGGGTCCATTTGGCCATAGTATCTGACACGGGCTCACTCTCCAAAAACTGCGATAAAGTGAATCCACAAATGTCCAGAAAACGCTGTGGGGTGCTCTGTCTTCTTTTGCCTACACTTATTTAGGCCTTCTACGGGGTCTCCTCTGTTAAAGCCGATCGCATCAAGGATCGCTGTGTGCATCTCTTGGAGTGTGCCTCCTCCTACATTCTGTGGGTTGGGAAGGGCTGCTACGACTGAAGGGTCGAGGCTCAAAACTGTGAGCTTCACTTGCTCCTTTTCGTCCAGGCCGTACATGGTTGCCTGTTGTTTGACTTTCGCGAGAAATTGGTGGGGGTCTGAAGTGGGAAGGAACGGTGTAATTTATCCACACGCATCCCGTAATTGGGTCACGGTTAATGGGGTTGTGTAAAGGAAATCTGCTTCTCCTTCTCCTGCGGCCCTGCAGTGTGTGGTCTCAGGATTCATGGGGGTGTGTTCTGCCTGTTCAGTTGGGGGTTGGGGCGCTTTCCTTTTCTGGGGTTTTTCCTGCGTACATGTCCCATGTACGTATCTATGGGCAGTCTTGTTCAATTTCTGCCAATCGGGGCCATTTTCTTGATCGAATTGGGGTCCGAATGTACTCTGAAATCCATTTTGCATGGACAGCATAGATTTCAATTCTGCAATTTGCTTCCGACACTTTGCATGGTCTACTGAGCTCTCCCTTTGTTCCGTCATGGAAGTATGGAGTGCTCGTAGGGCTGCTTTTAAATCGTTGCACTGTTTCTGCAATTTCTCAACTTGCTGTTCTGTTTCTTGTCTTACCAAGACCGCACGTTGCGTGTCCTGGTAGGCCTTATCGTATTGTGTCTGAAAACTGTTCAAATGCGCGAGACAAGACTGATGTGCCCACTTGGCATCATCCACCTCTCATTCCCTTGCTGCTATCTGCTCTTTAAGATCTCGATTCTCTTTCTCTACCTCACTCACGTCTACCTCACTGGTTCTGTCTCTCTCCTCTATCTCTCTACAGAGTGTCCTAACGACCTCCTCTGTGCCTCGCAATTGTGCCAAACAGGACACGATTGCCATTGTCTTGCGAGCTTTTCCCAAGCTCTTCTTGTGGATCTCTGACAGGTTCTCCCACCAAGTATGTCCTATACTCCCGGGTCCTGTTCCCTCATTATCACAGAATTCACTCCAAAGGGGCCAACCTTTCCCTTTGAGATATTTCCTGATCTCATCTTCCCAAACGGGACACTGTCCTACTCGACTGGTCGCTGCAACCTCGAATTTCTGGGGGTTCATAAGGCACTCCATTGCCTTCATTGTCATTTTCTCTACTAGGATCTCTACTGAATTCGGAACGGGGGTGATAAAGTGGTGATGTAAACACGGGTACGGCTTACGCTAATTTCCGGCCTACAAAACTCCCGACAGTTTTTCGCAACAAAATCTCTCAGGTTTACCTTATATCCCTGTTAGTACGCATGCATTAACACACTTCCGAATCTCAGAGGCTTGATCAGTACTGTTTTGACGCATGTGATTTTTCTGTTCCCAATTGGATTCTCAATTCAAATTTTGGGTTCTCTCGGAGTGGTTAGGCCACTTCTAAGTCGAGTCCTGTTAGATGTCACCAGTAAATGTTGCTAACTTTTGGTTGGTTCTTAATTTGGCTCTATTTAATCACGTTTGCTCAAGAGTCGCCAGGTATCTTTCGACACCGCCACAAGGTTCAGAACCGAATACTGATCAATGACTCGATACACCAGTTAGTAAGTTCAAAAGCAATGCTCATTTATTTACACACAGTCAAATCTGCTCTACAAACTAAACTACCACTATTACTAACGCCTATACTTAGCTTCGGGTGCCCACTCAGTCAGAGGAACAATGGCCGTTGCTCGGTTCTGAGGCTGCTGGGTTGAGCTGTTTACAGGGTAGCAACTAGGAGCGTCTATCTCGTAGCGTGCGTTGACTTGGGACTTACTTGGTCTGATGCAGCTGCTAGGCAGGTCTCTCTCTTCGGTGAGAGCCAAAGCCAAAGGAGGAAGAGTCTCCCTTGGGTGATACATCTTATACTGAAAAGGGCTTTGCGCTTATTTGGGCGGGCCTTGAACTTCGCCTCAACTAATTGGGTCTTTCTCAATCAGTTGTATCGATTTTCCTCCAATAGAGGGGTGGTTCCCTGATCGCTGGGCGTGTCCTGGTGACTATCAGTCTGCTTTGTCTTAGCTTCTTCTGGCGCTGGGGAGTCTGTCCTAACATTGTGTATCTAAATGTTTCCCTTTTGTCCCCGGAGATGGCTCATTAGTATGTAAATCATTTGGTAGTTTCTGTCCTGTCTGAGCGTTTAAGGTTCTAATCAACAGACAGAGCTTGCACCTACTGGTTTCTTAGCATTGTCCAATTTTCCCTGCATTCTTTGCAAATGCCCATTTTGTAATCGGGACGTGGCCATCCCAGGTGGCTACACTACCTCCTTGTGATCCTCAACGAGAAGCGTGAAGGATCACATTACGATGTCATCTTCATCCTCTGTTCACCGGGGCACCCACACTTAGGGTCTATACTGTCCTATCCTATGCAACACAATTTTACCTAAACCATTTTAAATACATTCATTATCATAAAACTCTACGGGGCACCATGACATTAATACATGCATTACACAAAAATAAAAAACTGGAACCTCTAACTATTCTCAATAAACTATCCTCATTCAAACAATCCAAAAATACAAACAATCCAAAAGTCGTTTGGTAGTTTCTGTCCTGTCTGAGCGTTTAAGATTCTAATCAACAGACAGAGCTTGCACCTACTGGTTTCTTAGCATTGTCCAATTTTCCCTGCATTCTTTGCAAATGTCCATTCTGTAATCAGGACGTGGCCATCCCGGATGGCTACAGGGGATAGTAGCAACTTCTGAGTTGAACATTGCAGATTAATAGTGATGGGGAAAAGGGGAGTACTTAGAGATATTGGTTTTCAGGAAGTTTTTTTAACCTCAGGTGGGAGTTACCCAGCTAGCAGATGTGCTGGTTAATGGAAGCGAAGTGGGGGAAAAGGTTGTGTAATTGGATACGTGGCGGGGGGGGGGGGGGGGTGGAGGAGGAGGGGTTAATTTTTGTGAAACTTCTTTCTTTACTTTGGGTGGGGTAATAAACAGGAGGTGATGTGTATTTCTCTGGGAGAGATGGGGGTGGGGTGAGGAGATGGGCTGCTGGCCTTGAAGGATTTTTTATGGAGTTATTGTGTGGAGGATATTGGGGCAAAGACCTTGAGGGGACCTGGAAGACAGGGGAGACAGAGGCTGAGGAAAGCTCGTTGAGTTCCGGGTATGGCTGATTGGAGTGGGTGTGTGTGCGTGAGTGGGTGTCTGCATATGGCTGATTGAAGTAACCAGACTAATTTTGCGAAATGAGAGAGGATTGAATGGCCCAATCAAGAGGTGTCAATTGCCCGCCCATTTAAAAAGTTTGAAGGCAGACACGGCGGGCAGGATTCTCTGTCCTGGCCCACCTGATTTCACCAGCAGCGGGACCCTCTGGCCTGGCAGCCAGCCAATGGAGTTTCCCGTTGTGAGCACCCCATGCCGTTGGGAAATCCGCAGGCGTGAGTGCACTGTCAGCAAAGTGGAGGATCCCACCGACAGAGAATCCAGCCCAGTGTTTATGCATTTTGGACCAAAAAATGATAGATTAGGGTTCTTTCAAGATGATATGAAGCTAAATCCTATGGAGGTCCAAAGAGCCCTGGGTTCAGGTGCATAGATCTTTAACATGCCACGACCAAGTACAGAAGGTAATCAAGAAGGCGAATGGAATGCTAGCCTTTATATCTAGAGGACTGGAGTATAAGGATGCCAAAGTTATGCTCCAGCTTTACAAAACCCTGGTTAGACCCCATTTGGAGTGCTGTGAGCAGATCTGGGCACCAGACATTAGGAAGGATATTTTGGCCGTGGAGGAAGTGCAACGTAAGTTTACAAGAATGATACCTGTACTTCAGGGGTTAAGCTATGAGGAGAGAATGCACTAATTAGGTCTGTTTTCTCTAGAATTTAGAAAGTTAAGGAGTGATCTGATCGAAGTTTTCATCTGTTAACAGGAAAAGACAGGATAGACAAAGGTAAACTGTTTCTACCTGTTGGAGATTCTAGAACTAGGGGGCACAGTCTAAAAATTTGGACCAGATCATCCATGAGAGATGTTAGGAAGCGTTTCGATGGACAAAGAACATAGAACATACAGTGCAGAAGGAGGCCATTTGGCCCATCGAGTCTGCACCGACCCACTTAAACCCTCACTTCCACCCTATCCCCGTAACCCAGTAACCCCTCCTAACCTTTTTGGTCACTAAGGGCAATTTATCATGGCCTATCCACCTAACCTGCACATCTTTGGACTGTGGGAGGAAACTGGAGCACCCGGAGGAAACCCACGCAGACATGGGGAGAACGTGCAGACTCCGCACAGACAGTGACCCAGCGGGGAATCGACCCTGGTGCTGTGAAGCCACAGTGCTATCCACTATGCTACCGTGCTGCCATGGTAGAGGTTTGGAGCTCTCTTCACAAATGGCAATTGATGTGAGATCAGTTGATCATTTTAAATCTGAGGTAGATACAATTTTATTAAGCAAATGTATTAAGAGATATGGGCCAAAAGCAGGTATACGGAGTTAGGTCACAGATCAGCCATGTTCTCATTGAGTGGTGGAGCAGGCTCGAGGGGCTGACGGGCCTACTCCTGTTCCTATGTTCTCTTTTCATGTCTTGTTCCCTGGAACATCATCTCTTCAAAATCGCACGCATTCAAGTCACCTGACCTGCAGTTTTGCGCTGTTTCACTTCCTTGTTTCCTTTCCTTCTGCGCATGTGTGCAGGCCGGGTGTCACAATGCCAGTTGTTGTTATAACTGGACGAGAAGTTCCCAGAATGGAACTCTGGCTCAAAAGACATAACTTATAATTTTTTTGAAAGTGTGAAGGAACAGAGTTGCAGGATCACTAATTCGTTTTAACAACAAAAAAATCTAAGAAACATGAAAAATTGGATTACCATACAATACTCCTTTACTCCCCCCTTACCTTAACCAGTACACACAGATTTTAAGATTAACATGGATTACAAAGTGCATCTTAAACTGCAATAGTCTCATTAACATAACGTCCCTTTAAACACACAGATTGGCTGTGGTCAAATACACACTTCACTCTGAACCCAAGTTAGTGTCTGTGGATTTCCCTTCAGAACCCCCCCACATGATCGCCACATGACAGTTGGCAAACTCTATTCCCAAAAGAACATGCTTTAAAACCTTTTTCCCAATTATGTTTACCACAGTAGAGAGCCAGTGGTGTCATGGAATTGTCATTGGACTCGCAACCTAAAGGCCAAGGGTAATATGCTCTGAGACCCCGGTTGTTATCCCACCATAGCAGATGGTGAAAATTGAATTCAATAAAAATCTGGAATTAAACACTGACAGATGACCATGAAACCATTGTCGATTGTCGTAAAAATACATCTGGTTCACAAATGTACCTCAGGGAAGGAAACCTGTTGACGACCTGGCTTACATGTGACTCCAGATCCACAGCAATGTGGTTGATTCTTGAATGCCCTCAGGGATGGGCAATAAATGCTGGTACAACCAGAGATGCCCACATCCCATGAGCAAATTTAAAAAGTCAACACTGGTTTGCATTCTGAAAACTGGTCCAGGTTTTCCAAATGACTCTTTTAAACAAAGATTACTCTCCACGAAAGTATCCAGTTTTACACCACCCTCTTTAGGATTTCTTTGCCCTGACTGTTGTACAAACTGTTCACAATTGCTTTAACTCTTGATTCTCAGGATTTATTAAAATAGCATCAAAATGTTGACTTATCTCTGAAGTCTGCTTTTCCACTTTAAATCTGGTTACTGAAATTGTCTCTTTAACTCAGAACACTTCGTTTGTTGAATTCTTCTGAATGATACTCTTTTCTCTTAACTTCAGTCATCTTAAGTCATTCTTTCTGTCCCAAATCCCTGGTTATCTGTACTGTAACTGGTTCTTTCGGAAACCATTGCAGCTCCCATCCTGCATAGTATTTGTTGGATTTGGATTGGATTTGTGTTTGTTGTCACGTGTACCGAGGTACAGTGAAAAGTATTGTTCT
Organism: Scyliorhinus torazame; assembly: GCF_047496885.1. NCBI lineage: Eukaryota > Metazoa > Chordata > Chondrichthyes > Carcharhiniformes > Scyliorhinidae > Scyliorhinus > Scyliorhinus torazame. The sequence goes on along the minus strand of NC_092709.1, from coordinate 214,150,667 downwards.
GCGTACAGTCCAGGCAGATTGTTCCAGACATGAAAAACATATGATAGATGCACAATTACAAATACACAGACATTGGATGAAGCAGATGGAGTCCAGTACTATTCAATTCTGGCAGAGTTGAGAGATGTTCACTCTGATCATAGGAACAGTTAGGCCATTTGGCCCATCAAGTCTGCTCCACCATTCAATCATATCTGATGTCATAGAATCATAGAATCATGGAACCATGGGTGGCATGGTAGCATAGTGGTTAGCACTGTTGCTTCACAGCGCCATGGTCCCAGGTACGATTCCCGACTTGAGTCACTGTCTGTGTGGAGTCTGCACGTTCTCGCTGTGTCTGCGTGGGTTTCCTCCAGGTGCTCCGGTTTCCTCCCACAAGTCCCGAAAGACGTGCTGTTAGGTGAATTGGACATTCTAAATTCTCACTTAGTGTACCCGACCGCTCAACATATGACAAGTCCGTCATTCCAGGGATCATTCTTGTAAACCTCCTTTGCACCCTTTCTAAGGCCATTACAATTTTCCTTCGATACAGGACACAAAACTGCTCACAATACTCCAAATGTCTGACCAGAGTCTTACACAGCCTCAGAAATACACCCCTGCTCTTGTACTCTAGCCCTCTCGACATGAATGCTAACATTGCATTTGCTTTCCTAACTGCCGACTGAACCTGCACGTTAACCTTAAGCAAATCTTGAACTAGGATTCCTGAGTCCCTTTGTGCTTCTGATTTCCTAAACCTTTTCCCATTGAGAAAATAATCTGTATAACCTCATACTTTTCCACATTTTATTCCATCTGCCACTTCTTTGCCCACTCTCCCAGCCTGTCCAAGCCAAACCAATTCTCTCAACTCCAAATTCAACCTCATGAAGCTCCTCTGCACCCTTCCAGTGCCAGTACATCCTTTCTCAAGTCAGGAGACCAAAACTGCACACAATACTCCAGGTGTGGCCTCACCAGCACCCTGTCCAGCTGCAACATAACCTCCTGTTTTTAAACTCCGTCCCCTAGCAATGAAGGACACAATTCCATTTGCCTTCCTAATTACTTGCTGCACCTGCAAACCAACCTTTTGCGATTCATGCCCAAGGACACCCAGGTCCCTCTGCACAGCAGCATGCTGCAATTTTTCACCATTTAAATAATAGTCAATTTTGCTGTTATTTCGACCAAAGTCACATCCATCAGTCACCCTCCTCATTTTCATACTCCCCTCCCCACTCCCCGGTGCCTGGCAGAAGTCCCCACCCAGCCTTGCCCTGCCCCTGCATCCTCCTTGTCAGACGAGGCCTGGGGTTCATCCTCCTCCTCCAGCACGTCGCCCCTGTACTGCGTGATGTCGTGGAGGATGCAGCAGGCCGCCACGATGTGGGAGACTCTCCTAGCGCTATACTGGAGGTCCCTCCACAGCGGTCCAGACACCTGAACCGCATCGTGAGGAAGCCGAAGCACCACTTGATCACGTCCCAGGTCGCGGCATGGGCATTATTGTAGCGCGTCTCCGCAGTCGGACTGTGGCATCGGGATAGGCATCATTGGCCACAGCCGCAGCAGGTAACCCATGTCACCAAGGAGCCAACACCTCAGCCTGGGCTGCGCCTCGAAGAGGTCAGAAACCGTTGAGTGTGCCAGGATGAAGGCGCCGTGCACACTGCCCGGGTATCGGGTGCAGTCGTACATGATCACACACCAGCTACATGTTCATCAAGTGGAACACCTTTTGGTTCGTGAAGACTGGCCTGTCATGGGCCGGTACTCGTAGGGCAACGTGCTTCACGTCGATCACCCCTGGATCCCGGGGCATCTCGGCAATGGTGATGAACCCCGCTGCCTGGGCATCCTGGTCGACTCAGTCCACATAGAATTTGATGTGTTGTGTCGAGCGAGCATATCGGGCCTCTGTGAAGGCACGGATGCATCTGTGCACCTCGCTTTGTGAAATTCCGGCACCTGGAAGGACCTCGTAGCGTAATGGTTCAGGACGACCATCTCTAGGCCGCCACTGGGACCAGGTGTCCTATCCATATCCCGCGGTGCCAAGTACGCCATAATTTCCCGAGGGTGGTGGCTGTCACCCTGCTAAGCTGAAGACTTCGACAGCATGCCCGGTCCGACAGGTCCTCGAACGACAGGCACTGCCGATATACACGAGGCTTCATGCGGCGCCGGCTTCCCACCACCAGCTGGCAAATCTTGTTCCCTCCTCAATTGGTTTGATCCAGTTCCTAGAATTATATATTTCCAAATACTCACTAGTCAGACCACGGAAAGACAAAACAACTGAGACAAGATCAAGACCAAGGTTATAATCAAATAGGCAGCGGGTGTGACATGAATGTAACAGCTACACTCACAGATTTTGACATGCTTCAGTAAAACAATAAAGTTCTAAAAAGCATTTTCCATCCCTTTGTTTGATGGCAATCAACTCTCATTTTAGTTTTGTGAATTCCACACATTTCAGTTATGATGTAGTTCTCACCGGAAATATTTGTTTGAAAAGGACTGTCTGCATAGATGTTGGCAGTGCAATCCTACTATTGTTTCATATTCTGTGGGAAATGCTGGTGCTCAGAAAAAGGAGATGAGATTAAATAGGAATTTTAATAAGTTGCATTGATGTGCTATTGAGGAAATTTAACAAAATCTTTTCTTTGGATTTGTTGCAGGTATTGGCAAAGCTCAATAATTTTATCCTCTTATTCCTCAATAATTATTATGCTGCAAGTTATGCACTGCAGTACAGTGTTTAAGTGACATTTATTATTTGCTTTGTGGATGCGGTTAATAATTGAATGTTGTATTTGATTTAAGTTAGACAATATGATATGCTTGCAATTTCCCATCCACGCATTTTATTCAGGTAGAACAATGCAAATCAACATAAACAGGAACTTCAATGACAAAATCATTCATTTTGTTAGTTTATTAGATTATTTATTTAATCTTTGTGAAACTTTAGTTTTTATTCCTTGATCAAAGCACAAAACATAAGGCTCGTGGTGCAGCTGGTAAGACATAGCATTTGTAGATATATTCATTGCTCTTGAGAATTCAGACAAAATTATTAAACTGCTTCTTGTATTTCATCCAAGTCCTTGGGGCTATACTCCTGACAGGGACCTCCTCCTCTATTTATTCCTGCTGTCCTGTGACCAACAAAGAACAAAGAAATGTACAGCACAGGAACAGGCCCTTCGGCCCTCCAAGCCCGTGCTGACCATGCTGCCCGACTAAACTACAATCTTCTACACTTCCTGGGTCCGTATCCCTCTATTCCCATCCTATTCATGTATTTGTCAAGATGTCCCTTAAATGTCACTATCGTCCCTGCTTCCACCACCTCCTCCGGTAGCGAGTTCCAGGCACCCACTACCCTCTGTGTAAAAAACTTGCCTCGTACATCTACTCTTAACCTTGCCCCTCTCACCTTAAACCTATGCCCCCTAGTAATTGACCCTTCTACCCTGGGGAAAAGCCTCTGACTATCCACTCTGTCTATGCCCCTCATAATTTTGTAGACTTCTATCAGGTCGCCCCTCAACCTCCGTCGTTCCAGTGAGAACAAACCGAGTTTATTCGACCGCTCCTCATAGCTAATGCCCTCCATACCAGGCAACATTCTGGTAAATCTCTTCTGCACCCTCTCTAAAGCCTCCACATCCTTCTGGTAGCGTGGCGACCAGAATTGAACACTATACTCCAAGTGTGGCCTAACTAAGGTTCTATACAGCTGCAACATGACTTGCTAACTTTTATACTCAATGCCCCGGCCAATGAAGGCAAGCATGCCACATGCCTTCTTGACTACCTTCTCCACCTGTGTTTCCCCTTTCAGTGACCTGTGGACCTGTACTCCTAAATCTCCTCTGGCTTTCAATACTCTTGAGGGTTCTACCATTCACTGTATATTCCCTACCTGTATTAGACCTTCCAAAATGCATTACCTCACATTTGTCCGGATTAAACTCCATCTGCCATCTCTCCGCCCAAGCCTCCAAACAATCTAAATCCTGCTGTATCCTCTGACAGTCCTCATCGCTATCCGCAATTCCACTAACCTTTGTGTCATCTGCAAACTTACTAATCAGACCAGTTACATTTTTCTCCAAATCATTTATATATACTACAAACAGCAAAGGTCCCAGCACTGACCCCTGCGGAACACCACTGGTCACAGCCCTCCAATTAGAAAAGCATCCCTCCATTGCTACTCTCTGCCTTCTATGACCTAGCCAGTTCTGTATCCACCTTGCCAGCTCACCCCTGATCCCGTGTGACTTCACTTTTTGTACTAGTCTACCATGAGGGACCTTGCCAAAGGCCTTACTGAAGTCCATATGGACAACATCCACTGCCCTACCTGCATCAATCATCTTTGTGACCTCCTCGAAAAATTCTATTAAGTTAGTGAGACACAACCTCCCCTTCACAAAACCGTGCTGCCTCTCACCAATACGTCCATTTGCTTCCAAATGGGAGTAGATCCTGTCTCGAAGAATTCTCTCCAGTAATCTCCCTACCACTGAAGTAAGGCTCACCCGGCCTGTAGTTCCCTGGATTATCCTTGCTACCCTTCTTAAACAGAGGAACAACATTGGCTATGCTCCAGTCCTCCGGGACATCACCTGAAGACAGTGAGGATCCAAAGATTTCTGTCAAGGCCTCAGCAATTTCCTCTCCAGCCTCCTTCAGTATTCTGGGGTAGATCCCATCAGGCCCTTGGGACTTATCTACCTTAATATTTTTTAAGCCGCCCAACACCTCATCTTTTTGGATCTCAATGTGACCCAGGCTATCTACACAACCTTCTCCAGATTCAACATCTAACAATTCCTTCTCTTTGGTGAATACTGATGCAAAGTATTCATTTAGTACCTCGCCCATTTCCTCTGGCTCCACACATAGATTCCCTTGCCTATCCTTCAGTGGACCAACCCTTTCCCTGGCTACCCTCTTGCTTTTTATGTACATGTAAAAAGCCTTGGGATTTTCCTTAGCTCTATTTGCCAATGACTTTTTGTGACCCCTCCTAGCCCTCCTGACTCCTTGCTTAAGTTCCTTCCTACTTTCCTTATATACCACACAGGCTTTGTCTGTTCCCAGCCTTTTAGCCCTGACAAAGGCCTCCTTTTTCTTTTTGACGAGGCTTACAATATCTCTCGTTATCCAAGGTTCCCGAAAATTGCCATCTTTATCCTTCTTCCTCACAGGAACATGCCGGTTCTGAATTCCTTTCAAGTGACACTTGAAAGCCTCCCACATGTCAGATGTTGATTTGCCCTCAAACATCCACCCCCAATCTAGATTCTTCAGTTCCCGCCTAATATTGTTAGAATTAGCCTTCCCCCAATTTAGCACATTCACCCTAGGACCACTCTTATCCTTGTCCACCAGCAGTTTAAAACTTACTGAATTGTGGTCACTGTTCCCGAAATGCTCCCCTACTGAAACTTCTACCACCTGGGGCCGGGCTCATTCCCCAATACCAGATCCAGTATCGCCCCTTCCCTATTTGGACTATCTACACATTGTTTTAAGAAGCCCTCCTGGATGCTCCTTACAAACTCTGCCCCGTCTAAGCCCCTGGCACTAAATGAGTCCCAGTCAATATTGGGGAAGTTGAAGTCTCCCATCACCACAACCCTGTTGTTTTTACTCTTTTCCAAAATCTGTCTACCTATCTGCTCCTCTATCTCCCGCTGGCTGTTGGGAGGCCTGTAGTAAATCCCCAACAT